>NC_028452.1:31338766-31676271 GCF_000263155.2 Setaria italica
CCCGAATGCACTATTCCCGGGTAGCAAAACTCGGGTGGATTTTTTCGCAACGAACGCATCCAATCTGCCAAATTATACACTAGAACATGTTTGGGAGTGTTTTTGAGCATTCGGTTCCGGCAGGAAAAACGATGCAAAACGGGTGCATTTCGGCACCCGAATGCACTATTCTCGGGTAGCGAAATTCGGGTGGATTTTTTCGCAACGAACGCATCCAATCTTCCTAATTATACACTAGAACATGTTTGGGAGTGTTTTTGAGCATTCGGTTCCGGCACGAAAAACGATGCAAAACGGGTCCATTTCGGCACCCGAATGCACTATTCCCGGGTAGCAAAACTCGGGTGGATTTTTTCGCAACGAACGCATCCAATCTTCCTAATTAGACCATAGAACATGTTTGGGAGTGTTTTTGGGCATTCGGTTCAGGCGAGAAAAATTATGCAAAACGGGTGCATTTCGGCACCCGAATGCACTATTCCTCGGTAGCGAAATTCGGGTGGATTTTTTCGCAACGAATGCATCCAATCTTCCTAATTATACACTAGAACATGTTTGGGAGTGTTTTTGAGCATTTGGTTCCGGCACGAAAAACGATGCAAAATGGGTCCATTTCGGCACCCGAATGCACTATTCCCGGGTAGCGAAACTCGGGTGGATTTTTTCGCAACGAACACATCCAATCTTCCTAATTATAGACTAGAACATGTTTGGGAGTGTTTTTGAGCATTCGATTCCGGCACGAAAAACGATGCAAAACGGGTGCATTTCGGCACCCGAATGCACTATTCCCGAGTAGCAAAACTCGGGTGGATTTTTTCGCAATGATTGCATGCAATCTTCCTAATTAGACCTTAGAACATGTTTGGGAGTGTTTTTGGGCATTCGGTTCCGGCACGAAAAATGATGCAAAACGGGTGCATTTCGGCACCCGAATGCACTATTCCCGGGTAGCGAAATTCGGGTGGATTTTTTCGCAACGAACGCATCCAATCTTCCTAATTATACACTAGAACATGTTTGGGAGTGTTTTTGAGCATTCGGTTCCGGCACGAAAAACGATGCAAAACGGGTCCATTTCGGCACCCGAATGCACTATTCCCGGGTAGCGAAACTCGGGTGGATTTTTTCGCAACGAACGCATCCAATCTTCCTAATTATACACTAGAACATGTTTGGGAGTGTTTTTGAGCATTCGTTTCCGGCACGAAAAATGATGCAAAACGGGTGCATGTCGGCACCCGAATGCACTATTCTCGGGTAGCGAAATTCAGGTGGATTTTTTCGCAACGAACGCATCCAATCTTCCTAATTATACACTAGAACATGTTTGGGAGTGTTTTTTAGCTTTCGGTTCCGGCACGAAAAACGATGCAAAACGGGTCCATTTCGGCACCCGAATGCACTATTCCCGGGTAGCGAAACTCGGGTGGATTTTTTCACAACGAACGCATCCAATCTTCCAAATTATACACTAGAATATGTTTGGGAGTGTTTTTGAGCATTCGGTTCCGGCAGGAAAAACGATGCAAAACGGGTGCATTTCGGCACCCGAATGCACTATTCCCGGGTAGCGAAACTCGGGTGGATTTTTTCGCAACGAACGCATCCAATCTTCCTAATTATACACTAGAACATGTTTGGGAGTATTTTTGAGCATTCGGTTCCGGCACGAAAAACGATGCAAAACGGGTGCATTTCGGCACCCGAATGCACTATTCCCGAGTAGCGAAACTCGGGTGGATTTTTTCGCAATGATTGCATGCAATCTTCCTAATTAGACCTTAGAACATGTTTGGGAGTGTTTTTAGGCATTCGGATCCGGCACGAAAAATGATGCAAAACGGGTGCATTTCGGCACCCGAATGCACTATTCCCGGGTAGCGAAATTCGGGTGGATTTTTTCGCAACGAACGCATCCAATCTTCCTAATTATACACTAGAACATGTTTGGGAGTACTTTTGAGCATTCGGTTCCGGCACGAAAAACGATGCAAAAAGGGTGCATTTCGGCACCCGAATGCACTATTCCCGGGTAACGAAACTCGGGTGGATTTTTTCGCAACGAACGCATCCAATCTTCCTAATTATACACTAGAACATGTTTGGGAGTATTTTTGAGCATTCGGTTCTGGCACGAAAAATGATGCAAAACGGGTGCATTTCGGCACCCGAATGCACTATTCCCGAGTAGCGAAACTCGGGTGGATTTTTTCGCAATGATTGCATGCAATCTTCCTAATTAGACCTTAGAACATGTTTGGGAGTGTTTTTGGGCATTCGGTTCCGGCACGAAAAATGATGCAAAACGGGTGCATTTCGGCACCCGAATGCACTATTCCCGGGTAGCGAAATTCGGGTGGATTTTTTCGCAACGAACGCATCCAATCTTCCTAATTATACACTAGAACTTGTTTGGGAGTGTTTTTGAGCATTCGGTTCCGGCACGAAAAATGATGCAAAACGGGTCCATTTCGGCACCCGAATGCACTATTCCCGGGTAGCAAAATTCGGGTGGATTTTTTCGCAACGAACGCATCCAATCTTCCTAATTATACAGTAGAACATGTTTGGGAGTGTTTTTGAGCATTTGGTTCCGGCACGAAAAACGATGCAAAACGGGTCCATTTCGGCACCCGAATGCACTATTCCCGGGTAGCGAAACTCGGGTGTATTTTTTCGCAACGAACGCATCCAATCTTCCTAATTATAGACTAGAACATGTTTGGGAGTGTTTTTGAGCATTCAGTTCCGGCACGAAAAGCGATACAAAACGGGTCCATTTCGGCACCCGAATGCACTATTCCCGGGTAGCGAAACTCGGATGGATTTTTTCACAACGAACGCATCCAATCTTCCAAATTATACACTAGAATATGTTTGGGAGTGTTTTTGAGCATTCGGTTCCGGCAAGAAAAACGATGCAAAACGGGTGCATTTCGGCACCCGAATGCACTATTCCCGGGTAGCGAAACTCGGGTGGATTTTTTCGCAACGAATGCATGCAATCTTAATTAGACCATAGAACATGTTTGGGAGTGTTTTTGGGCATTCGGTTCCGGCGAGAAAAATGATGCCAAACGGGTGCATTTCGGCACCCGAATGCACTATTCCTAGGTAGCGAAATTCGGGTGGATTTTTTCGCAACGAACGCATCCAATCTTCCTAATTATACACTAGAACATGTTTGGGAGTACTTTTGAGCATTCGGTTCCGGCACGAAAAACGATGCAAAAAGGGTGCATTTCGGCACCCGAGTGCACGATTCCCGGGTAACGAAACTCGGGTGGATTTTTTCGCAACGAACGCATCCAATCTTCCTAATTATACACTAGAACATGTTTGGGAGTATTTTTGAGCATTCGGTTCTGGCACGAAAAATGATGCAAAACGGGTGCATTTCGGCACCCGAATGCACTATTCCCGAGTAGCGAAACTCGGGTGGATTTTTTCGCAATGATTGCATGCAATCTTCCTAATTAGACCTTAGAACATGTTTGGGAGTGTTTTTGGGCATTCGGTTCCGGCACGAAAAATGATGCAAAACGGGTGCATTTCGGCACCCGAATGCACTATTCCCGGGTAGCGAAATTCGGGTGGATTTTTTCGCAACGAACGCATCCAATCTTCCTAATTATACACTAGAACTTGTTTGGGAGTGTTTTTGAGCATTCGGTTCCGGCACGAAAAATGATGCAAAACGGGTCCATTTCGGCACCCGAATGCACTATTCCCGGGTAGCAAAACTCGGGTGGATTTTTTCGCAACGAACGCATCCAATCTGCCAAATTATACACTAGAACATGTTTGGGAGTGTTTTTGAGCATTCGGTTACGGCAGGAAAAACGATGCAAAACGGGTGCATTTAGGCACCCGAATGCACTATTCCCTGGTAGCGAAACTCGGGTGGATTTTTTTCGCAACGAATGCATGCAATCTTCCTAATTAGACCTTAGAACATGTTTGGGAGTGTTTCTGGGCATTCGGTTCCGGCGAAAAAAATGATGCAAAACGGGTGCATTTCGGCACCCGAATGTACTATTCCCGGGTAGCGAAATTCGGGTGGATTTTTTCGCAACGAACGCATCCAATCTTCCTAATTATACACTAGAACATGTTTGGGAGTATTTTTGAGCATTCGGTTCCGGCACGAAAAACGATGCAAAACGGGTCCATTTCGGCACCTGAAAGCACTATTCCCGGGTAGCGAAACTCGGGTGGATTTTTTCGCAACAAACGCATCCAATCTTCCAAATTATACACTAGAACATGTTTGGTAGTGTTTTTGGGCATTCGGTTCCGGCACGAAAAATGATGCAAAACGGGTGCATTTCGGCACCCGAATGCACTATTCCCTGGTAGCGAAACTCGGGTGGATTTTTTCGCAATGAACGTGATGAGGACATATCACAGGTGAAACAATTCTTTACCATGATTGTATTTGATACATTTGATGAATCAAAAGTTACTAATGTGGTTGTATCCGAGCAGGTGATGTCCTCATCTGATGGTGGATAAGAAAGATGATAGGTGTCGAGTCTGGCACCCTAAAAGAAACAACAATGAATAAGGCGATAATCAGGAATCGGCAGCTGACGTCAGCATGGTGTTCATCTTGCCGATGGAGTTCATGGCTCCCGCCGATCGGGACGACACGACGAGGATGAAGGAGCAGATGGCGCAATTAGCTTTGGAGCCAATGACAGCCACTTTTGAGAAACCCGAAGACAAAAAACGGCAACACCTCAAAGCCCTATTCCTCAAAGGACACATCAATGGACGACCTGTCACCAGGTTACTAGTATATGGAGGCGCTGCAGTCAACATCATGCCGTATGCCATGTTTCGGAAGTTGGGGAAAAGCGACGAATATCTGACCAAGATGGACATGATGCTCAAAGACTTTGAAGGCAACATGTCTCCCGCCCGCGGAGCGCTCTGCGTCGACCTCACCATCGGTAGTAAGACCATTCCCACTACTTTCTTTATTATTAATGGCAAAGGGTCCTACAACATGCTGCTCCGTCGTGATTGGATACACACGAATTGTTGTGTCCCGTCTACAATGCACCAATGCCTCGTACAATGGGTTGGCGACAACATCGAGATAATGACCGCCGATTCCACCTACAATGTTGCAGCGGCCAACGCGCAACAGTGGAGCTGCGAACACGTCAAGTGCATATCCGGTAGAATTTGGGACACCGATTTCTTGAGAGTGTCCGATTTTGGCCTACAGCTGATCTGAGCAGTCGGCTCTGAAGATTCAGATTAGATGGATCAGTTCGTCTAAGAAGACGGGAAGCTTGGGTACGGATTTACGTCAGCCGATTCATTGGAGATGGTAGATTTAGGAGATGGTAGCAAGCCAAGGCCGACGTACATTAGTGCTAGCTTGGATCTCGAGTACAAATATAAATTGACAAGTTTATTAAAAGAATTTAAAGATTGTTTTGCTTGGGAATACCATGAGATGCCTAGTCTAGACCGGTCCATTGTCGAACACCGGTTGCCTATAAATCTAGGATATCGGCCGTATCAGCAGCCTGCACGACGATGCAACCCTAAAATTCTACCTAATATAAAGGCTGAAATTACAAGATTGATTGAAGCAAAATTTATTCGGCAATGCCGTTACGCCGAGTGGATTTCTAATATTGTACCCGTATACAAGAAAAATGGAAAGCTGCGCGTGTGCATTGACTTCAGGAATCTTAATCAGGCTACTCCGATGGATGGGTATCCAATGCCGACAGCCGATGGTTTGATAGATGCCGCCGCAGGACATAAAATCATCAGTTTCATGGACGGTAACGATGGGTACAGGCAAATATTAATGGCCGAAGAAGATATTTCAAAGACGGTTTTCAGGTGCCTGGGCCACCTCGGTCTATTCAAGTGGGTAGTGATGACCTTCGGATTAAAAAACGCCGGCGCCACATATCAACGGGCCATGAACTATATATTTCACAAGCTTATTGGTGTACTGGTACAAATCTACATCGATGACGTCGTGGTCAAGTCAAAAGGATATCAGGAGCATCTGGCCGATTTGCGAGAAGTGTTGGAGTGCACAAGGAAGCATGGCTTGAAAATGAACCCAAACAAGTGTGTGTTCGGTGTGTCGGCCGGACAATTCTTGGGCTTCATGGTCCACGAGCACGGGATAGAAGTCAACCGGAAGATCATAGTTGCCATCAACAAGGTTGTAGCCCCGCAGAATAAAACTGAGTTGCTGTCCCTAATCGGCAAGGTCAACTTTATCAGAAGATTCATATCCAACTTGTCCGGGCGTATTCAAGCTTTCACTCCTTTGTTGAAGTTGAAACCCGATCAGGAATTCGTGTGGGAAGAAGAACAGCGCAAAGCATTAGAAGACATCAAGCAATATCTGATTTCGCCACCTGTATTAGTCCCGCCACAAGCTGACAAGCCGTTCAAACTATACTTGTCGACCGATGAGCGGGCTATCGGATCGGCGCTGGTACAGGAGTTTGAAGGAAAAGAACGGGTGATATATTATGTCAGCAAAAGACTCCTGGACGCCGAAACAAGATATTCCCAGGTAGAACGGCTGTGCCTGTGTCTGTATTTCTCATGTACCAAGCTCAGGCATTACCTGTTATCGGCAGAGTGCATAGTCGTATCCAAGGATGACGTAGTAAAGTACATGCTATCACTGCCAATTTTGAAATGGCGGATTGTAAAGTGGATCCTAACTCTGTCAGAGTTTGACCTAAGGTACGAATTGGCCAAAGCTATCAAGGGTCAAGTCATGGCCGATTTCATGGCTCAGCATTGCAGACCAGAAGTCGTTGTCGTTGAACCAGTTCCATGGACTTTATACTTCGATGGTTCTTCATGTGGGGCCGGATCAGGAATCGGCATCGTCCTCATACCGCCTCAGGGGGCAAGTTATGATTTCTCTCTACCGATAGAAGCATCCGCGACCAATAATCAAGCGGAATACCGAGCCGTCCTAATAGCTATTCAATTGTTAAGAGAGATCAAAGCTGACGCGGTGGAAATTTTTGGGGATTCCATCCTCATTGTGGATCAATTAACAGGGAGATCTGAATGCAAAGATGATGTCTTGATGATTTACTACGAGGATTGCCTCCAACTTTTAAAGGATTTCAAGTCTGCGGTTATTGAGTATATTCCTAGAAATTACAATGAAGAGGCCAATAGGCTTGCCCAACACGCGTTCGGGTATCGGCCGATTCAAGGCGCCATGACTCTGAAACTTGCGGCCGACGATTGGTGAAAGGAGATCGCCGATTACTTGAAAGATCCATCCAAGAAAGTAGATCGACGAATACGCTTTCAGGCCACCAAATATGTGCTGCTCGAAGATGATTTGTTTTACCGGATGATTGATGGAGTTTTGCCCAAATGCCTGGGAACAGAAGAAGCAAAGGTCCTGATGGGGGAAATTCATGAGGGCGTGTGCGAAGCTCACCAATCGGCTCACAAAATGAAGTGGATGATTAGAAATAACGGGTATTATTGGCCGACGATTCTCGAAGATTGCTTCAAATATTATAAAGGTTGTCAAGATTGTCAGAAGTTTGGCAATGTGCAGCACGCACCAGCCTCTGCTATGAATCCGATAATCAAACCATGGCCGTTTAGAGGTTGGGGAATAGACCTCATCGGACAGATTTATCCTTCATCAAGCAAGGGACACAAGTTTATATTAGTAGCCACTAACTATTTTACCAAGTGGGTGGAGGCAGTTCCGTTGAAGGCCGTGACATCGGCCGCTATGGTCGATTTTGTAAGGGACCATATTGTTTATCGATTCGGTATCCCTCAAACCATCACGACTGATCAGGGGACGATGTTCACCTCAGGAGAGTTTGAACAGTTCGCCGCCGATATGGGGATTAAATTGTTGAATTCTTCTCCGTATTATGCCCAAGCTAACGGTCAGGCCGAGTCGTCCAATAATGGGATAATCAAGTTGATCAAGAGGAAGGTAGAAGAACAACCCAAGAAGTGGCACCTGTCTTTAACTGAGTCTTTATGGGCTTACAGGATGGCCTGCCACGGGACCACTAAAATATCTCCTTATCAGTTAGTATATGGTCACGAGGCAATATTGCCTTGGGAATTAAGGATGGGGTCAAGGCGCATATCGCTTCAAGATAAGTTGACGGCCAATGACTATTCCCTCCTCATGAAGGGAGAGCTTGACGATTTAGCAGGTCAGCGATTAAGGGCCCTGATCAGCATTGAAGAAAACAAGAAAAGGGTGGCCAGGTGGTACGACAAGAAGGTCAAGGTCAAACAATTCTCCCAAGGAGATTTGGTATGGAAGTTGGTGCTGCCTGATGAGGACACCACGAGTACATCTACACCAGCAGCACCTCAGGCGCCTCCAGTTGCTCCTCCACCTCAGGCGCCTACAGTTGCTCATCCAGTTGGGCCAATCACTCGAGCCCGTGCGAGAGAATTAAACTTCATCATGCTGTTAAGGAACGAAGGCCCATCGGAATAAGAAGATGGCCCAACAGGGCAGCCCAGGTGGGGCGCCTAGGGTTGGGCGCCGTGACCCCTTCGGACTCCAGGGGCTGCGCCCCCTTTATTTAGTCCGAGTCCTTTTTGTTTACGACTTGAGTTTTGTCTTACATCTAGCTTTAGCTACTCTTGAACACGCGCAAATACGCGCTGTCCTTGTGATTCAGAACTCCACCTTCGAGTGATATTTAGATTGCTCGCCTCTCTTTCTTGTTCGTTCTTCGATTGCGGACAGGAATCGATCTTCGTGATCAGGCTGATCTCGCACCGGCGAGGTTGGTAACCATCGGGAGTTGGTTCAGCGATTGCATTGGCGCTTCGGGTTCGCTCGTCGTAGTCGGATCGTGAGGGTCTACTTCCACCAAGTCGAATTTATCTCCACTCACCGAAAGATCGGGCACTCCGACTCTATCAAGTGGTATCAGCTTTCCAGGTTGATCGGTGAGTTTTACCGAGTGTTTTTCCCTTCCTACAGTCCACAAAAACCAAAACAAATTTTTTCAGGTTAGATCCTTTGTCCCAGCAACCGTTTAGCCTCGCACATTCTTTCAATAAGTGTCTTTGTTGAATTTGTGTGCCTACTCGTTCAATTGTTGATGGTTACTTCTGTTTAATCTCTTGTTTCTCGTTTTTCATCTAACCCTAGTTTTCGCCGCCGCCGCCGTTCCGCTGCTCGCCAACCCTACCAGCCGCGCCCACCGCACCTCTCCCCGCGACAACCGCGCCGCGCCATCCCACTACTCCGATCGCCCCTCCCCTGTCAAAAAAAAATATCGAAAGCAATAAAAAAAAAGGAAAGTGCAAAAAAAAAAGGAAAGAAGCAAAAAAAAAAGAGGAAGAAGAATCCAACAGGGAGAAGGAAGGTGATTCGGATTTGTTTCGGTGGAACCTCCCTTTGCGCGCGCCGTGACTCCTCCTGGGTCATGACTCTCTGGGGTAAATTCCCCCCCCCCCACGCATTCCGTACCAGCCTTTCAAATCCGTATCTCTCTTTCTTGGTCCTTTTTTATTCTGAGGTCCGCCTTACTCTAAAGAGAGAGAGAGAGAGAGAATACCCTTCTCCTTTCCGAAAAAAGTGTGTGCCGCAATTTGATATTTGAGATCCTCTGTGTTCATATTATCAGTTTTGGGGCACCCTCTGTGAAAAAAAAAACAGAAATAAAAAAAAAGAGGTGCGCCCTCTCCACCTTGCCTCTGTTCTTTCGATTTTTCTTGTTACCAGCAACTCTTGTTACGTGTTTGGCACTATCTTTCAACTTTGCATTATTGTTTGATTGTGCTAATCCTTCATTTGAGTGCAGCCTTCCCAGAACTCCACATAGTTCTACGACGAGCATATTTTGTTTCTCCAGGCAATCACTCCTCCAATCTTTTGTGAGTTCCACCGGTTGGTTGCAATTCGCCCCTGTGTGCGTGGTAAGAACGGATAAGAATTTGATAACAGCACTAGTGTGAGCGCCTTGTGAGCTGTTACACCCCTATTTTGTCATCGCTTGTGTTCTTGTCTTTGCGCTAACCATGGCAGATGATGTCGACGCGGGGACTAACCAGCTGCAGGGCATACGGGCGCAAGTTGAAGGGCTTGTCACCGACATTCAGACGATTCATGAACGGCTGGACTCGACGATCTCCTCGACGACCGAGCGGTGTGATCAGCTCGACCTTGCACAAACGGCCGCTAAGGCCACACTCGACTCAGTTGTGGCAAGACTCGATGCATTGCACACTACAGTCGCAGAGTTGCAGCAGGGTTATGGTGGTGACTCGGACCAGGACGATGGCGACCGCCGAGGCCGTGCCCGCCGCGTGCCACGCCGTCCCGGTGGTAATGATTCCTTTTCCAAGATTAAATTTAAAATTCCACCTTTTAATGGCAAATATGATCCTGCTGCATATCTTGATTGGGAATTAGAAGTTGAACAGAAATTTTCATGCCATGATATTCTTGCTAATTCTCAAGTTAAAGCTGCTATTAGTGAATTTACTGATTTTGCTTTAATTTGGTGGCGTGAATATAAACACAAACATCCCAATACCATTCCAACCACTTGGGAGCAATTAAAAACTGCTATGCGCCACAGATTTGTGCCTTCTTATTATGCTCGCGATTTGCTTAATAAAATGCAACGTTTTCAGCAAGGTTCCAAATCTGTTGAGGAATATTTCTAGGAATTACAAATAGGCATGATTTGTTGTGGGTTATTGGAGGAAAACGACGCTGCTATGGCACGTTTTCGTGGTGGTTTGAACCGCGAAATTCAGGATATACTTGATTATAAGGACTACACAGATATGACAACATTATTTGAATATGCTTGCAAAGCTGAACGTGAAGTGCAGGGACGCCGCTCGAAGACATATTCTAACTCTTTTGCAGGAAGAAGCTCGACATCCAACTCCGCACCCGCTCTCCCTGCGCCACCCACGCCCACCACTACACCGCGCGAGCGAACGGCCAAACCTGCAAGCGCTGCCCCTTCCACAGGCGCCGCCCCTCCCACAGGCCGTACACGGGATATTCAGTGTCATCGTTGCAAAGGATTTGGCCATGTGATTCGGGACTGTCTGAACAAGCGCACTTTGCTTCTTCGTGACGATGGTGAGTACTCTTCCGCTAGTGATTCTGAAGATACTCAACATGCGATGCTTGCCACTGACCATGCAGCTATGAAGGTACATGTCAACCCGGGCGACGCCGATAGGTATGAAAGTCTTGTTGTGCAGCGTGTTCTTAGTACACAGGTCACCCCGTCCGAGAAGAATCAGCGACACACTCTTTTCCATACCAAGGGCGTTGTGCAGGAGCGGTCGATTCACATCATCATCGACAGCGGCAGCTGCAACAATTTGGCGAGTACCACGCTGGTTGAAAAGTTGTCTTTACCCACTCGTAAGCATCCACATCCATATCACATTCAATGGCTTAATGATTGTGGGAAAATAAGAATTACTCGATCAGTCCGTGTTCCTTTCTCCATGGGTGCTTATTCTGATTTTGTCGATTGTGATGTTATTCCCATGGAAGCATGCTCTCTGTTACTTGGGCGACCTTGGCAATATGATACTGATAGCTTGCATCATGGTCGTTCAAATCACTATTCTTTCATGTTTAAGGGTCAGAAAATAATTATACATCCAATGACACCTGAACAAATTCTTAAAGATGATCTTGCTAGAGCTGCTAAAACTGCTAAACAACTTGAACCATCGACATCTCTTAATTCTGAAATCAAGTTGAATCTCCTGTTTTGCTTGCCACACGTGCTGATTTTGATGAGTTACGCGATGCTCCTTTGCCATGCTATGCCCTTATATGCTCTAGTGTGCTCGTTTCACTTGATGATGCACCATCTTTGGATATTCCCCCTACGGTTGCTAACATTTTGCAGGAGTACGCTGATGTCTTTCCAAAAGATTTGCCACCGGGACTTCCACCACTTCGTGGCATTGAGCACCAGATCGACCTCATTCCCGGCGCACAGCTTCCGAACCGCGCACCGTACCGTACAAATCCGGATGAGACGAAGGAAATCCAGCGCCAGGTACAGGCGTTGCTTGACAAGGGTTATATTCGTGAGTCTCTTAGCCCTTGCTCCGTTCCTGTGTTACTTGTTCCAAAGAAAGATGGCTCATGGCGTATGTGTGTAGACTGTCGTGCTATTAATAACATTACCATTCGCTACCAATACCCTATACCACGCCTTGATGATATGCTAGATGAGCTTAGTGGTGCCATTATTTTCACTAAGATTGATTTGCGTAGTGGCTACCATCAGATTCGCATGAAATTAGGTGATGAATGGAAAACGGCTTTTAAAACGAAATTTGGGTTATATGAATGGTTGGTTATGCCGTTTGGTTTGACAAATGCTCCCAGCACATTTATGCGTTTGATGAATGAAGTTCCGAGGCCCTTCATAGGATTGTTTGTAGTTGTCTATTTTGATGATATCCTCATTTACAGCAAGTCTATGGAAGAGCATTTAGAACATTTGCGTGCTGTTTTTGATGCATTGCGTGCGGCCCATTTATTTGCTAACCTCGAAAAATGCATGTTTTGCACACAACGTGTCTCGTTTCTTGGCTATGTTGTTACTCCACAGGGCATTGAGGTGGATAGCAGCAAGATTGATGCCATTCGGGAGTGGCCTACACCGACAACGGTCACACAAATTCGAAGCTTTCTTGGCCTTGCAGGTTTCTACCGCCGGTTTGTTCGTGATTTTAGCTCCATTGCAGCGCCTCTATATGAGCTTACAAAGAAGGATGTTCCCTTTGCTTGGAGTGATTCGCAAGAGGTTGCGTTCAGCACCTTGAAAGATAAGTTAACCAATGCTCCTCTCTTGCAGTTGCCTGATTTTACTAAAGTGTTTGAGCTTGAATGCGATGCTAGCGGTATTGGGCTAGGTGCTGTTTTGTTACAAGAAGGAAAACCGGTTGCTTACTTTAGTGAGAAATTAAGTGGTGCTAGCTTGAATTATTCTACTTATGATAAGGAGCTTTATGCTTTAGTGCGCACTTTGCATACTTGGCAGCACTACCTTTGGCATCGCGAGTTTATAATTCATTCTGATCATGAGGCTTTAAAATATATTCGTACCCAAACAAACCTGAACCGTCGTCATGCTAAATGGGTAGAATTCATTGAGTCTTTCCCTTACATTATTAAACACAAGAGCGGGAAGGAAAATGTCATTGCTAATGCTTTGTCTCATCGCTATACCATGCTGTCACAGTTAGATTTTAAAATCTTTGGCTTGCAAACTGTGAAGGATCAATATGTGGATGATGCTGATTTTAAAGATGCTTTCGCCCACTGTATTCATGGCAAACCATGGGGCAAATTTCACATACAGGACGGGTTCCTGTTTCGCGCTAACAAGCTGTGTGTTCCAGCTAGCTCGGTTCGTCGTTTGTTGTTACAGGAAGCGCATGGAGGCGGTCTCATGGGGCACTTTGGCGTCTACAAGACGCATGAAGTGCTGGCTGCCCACTTCTTTTGGCCCCGGATGCGCGCTGATGTTGAGCGCCTTGTTGCCCGCTGCACTACTTGCCAGAAAGCTAAGTCACGATTAAACAACCATGGTTTGTACATGCCTTTGCCTGTTCCTACTTCCCCTTGGCTTGATATTTCTATGGACTTTGTTTTGGGATTGCCTAGAACTAAGAAGGGGAGGGACAGTATTTTTGTGGTTGTTGATCGTTTCTCCAAAATGGCTCATTTTATACCTTGTCATAAGACTGATGATGCTAGCAATGTTGCTGAATTGTTCTTTCGCGAGATTATTCGTTTGCATGGTATTCCAAATACAATAGTCTCTGATCGTGATGCTAAGTTTCTCAGTCATTTTTGGAGATCACTATGGAATAAAATGGGAACTAAATTGCTGTTTAGCACCACTTGTCACCCTCAGACTGATGGACAAACTGAGGTGGTTAATCGAACCTTGTCCACTATGCTTAGGGCTGTTTTAGATAAACACTTGAAACGTTGGGAAGATTGCTTGCCTCATGTTGAGTTTGCTTATAATCATGCAACGCATTCTTCTACAAAGATGTGTCCTTTTCAAGTTGTTTATGGTTATATTCCTCGGGCGCCTATTGATTTGTTTGCACTTGATGCCGAGGACACCCCACACATAGATGCCGCTGCACATGTTGATCAAATGATTAGCTTGCATGAGCAAACTCAACAAAACATTGCTGCTGCTAATGCTAAATATCAGGTTGCGGGTAGTAAAGGGAGAAAACATGTTACTTTTGCACCGGGTGATCTGGTTTGGTTGCATTTGAGGAAGGATCGTTTTCCTACCTTACGTCGTTCTAAATTGATGCCACGTGCTGCTGGTCCTTTTAAAGTGCTAACCAAGATTAATGATAATGCTTATATCCTTGACCTGCCTGCGGAGTTTGGTGTTTCCACGAGTTTTAATGTTGCAGATTTGAAACCGTATGTGGGCGAAGATGAGGAGTTGCTGTCGAGGACGACTTCAGTTCAAGAAGGGGAGGATGATGAGGACACCACGAGTACATCTACACCAGCAGCACCTCAGGCGCCTCCAGTTGCTCCTCCACCTCAGGCGCCTACAGTTGCTCATCCAGTTGGGCCAATCACTCGAGCCCGTGCGAGAGAATTAAACTTCATCATGCTGTTAAGGAACGAAGGCCCATCGGAATAAGAAGATGGCCCAACAGGGCAGCCCAGGTGGGGCGCCTAGGGTTGGGCGCCGTGACCCCTTCGGACTCCAGGGGCTGCGCCCCCTTTATTTAGTCCGAGTCCTTTTTGTTTACGACTTGAGTTTTGTCTTACATCTAGCTTTAGCTACTCTTGAACACGCGCAAATACGCGCTGTCCTTGTGATTCAGAACTCCACCTTCGAGTGATATTTAGATTGCTCGCCTCTCTTTCTTGTTCGTTCTTCGATTGCGGACAGGAATCGATCTTCGTGATCAGGCTGATCTCGCACCGGCGAGGTTGGTAACCATCGGGAGTTGGTTCAGCGATTGCATTGGCGCTTCGGGTTCACTCGTCGTAGTCGGATCGTGAGGGTCTACTTCCACCAAGTTGAATTTATCTCCACTCACCGAAAGATCGGGCACTCCGACTCTATCACTGCCGATAGGATCTAAGGATCCCAAATTCGGTAAGTGGTCGCCCACTTGGGAAGGGTCGTATAAAATCGGCCGATGTGCCTCGAGAAACGCATATATACTGGAAACTATCGCAGGGGAAGAATTCACAAGAGCCTTGAATGAAAGATATCTAAAGAGATACTATCCCAGTATATGGGCGGATGCATAACCAACAATAGGGTGTATCAAGACGACATGGCCAACTCTTATTGGCTCGTGTTTATATAGCCGATGCAAAGATGACATCACCTTAAGGACGAAACATTCAATTAGTTTGGCTGATTCATTATTCGGTACAAGCAACGGGGTACATGGCCGATGTGGTACAAGTCGCCCTTAGAACAAAAAGTACCAACACATCTATTGACCACACTTTTTCTTAATCTCCCTCTCGATCTGGCCTAATTTTATAAAGAGGCGGGTGCTCTTTTCCTCCAGATCCGCCATGGAGGCTTCGACTTCAACTTGACGAGGAAGTGGGTGGCTCCTGTCAAGCGGTGGTTGGGATGTTCCCGCCGCGGCATCCTCAAGGGTGACCTGATGACGAAGCGGATGACTTCTTTCAGTTGGCGGCCGTTTGGAGCAATTGGCATCTATGTGGTCTAGGATCTTCTGAATGTCAGCGGGGATATGATCTTTGAGTTCTTCGTAATAGGTCATAATCAGATCTCTGTCCGCCTGCGTTAGTGGTTCGTCGGAATGCATGATCTCGATCGCTTGTTCCAGGTCAGGACTAAGGCGTCTCGGCTAAAAAGCAGCAAACAACCACCCAGCGTTAGATTAATTGAAATACCAGGCGGGGAAACAGAGGAAGATTTCGTACCTGATTGATGGAGAAGGAAGAAGATGAAGAAGACATCTTGGCATCTAGTCTGGGGGTATGGGAATCAAGTCGCTAGAGGAAAAAACAATGGGCAATGCGGATGCCTTTAGGAACAACGCAGGGTCTTGTATTTATAGAAAGAAACGGATGAAGGGTTGGTAAGATGCGTCCCATCGGAATAAAGGATCATTAAATGAAAAGGCTGCCGTAGAGGACAGTCCAAGTTTGAATCCGCACGTCAACGGCAAAAGGACATTAATGTTTTTACAGAGCATTCCGTGCTTTTACAATTTACCCGAGGAGGGCATTAATAGCCGCGATCGCTCGCTACCTAACCTGATCAGCTGAGTCTAAGGTCCTCTGGTCATCTTCGGCCCATCCAGGGACTTCTGGCATATAGCGATGGAGCTTGATTGCTTCGTGGGCCAGGCTCTGCCTCTCTTGCTTCAGCTCCACGATGACAGAGGGAAGGTCTTGGAGTGTTTTCTCTTCAACGGCTATGGCTTTGGTCACCTGCTCCATCTCCTTGGAAAGCTCTGCCCTTCGCCGTTTAAGGCGATCTATAGCACCAACAATATCTGGGCGAGAGCTTTCAAGGAAACTGATTTGTTGATGCACCTCTTGGGCTCGATGTTTATAGGAATCTTCCTCCGCAGGCGTTCACTAGTTTGGCGCGATCAGCCATGTGGTGCAAGGCCCTGAACACTGGAATCCGCATTGATTCGATGTATGCGGTGGGTGCCAAAGCCTCTTCTGCCTCTTCTGGAACTCGGCCTCTGATTTCTATGAGAAGTTGCCGAATCGGCGAGGCGCCTTCCACTAGTCGGCCAATGTCATCTTGGATGAGGGTCCGTATGCTCTCAAGCTTGGCACGGACGTCATCGGCGAAAGAATGAAGAATGAACAATGCATATTAGCTGACGGTAATGGGAAATCGACCGATTTGGGTGGCAGTTTTCTTACCTCTTTGAAGCGGATTTCTTCTGCTTGCGCCGGCGAGAGTGCTACCCTCATCTCAGGAACTGGCACGACTGGTTCATCAGAGGAAGAAGATTCAACGATTATCAGTGCCCTACTCGGGCCAGCCTCCTGGAAAGATACGGGAAGCTTATTTTTATAAGTATAATGCAAATGATTAAGTCTGACAAGATATAATAACTGCCATACCTCTGTGAGTCGCTCGGGCGATGGTTGTTGGAAAGGTACAATTGATGTGCCCAGGGTAGCCTGCATCAAAATTGGTTAGTTTTTGGTTAAGTATCTAAGATTGAGTTAAAAGACTCTCTACCTCGGTGGGAGGAATTGTTGGCGTTCCGATTTCTGCCTGGAATGTAGCCGATTGTTGTGGAGATTGCACTGGGGCGATTTGCGCAGCCTGACAGAAAGAAGAAGTTAATATCGATGGAATACTTAGAAGGATGTGAGGCATACGAAGTTACCTGAACAGCTTCTACCAGTAGTGATGCAGCAGCCGCTCCAGGCTCTGTTGCAGCCTGGGGATCGACTTCCTCAATAGTCGGCAGAATCGGCGCAGCTAAAGATTGAGCCGATGTCGCCGCCGATCGTTCGGCCAGTTCTATACGGGCGCGCACTCGGCGGCTCATCTTCTTTGAAGAGATTTTCTTCGGCATTTGTTTTGATCGACTGGTGGTGATGTCTTCGATGGTTGGGGCATGATAGTCGATGAGTGAAAATGATGTGTATGGGTGGCGATTCTCTCTCGGTCTACCACTCCGACTGCGCGTTAGAGGAAGTCGACTTTTAAACTACAAAAGGAAAATAAGAATTAGCAGCGAATTTGTAACATAAAAGGAAATGATGTTGAAATTGGCTGAGAAGGGAGCATTTACCGCTGCGTTTGGATCGATGTTGTCATGATCCAGATCATTGCAATACGTTGCAGGGGATGCACAAAAGAGGTGTTGCTTCCATTCTGCCCACCATAGTTTGAATTGTTGGACAGCAAAAGGAGCCACTATCCAATTGTTTAGATCAATGGTACTGGAGTCTGGCACTAGATTGCACAGCCAATTGTAATCGAGGCCCTTGGTGAGCTCGTCTCGGAATTTTGCGTGGCCGGCAAAGTAAACTTGAATCGTCAGCTGACCGAGGCCGAACTTGCTGTGCTGCAACTGATGGGTTGTAAAACTCATAAGTTGGGGAATCCTTCCCGGAGAAGAAGTTCGCTGGTAAGATCCCTGGCTTGATCAAGGCGTCCGTGAGATCATTGTCAAAGGAGTTGGACGTCGAGTCATAACAGAAGGGAAGCTCAAAAGGTGGTTCTGTTCTCTAGTACGGGTACCAACTGGTAGTTTCTTCACTAAAGTTGTTGTAAAAACATCTGAAATACTCAGCTAACGGGTGGCGGTGAACTGGCAACCAGGGAAAGCTGATGCTGCTTCACTAAAAGAAGTGCACCGTCATCGTACTGTGGGGTTTTCCTCTGACTCAATGTTGGGGAATGTGTTGGTCTCTATTTGCTGCTGGAAGATCTTGCTCATATACAAATTGAGCCAGAGGGTGATGAACCACCAGAGGCCACCAGGGTTACCAATCGGCTCTCCCTTTGACAGTTTGACGCCGATCTGGTGCATCATGTGGTAGGCCGATCCTAACAGGTGTTTCCCTAGAGGGACGCTGGATCCTCTTGACAGAGCTTTGGCCAGAGCTTGTATGTTGGAAGAAGGGCTGACTGCTCTGCCACAGAAAAGGTGTTTCTCTAGCCACATCATCAAGAAGGCTATGTATTCTCTCTCTAAGATTGTCCCGGTCCTCATGTTTTTATTGATATACCCCTCCACCCACCGATTCCTTTCGTTTCTAGCCGATGGGTTGGCTTGACCAGATAATTAAAAGGTGTATCGAGGGAGCAAATATCGAGGCCGGTCAGCATCAGAACATCGGCCAGAGTAGGGGTCATGGGTCCGTGCCCGAAGAGAAATGCATTAAGCGTGTCGGACCAAAAGTAGGAGGCTGCTATCACCAAGGGTTCATTCTTCTCCATCTGGGACAAAGATAGATTGATGCACTGGCCGATTTTTAACTCATCCCATTGAACTTGCTAGGAGTTGGCCATTCTTTGGTACCATTCTTTCCAGTCAGGGGTTTCATTCGGCCAAGATCTAAAAGTGCCCGACCACTAGTTCAAATCCATAGGTGATTGCTTAAAACGAATTCTATGGGTTTCGAAATTAATCAGATCAGTCGGGTCTGGGTTCCCCATAGGGTCTAAGCAGATGAGACCAGGAGCTTCGGAATGACGGACGGTGATTTGGTGTCTGGCCGCCTAAAAAAGGTAAAAAAGGAAGAACTAAGAATGGATCTAAAAGGTGCATGGGCGGTGAAAAGTAAAAGAGAAAGGTTTCGGATGTTTACCTCTGGGATGAAGCTCATTGTTGCTGATGGGGTCGCCGATGGAACTGCTGTCGCTGATGGAGCTGCCGGCGGAGCCTCCGTTGCTGGCGGAGTTGCTGATGGTGCCGCCATTGAGGGGATGAAGCGGAATGCAGATGAAAGGAGGATCGCTGGAGAATGCGATTGGAAGCCAAAAGGGCGCTGGGAGAAGATGGAAAGTGATGCGTCGGGAATGAAGTTATTGAGCTCGTGGAGAAGAAGCGACAGGGAACGCTAGTATTTAAAGACGGTCTGAGAGAAGGGCTAAAGGCGGGATTTTTACCGCGCCATCTACACGAATTTCGGGGGAGCAGTTGTCTCAGGCGCCCAGTTCAAAAAAATTGCAATCATCAGGTAGAAGACCGCGAAAACAGAAGGAGATTTTTGCTGCGTTCATTTCGGAGGAGAGGTTAAAAAAGAATTTTGAAGTAAAAGTCATGTTTTACTCTGAAACTGGGGGGCATGTGTTGACGCCAGATTTTGACACATTTTGAATCGGCGTCAAGAGAGGAAAGGATTGGCTGATGCGGCAGATTAAAAGGTTACAATTGGGAATCGGCCGATTGACGCTACAGTTGGGAATCGACCGATTGGCGCTACAGTGTTTCGAGCGATTGGCAGATGGTGGGGATCGACCGATTGGAAGGTTGGAGCGATTGGGCCAATATGGGCTTAAGGTGGGCTAGAAAAAGAAGATAAAGAAAGATTGGCATGTGAGAGTATGATAACCAACTCCAATACGAGTTGCGTTTGTAAATATTTGTTTTTGTTTAAAATTAGAGATAGATCCTAGTCGGTTAGGATATCAGTTGCAACAGGCTATAAATAGCCATCTTTAGAGATTTGTAAAATAACAAATCAATCAATACAAACAGTCTTCTTTTTCATCGTACTTTACTTTCAAGTCGGCGACTTCGCCAATACTTCTTTTTCTTTCACGAGTTTGTACGGTTTGGCAGGGCTGCATCGATACGATCTCCGGCCGATTCTGTAAGTTCATTCCGTTTATTGAGTAATATCTAAGCTTTAACTTCGGCGCATCGCTGTCGTTTCGTTTAGATTTATTCACCAGTTATCGATATTTACTAGAATTATAGGTTTTATCTATTGTTCTAGTTTTATCACCAGTTATCCAGCTTGAGGTTTCATCTATTGAGATTTTATCACAAGTTATCCGCCCAACTTAAGCTGGTTTAAATGCGCCTAATCGCCGTCAGAACGGCAATTATCCGAAACGCACCTAAAATAGCATAAGTCCGGTAGTCCGTCGAGTGTCCCTAGGACTCCTCAAAGGATCCACGGCGTGTCTCATAACCATACATCAGGATAATATCCGCGATGGGGTAATATCAACAAACATTACATTTTTACATACATATGTAAAAGGTACGAGTTATTACAGGACATAGGTTGAAACAAACTTAGTGATGCAGTGTTAGACAAGCTCTAAGATTTAAACATAAATAGTTCAGGAGAAGATGCGCAAGTAGAACTTTTTCTCTAGGGTATTGTGAGACTCAGGTCAATACCCTAGGGCTTCGGGGTCTCCTCCTCTGTAGCCTCCTGTGGAGCTTCTGAAAGATAGCCACAAGGGGAAAACCCTGAGTACTGGGTACTCAGCAAGTCTTACCCGACTAACCAATATAATAGTTTTCTTTGAAATGCATGTCAGCCTTTGGGGTTTGCTTGGTTGACACAACTTTTGCCGAAAAGCTTACTATGAGTAATGCCTTAGTTTTATCTTTTATTTGGGGTTAAGTTATTACCTAACCATTCTAAATGATAACAGAAGTGAAAACAACCATAGCTGTTAAATCATACATCACTTGATAACAGAAAGATACATATTGCATGAATTGATACTACGATGCTCAACAGTGATCAAGTGCATTCATAACCGAGAATTGCGGCGACCCGGATCTAATTACATCCTGCAGGAGAGTACCCTGATCACCAGCGTTATACGACTGTCCAGGTCGTATCTAACAACCTCTCGATTAGCAAATTCAATGATTAGGAATACGACTACCCGGACCCAGGGATGCACCCCCACATGGGACCCCACGTCTGGCCTGATCTCCATGTGAGTTTTAGGCTACACCCCTGCCAATCTCCAGCACGTCAAGCGCGGGTACGAAGTATTCCTGACCGGAGAATTTACTAACCTACTAGGCTTTACTGGTCCCATACCCAGTAAGTGATCAGATGCTTATCACTTGATCAAAGGTTAAGACAACGAATTGGGCCTTAACCAAATTAATCTAGCAGACAGAACTACATCTCTAGCTTCTGCCCGTTTTCACTTTCCAAGTTATCCTTCATAAGCAATATGTATGACTTAAGAGTTTTCCTTAAGGTTGGTAAACCAAGCATGTAAGCAAGTAAGCAATTCTAGACTTGGGTATCTTCTAAGGTTTGAACAAGTGGCAAAGATGTCCTTAAAACTAGGCATGATCATACACAAGAATAGGTTTCAAGCAACTCCTAGACTTAGTGCATACATATAGCAAATAACCTATATTAAGTCACATGAAATAACGACTCCAAAATAGATAGGTATAAATGCACCGGGGCTTGCCTTGTTCGTTAAAAAGATTAGTAGACTCCGACGGGTGGGCTTCACAGGGAACTAACTCAAAAACTTCTTCGGATTCCGAAGGTCCTTCTGAAAATTCCCAATAATCTCCTTCCGGTGCTTCGGGATCTATGGCATAATACATGCAGGGGTTAGAAATGCAAAATTTTTGAATAACAGACTATACAACTTTCCTTCATGATAAAGTTGCAAGCCAACAAGGACTATACGACTTATCATGATAAAGTTGCAAGCCAACACATAAAAATCCAAAAAGATTAACCTACAATTTTATTTTCTTATTTAACCCTCCTTATAGCTTTTTCTTTTATTTTTAGAAAAAGTTATAATTATTTTCTAAGTTGAAAATCTAATTTCCTATGAGTTAAGAATAATTTGTGATTAAGAAAGTGTTATTCATATTTTATGCATTTTATAAATATTAAGTATTTATATAATTACCTTAAAAGGAAGGCATTAAATAAATACCCGAATTTTTTATTATTTTTCTAGGGTGTAAAAATTTTAATGCATAAAGGAAAATAAAAAAAGCCTAACAAAATTAGTTTCACTAATTTTGGACACTCCTATAAATTTCTATGATTTAAATGGTGTAAAACGGATTTAAACGAATTATTTCACTAAAGGAAATCTAATTTTTCCCGAAATCGCCCGAAAATACTTTTCTCACCCAGCCCTTCTCTACCCTCTCTCACGCGCACTGGGCCCCACGGCGCGGACCCCACCTCTCCTATTCATTTCTACCCGCCGGCCCTATTCTCTCCTTAACGGGCCCCGTGGGCCGTTTTCTTTTTCTTTTTCTTCCTCCGGCCCGACACCGGCCTATCGGCCCACTTTTCTCTTTTTTTTTCTTTCTTCGCGAGGTCGGCCCGCGAGCTGCTCCGGCCTCCGGCCCTTTTTCTTTTCCGGCCACCCGAGCGCACCTCACTAGGCCTCCAGGCCATGGCCCAACCGACGATTGCGCCGCTCCGGCCTCTTTCCGATTTCAGCTGACCCGCGCGCTTTACTGGGCCTCCACGACGTGCCGGCCAAACAGACGGCCGCGCCGCTTCCAGCCTCTCTCTCTTTCCCCCTCTCTTCCCACTGTCGCGCGGGCCCAACGCCCGGGTGCTTCTTCCTCCTCCCGCCAAAACGCGCCCGTGACAGGGGGCGGCGCAACCCGCCGGCCAGCGCCCCACCGGCGGCGAAGCTCGGTCAGGACAACACCCCTACACCTTCACGTACCCGTGCGCAGTGACAGCTCCCCGGGAGATGGCCGGAGCCATCCCCTCCACGGCGACGGGCGGCGACACCCTCAGCCGGTGGTGACTACTCACGACAACGGCATAATCTACTCAAACATCTACCCCTACACCATCCTAGGACCCTAAGGACTCGACTACGACTACTCAAGAAGGAAGAGAGGCAGCGCGAGGTGGTTCTCATCGTGAGCAGGCGGCGCGACGGCGGCGGACAGAAGCGGCGGCGAGCACGGTTATTCCGGCATGGATGTTGGACAACAACTGGTCTGGGGTGTAGCTGGGGTGTCTGTGGAGGAGTGGGCGAGAGGAATCAACGAGAGGCGAGACGTGGCGGTGGGATTTTACTCAGCGGCGGTGCTTGACAGAGGAGAAGCTGGCGGCGGTAAAAAGGACGGCGGTGAAACGGCGGCGCGGGAGCAGTAATTATATGAACGGTTTACCGTGCGCATGGCTGCCACCGTGGTCTACCCCTAGGCTTACGTGGTGAGGAGGTGGCCTAGTCGTCGCGCTGGCGAGCTACCGAGAGCGGCGGCGGCGACACGTCGAGCTCGGCTCTGCTGCTCTTCCCTTTTCTGATTTCTGGCACCCAAAATTCAGAGCTTCTCCACGGTGGATTTCCAATCCGACGGTGCACCGGTGTCTTAACCGAAGTTGCAGATAATCTTGAGTCCTCCAACTTTTATTTTGGTTTGACCCCGAGATAAACATCCAACACAGTGCAATTTGAATTCTTTTACCAGCTCCAACTGAATTTCTACTGAACTTCGAGTTTCAGTTCATCAGTTCATGACAGTGTCACTGATCTTACTTTGTGCTCGAGTTTAGTAATCCAATTCTCTTCCTTTAAGTCCAACTTCTTCCCAAACATGTTCTACAACATCCCAAAGTTCCATTTTGCTCATGAACAAGTACCCCTTTTGATCTACATTGCTCTGAATTCAAGTCCAAAGTTGATGTCATATTTCTGTTTCAGACTTAACCAATTTCAGACTTGTCAGTTAACTGTGACAGTGTGCTGACTTTGAGCTACAATTTGAAATGGTTCCCTTCCATGTTCCTGGCCAACAACACCCAAATCTTGTAGTCCAAAGTTCATACTTCAATATAGTGTAGTTGTCCTGGTGCATTTATTTGAAAAATTCTGCAGAATTCAATTTTGAAAACAGACTCTGCTGCTGTTTTGCTGAACTCCTATTTTCGGATGGTGAACAGTAAACATCCTTTTCTTTTTCTTTTCTCTGATTCCTTTGAGATAATTAGCACTATTTCAATTCCGAATTTTTGATCCTTCAGTTCCAAACACTCTTACACTTGTATTCCATATTTTTGACAAATTTTTCTGAATTTCAAATTTGAAATTCAAATTTCGGCCAAATTTGACCCGAATTTGATTTTCGGCCCATTTCTTTTTCTTTTCTTCTTAATTTGCTTTTAATTTTCCAAAGTCACTTACATGACTAGCTTGGCAACTTTTACACTTTTCGAGACAGATCGAAACTTTAGTCGATCGAAACCCCTGAGATTTAGTACGTTTCTTTCCTTGTCAATCAATAGGTCAGATTGACTGGCACGCCGCGCGAACCGCACCAGGGCGATCACCCGAACAGGAGCTAAGCAGATTATCCCGGGTCGTGTGTCCAACGCTGAAGGTCATTGGCCGGCTTTTAGCGCCAACAACCTGTAGGGTAGAATGATCATAAGTGAACCAGTTCCGTGGGATAAGGTAAGCATCTTCCTCACCCGACGAGTCATCATCTATGGCACCATTGGCCTCTTCTCCTTCCCTCTCTACCTGCTCAACTAACTCAAGGATATCTTCCTCCTCAAGAGCCTCCCTATTTGGCTCACAGGTTGCAACATTATCCTCTGCATCTCTCTCTTTTGTCCCATCTTCGTCATTTTCTTCATTTGGTCCATCAGTACTCTCCACACCTTCCTCGGCTTGAACTTCAGCACCTCCCACTCTTTCTTCAATCTGACTGTTAGACCCAACCTTCATGAACACTTGAACATACAATATGAGCGGTAAACCACACGTGCAACCATTTATATAAGGCCGGTAGTTCTGGGTTCCTTTAAGAGGAATCAGCTCCCTAAATTTTATATCAGGCCGTCGCCTCACTATATCCCTAAGAGACAGATCCACTTGATCTATATCAGGATCAAAAGCCTTACAAAACCATTTGGATATTGAACCTCAAGTCCTCTTTCTTGCTCTTGATAAATTCTTGTAGAATGACTGAAATTCAGACAAATTTATCCCTTCTGGACCATATCTAACCTCCCCTGACCATAGAACACTTGGAAAAATAAACTTTTCGACATGCCTGCCAATATACACAACACGAACAGTGGACATTACTCTCAAGAATTTAAATTAGTTAACTCCAACGACACCTACATTTCAATATAAGGTACAAATATCTAACTCTATCATTGACAATAATAACTATTTTAGAGTTATCCAAAATTACGAACTAAATCATTTCATTTTACCCGATCAATATACACGATACTACCATAAGCAATTAGGGGGTGTTTGGATAGCAGGGGCTAAACTTTAGCCCTGTCACATCGGATGTTCGGATACTAATTAGGAGGACTAAACATAAGCTAATTACAAAACTAGTTGCGGAACACCTAGGCTAAATGACGAGACGAATCTATTGAACCTAATTAATCCATCATTAGCGAATGGTTACTGTAGCACCACATGATCAAATCATGGACTAATTAGGCTTAATAGATTCGTCTCGCGATTTAGCCTAGAGGTTGTGTAATTAGTTTTGTAATTAGTTTAGGTTTAATACTCCTAATTAGTGTCCAAACATTCGATGTGACGGGGGCTAAAATTTAGCCCCCTCCTCCCAAACACCCCCTTACTAATTATTACTAAATTAATCTAACCCTAAACAAAAATTCTAACTAAATCTAATAATTTTAACTACCCCTGAAACAACTACATTCTAAATACCTATACATAACATAACCCTAGCATTGCAAATAATATTTATCTAAAATTAATCTACATAAATCAACAAACTAATCTAAACTGACTAAGCTACATCTTTTTATGTCTCAAATCCACTAGACTAACTAAAAACTATATTTTTTTATGTCTCCAATGAACTAAACTAACTAAACTAACTGCTAGATCTATCTACTACGAGCTAATCTAAACTAGAGGATTAGAAAAAAAATACCTCGAACGAAGCGAGGAACGGGGCTTCAATCTCCCCTCCCCTCCTCCCTCCCTCCCTTTCTTTCCCTTCTCCTTCCTCCCTTCCTTCTTCTCTCCCTCCCTCCCTTCCTCTTCTCTCGCACGAGCTTGCTCTCCTGCTTTTGGGCGCGGGGGGCGGGGGTAGGGACCAAATGAGTGGGCCTACGCTCGGGGGCGGCCGGGCCGTGCGTTTTAAATGCTGGGGAGCTACCGCCGTTTGAACTAGTGGTAGCTTTTCCCGCTTCCGCTGGTTCAAATGACGGGGCTTGCTACCGTCGTCTCGAACGGCAGAACAGCCTCGTCCCCTGCACCGCTAGAATCTATGTGCGGCCTGCCGGATGGGAGGGTGGTAAGCGGAATTCCGCGCTAATGTGGCAGGTACGGGGAGCTACCGCCGTTTCACCCGGCGGTAGCTCCTCTTACCGCCAGTTGAGACGGTGTTAGCCTGTTACCACTATTTCAAGCGGCGGCATAGGTTTATTTTTACAATTTTTTCGTTCTACTATTTATTTATGTAAAATCATAAAAAAAATATAAAAATAAAAAATTCTAACAGTTATAGTTAATCGGCCCAACAACCATCGTTCCGGTCGCCCTGATGGAACCGGGCGCAGCCCAAATTAGAGCCTCGGTTGCCTTTGGAAGGCTTCGGCCCAACTCCCAAAACCCTCGCCGCCGCTTCCCACCTCCGTCCATTTCTCCGTTGATCCGCTTCGCCGGCCGCCGCCGTCGCTTGCGCTTCCTCTTTTCCGTTCGCCACTCGCCAGCCCGTCTCCATCTGCTTCTTAAGCTTTCCCATTCGCCGCCGCCGCCACGCCTCCTAAGAGGCACGCCCCACTTGTCTCGCCGGCCGTATGAACCAGAGATGCTGCCCCCGCCTCCGACCGCTGTACTTTCTCCGCCGCGGCATCCACTCCACCTCGGCGCCCATTCCGGCCGACGCCGCCACAGACGCCACCCTCTTGGGCCGCCTCACCCGCCTCCTCCTCCTGCATCGCTTCTCCGCCGCCGCCCGCCTCCTCTCCTCCTCCGGCCCCCTCACCCCTTCACTCCTCCATGCAGCCCTGCGCCGGGTCCGTCTCGACCCCGACGCCGCGCTGCACCTCTTCCACCTCGCCCCGTCCCGCCCATCCCTGCTCGCGCACGCCCAGCTGCTCCACATCCTGGCCCGCGCCCGCCGCTCTGCCGACGCTCGCGCTCTCCTGGCTTCCCTCCTCTCCCCTCGGCCTCCGGCCCCGCCTCTCTTTCCGCACCTCGTCGAGGTCTACAAGGAGTTCACCTTCTCCGCGGCCTCCTTCGACCTGCTCCTACGCGCGCTCGCCAACGCCGGTCACCTGGATGGCGCCCTCCAGGTGTTCGACGAAATGAGGAAGCTCGGGTGCCGCCCCACCGTTCGGTCCTGCAACAGCATGCTCAACAGGCTAACGCAGGTTGGGGACCTGGGCACCGTGGTGGCCGTGTTCGAGCAGATGCAGCGTGTCGGGACTCTGCCAGACGAGTTCACGGTGGCGGTCATGGCAAAGGCGTACTGTAGGGATAGGGGAGTGGCACATGCAATCGAGTTTGTGGAGGAGATGAAGAAGATAGGTGTGGATGCGAACTTGGTGGCATATCATGCACTGATGAATGGGTACAGTGAGATGGGGCGGACCGAGGATGCAAGAAGGGTGTTGGATTCGCTGCCCAGCAGGGGTTTGTCACCAAATGTAGTGACATATACCTTGCTTGTGAAGGGATATTGTAAAGAGGAGAAGATGGAGGAGGCTGAGGATGTCATAAGGGAGATTAGGAAAAATAAGCATCTTGCGGTTGATGAAGTCACCTATGGTGCAGTGATTAATGGCTACTGCCAAAGGGGAAGGATGGAGGATGCAGTTAGATTACAGAATGAGATGATTCATGTTGGGCTCCAGGTAAATCTGTTTGTGTACAACACAATCATCAATGGGTACTGCAAGTTGGGCAGAATGGTGGAAGCACATAAGATTTTGCATGAAATGGAAGGTGCTGGTGTGAGGCCAGACACATACAGTTACAATAGTCTAGTTGATGGGTATTGCAGAAAGGGTTTGATGACCAAGGCTTTTGAAATTTGTGATACGATGGTAAGGAATGGATTCACAGTGACAGTAGTAACATATAATGCACTTTTGAAAGGTTTTTGCTCACTTGGCTCGATTGATGATGCACTTAGACTGTGGTTCTTGATGTTGAAGAGAGTTGTTGCACCTAATGAGATTAGTTGTAGCACTTTGTTTGATGGTTTCATCAAGGCAGGTAAAACTGAGAAGGCCTTGAACCTTTGGAAGGAAACCTTAGCAAGGGGATTAGCAAAAAACATAACTACATTTAACACGGTTATCAACGGGTTGTGTAAGACTGGGAGGATGCTTGAAGCAGAAGAGCTTCTTGGCTGGATGAAGGAATCGAGATGTCCTCCCGATAGTATAACTTACAGAACAATAGTTAGTGGTTATTGTAAGACAGGTGATATGGTTGGAGCTATTCGCATTATGAAGGAAATGGAAACTTTAGGTTTTGTTCCTTCAATTGAATTGTTCAATTCTTTGATAACTGGACTCTTCATAGCTAAGCAATGTGGAAAGGTGGACGATATACTCTTTGAAATGAGTACAAGGGGACTTTCTCCTAACACAGTTACTTATGGAGCTCTGATAGCTGGATGGTGTAAAGAGGGAGATCTGCAGAAAGCGTATAACCTGTATTTTGAAATGGCAGGGAAAGGCCTGACTCCAAACCTTTTTATTTGTAGTTCTTTAGTGAGCTGTTTCTATAGAAAGGGGAAGGTTGATGAGGCAAATTTGGTGCTGCAAAAACTTGTAGATACCGACATGATTCCAGATATCAGTGCAACCAGACTTGAGATTGGGAAATTAGCAAATGCACTTGATACTGTTGCTGGTGGAAATCTTCATTCTGCAAAAATAATGTTGAACATTGTTATTTTTGGTCTATGCAAATTGGGAAGGATTGAAGATGCTAAAAACATGTTTGCAAATCTAAAAACCAAGGGATTTGTTGCTGATAATTTCACTTATTCTAGCCTCATCCATGGTTGTTCCACTTCAGGATTTGTTGATGTAGCTTTTGATCTGAGGGATGAGATGTTAAGTGTTGGTCTCACTCCAAATATCGTAACCTACAATTCACTCATATATGGTCTTTGCAAGTCTGGGGAGTTATCAAGGGCAGTTAGTCTTTTTAAGAAGTTGCAGTCAAAGGGTATCTCCCCTAATGCTATCACCTACAATACACTAATTGATAAATATTGTAAGGATGGTCACATAACTGAAGCCTTTAAGTTAAAACAAAGGATGATAGAGGATGGTATTAAGCCTACTGTGTTCACCTATTCTATACTGATTCATGGTCTTTGTATTCACGATTATATGGAAGAAGCAATCAAGCTTCTTGACCAAATGATTGAGAATAATGTAGATCCAAATTATGTTACATATTGGACGCTGATTCAAGGTTACATTAGATGCGGTAACATGAAAGAGATTTCAAAGCTTTATGATGAGATGCATATCCGTGGACTTCTTCCCACCCTTGTGGCTGGAGATGTAAAACAAGCATGTCCTGTTATATACAACCAGAATGGGAAAACAAGTCACATGAAGATGTACTGCTAGTGCTAACTGCTAACACATTCGTTGCATGTCTACATTCTCTTGGAAGATGCTGATGACTTATGGTTTGTATGATAAGGCAAATCATAAGGATCCATTTACAACTTAGATGATTCCGTAAGTTACTTTTACCTGGTATTCTTACATATCTCTTATGTAATTATTAGTAAAATTCTGGTTATAGTCATTGCTCATACCAAATTAGGCACTGTTAGAATGCTTTTCGCAAATCAAGACTGTTAGAAATGTGTTTCACAAACCTGATACAATTCTACTCATTAACCAATTTGAAAGTCAATTCGATCAAGGAGAATCTTAGTGGATTAATTTTATTAGAGCACTGGATCAAGATTCAAGCAATTTGAGGTGTGGACAAGCATGGCGGCTTCTGTAATCAGAAAATGAAGGTAGCACATTTTCCTGTGATATTTAAGAGTCTTTGAGGTGGTATTTAGTCTACCCTTTTTCTTTTAAGATCGTGTATTTAATGAACTTATCTAAATTTCATTTCAGGGTTCGCTGAGAGAAAAAGGAGAAAGACACAATGGATTGAATTTGGAAGAGTTGACCAAACTCTTATGTGCCATAATAGGTCTGTATCGATTTTCATTTTTCTTTTCAATTCACATGCTTGTGGCAAACTTTACATTTGCCATTCATTTGTGAATCCGTTCCAGATATAATGAGAAACTGCTGGAGTATTTTGCTTGTTGCACTTGAATCATATTGAATATAATGGGATAAATAATTTTATGTCCTGATTGTACAGGACCAGGAAGATCATAAGTTGAACAATAAATACGAGGTGCAAATTTAACTTGTACACAAATTTTGAGAGTAGGATAACACCTTTTTATCTAATGTTATCATATTTATTCTAGTTCAGTTCTCCCTTTAACACCAACGGTAGATAGGAACCGAACTGTCTCACAACGTTCTAAACCTTATGAACTTTTGTCCTCTAGATATGCAGTTATGCACCACTGGACCTGTTGCATGTCATTATGTAAAAATGCGACCATAATTTTGCAAGCAGCTCTTAGTGGATTGCTGGCCTCATCTTGTTGTGAGAAAACTGGTTCCGGAACTATTAGACTAAACTAAAGGACTTCTGCTGAGCACTTTGAAATGATACATCATACAGGGAACTGTGGCATTTTTATCTTGATTGTGGTGGTAACCATTGGCTTCTTATTGCCTCTCTCTTGTTGGGAAATATGTAGTGCTTTTTTGATCCCTCTTCCCAACTGCTCCAGTACTATAGGCAACTGAGCACTTCATGTTTCAGATGGGCACTAAATTTTTCCATGCATTTTTAAAGGTGCTGGTGTTAGTTGTAGTTTGTTAAATGCATGTTATAATGAATAATTTCAACTGAGTTTTGATATGTGTGGCATCATATCTGTGGATTTTAAAGGGTTATTCATGCAAGAAAGTTCCAAGTGCTAAAAGGCATCGCTGGGAAACATTTCGTTAGTCTTATTTTCATGTGATAAGGTACAAAGAATACAGCAACAACAAAGCTAAGTCCCAAGCAAGTTGGGGTAGGCTGTAGCTGAAACCCAATATGATCCACCTAGTCCCAAGCAACTTGGAGTAGGCTAGAGCTGAAACCCAACATGAGCCTATACAAAATTACAAATGCCTATCGTTCAACTGGCATCAATATTCAGTGTAATAATTCATGACATGCAAACCCCAACTTTCTATATGAATATGACTATCTATGTCTGGCATTTGTTCAGATAATACTAAGTTCTCGCTAGATAGTTCTGTTCAGAAACTACTGGAAGTTTCTGAGTTTGCTTGCTCATTTATTCATCTCTGGTGATTTGCACTTGCTCTACTTCTGGATTTTGAGTGGGTATTTTCATCTACAATTTGAATGGGAAACTGATAGGGCTTGTTTTCAAGTGTTATACTTCATCCATGTATGTGATATTTTCCATGCTCATTTTAGGTTGTCTGAAATGTTACCTGTGCTTTACTTGATGTCCTTCCAAGGTGTTCTAATTTGCCTTCTTCCTATGCTTCTCTACGTCTATAACACAAATGGTTTAATGGTCAATGCATAGCTGCCATAATCTAGCTCTTGCTATAATGCTCTACTTTTAATTTCCCATATCCTCTAGGTTCCATTGTCTTACATTGTCTCTGTAAAGAATAAAATTGGTCATCTGATGCATCATTAAAATATAACTTCTCTTCCATTTAATTCGAGGTTTAGATGTTTCGTAGCTAGTGTTCTTTGATCTGCCAAGCTGATGCCGCTACCACATGCTTTATTCATTCTGAATTCTAGTCCTTCATCCAGCAGCTGAAAGATGGATCAGTTATATGCCAATGTGGAATCGAGCAATTGTTGGTTGCCAAGCAATATCCTCAGCAAATTGCAAATGCAGCTACATCTGGTAATATTATCTTGTTTTTGGCTCAATTAATTACAAACTAAGCATAACATCAATGCCTCGTGCAGAAGTTCTTTTGAGAACGTTCTGTTTTTCATTTGAACCATCCATTATTACAATTTTGGTGAAGACAACTATTTTCCATGTTGAGCTACATCTATTGTGGCATTACCTATGGCATGTTGTAATATTTTACGCATGTTTCCCATAGTCGAGTGCTTTCTTTTATGTGTCAGGCCATGTCATCTAACTCTATCTCCACATGTCAGTTAATTTAACAAATTTGCACATAGCATTCTGAGTGAAAAAGAAAAAGCTGAGAATTCTATTTCCTTTGTCGTAGTAGCTAAACATGTTCCATCTGAAGCATTTATTAAGAAATGTCTTGTTAGCTTTCAACAGATACTATCATGTAGACCATAAGCAAAGAAATATACTTTTCTGTGGTTTCAGTAGACAGCCAAGTGGGCATGGTTTTTGCAATCAAAAGATGAGGCAGAGAACTAAATGGGTTAGCATCGTGCCCAGATAGAGGCTTCACTCTATGGGAAGGTTGAAGAGGTATGTACACCAACCCATCATCTCTTGCTCATTTGTTCATGAAATTGAACCTTCTATATTGTTGTTTCCAGAGCAACGGTGGTTCTGGTGCGAATGTCAAACTCCTTGTTTGGCAGCAGCAAAAATTGAACAACTCTATCAATAGGTCTGCAAGTATCTTCCCTAATGTCATTTAGATGCTTCAGAGACATGTCACCTATGTGAGGAACTGAGCGTTTCTGGGGCGAGTTTTGTTGAGTTGCATCCCTTATTGCAATTAAGATACCTTAAGTCACATTTGACTGTAGCAACGAATGAAAAGTAAAGCTAACGTTGCTACCTTCACTATTTAAGACCTCCAGTGATGTTGCTCCGAAAAATTTCTTGTCTTACTTCCGTACTATATTGTTTTGGAAAATAGAGCACTGTTTTTCAGGGCTAATATATCTCTACCGACCCTTTATTCCTTTGTAGAAAAACAACTTTCGGGATTATATTTTCTTCACCAAACGGATTACAGGGATCTAACACATTTTCATTTTACTTTGTGGGATCTTGTGGAAAGTCGTTCAGACTCTGAAATTAGAGTAAAAGGCTCAATAGGCTGCAGAAAGGCTCGTCAGATATTAGAAGACTTCCTCCTGCAGTTCATGGAAAACTTTTCACACAATATAAAGTGCTTAACAACACGTCCGGCTCCGGCCTATACACAACTATACAAGCATATATGATAGAAACAGGATTCAGTGTCTTGCATAGCCATAGTCATGCACATTGGTGTACACTACCATGTGTACACTGCTAGCTAAAGAAGGCGAGATGTCTTCCTTGGTTTTTCTTATTAACAAATTAATCTCATGCCATAGCTACGATTGCAATAATTTATCTGAAAACCGAAGTAGAAGGATTGCGATGCCGAGGAAAATAATGGTGGCTTCAATGACTGCATCTAAGGCCATCAGCTGCTCTGCTGCAATCTTAGAAGTTTCACGCCCACGCACCTGTCCAACATGAGCTTTGTTATAAGTAGCAATCCACGGAATTCTTTTTCTTTTTACTGCATGATCTAACATATCTGTGAGTGAAAATTATGGTGTTACATGATATAGTGACACTAACATTTTCTGGTACAAATAAATTGTGACAAACAACAAGCACATGACATGAAAGTGAAACAGTGTTGCTGTTATTCTTTCGAAAATATCCGGACCCAACACTAACAGTTACAACATGTACACTTCCTACTTACGTGTTAGCTAAAGAAAACAAAGCAAACTTGGTGAATATCGTTAACATGTACTTTCAAAAAAAATGAGCCTACCAGGGACTGCTAACTTTTTATACTGCATAAAGAAAAGTTAATGATCCATGATATCAGGGAAGAAATTCAAACCTCTAAAAGATAACTCAATTTAATGGGGGAGGTTCTGCTCTGCATGTTGAATACAGTAACGCAACATATCCAATATAGCCAGATCAGTTTGGTAATCATCAGATCCTGTGTAGAATATATCAGATGTAGTACACTCATAATACTGCATATTAAAAGTTTGAAACATGATACAAGCCATGATGAAGTACCTGGTATATCAAAAATTTGCTGGACAGGAATTCCTAGTAGATCTACTAACTCGTTTTGAACACGAGCACGTTGTAGTATCGATAGTCTATCACCATGTGTGACTACAACAACAGGTTTATCATCTGCAGTAATGTTTATCATAATCACATTCTTGTCTACTAAGCATTCAAATATCAACGGAAGACAATGTCCACAAAACAAGTTGACAATACAAAACAATAATTTATATGTAATGATATATATGGCAAAAACACAACAATATGTGTATGCATTTTCCATAGCACGAGTCATACCGGTTACACGAGTATGATAGTAACGAAATGTATATTATTCCTCAATATATGTGAAAAAAACTATTTTAGTAAAATAATTTCTATTGTAAAAGGAAGATCAAACATATTAGTGAAAAGTCTACGTAACCCCTCAACCGTCCACGTCAACCCCCACCTACAAAACCGGATATTATACACTCTAAACAAGTAATACCGTTTAAATGACCAGCTGAAGTGGTTTTGCCACCGTGGCATGCAATATCGTTTAAATGACCCGGTGAAGTGGTCTTGCCACCGTGGCAAGCTACGTTGAGGGCCAGTTTGGCAGGGCTCCTCGCGAGGGGCTCCTCGTGCGGAGCCGGAGCCGGAGCCGGAGCCGCGGAGCCACTTTTTTTGGCTCCTCCATGCAGGCCTAAAACGGCTCCGGCTCCTCCCAAATGTGCCAAAAAATGGCTCCGCGGTCAATGCCGTTTGGTGCGGCTCCGGCTCCTCCGTGCTTCGGTAAGCGCACGGAGCCGGAGCCGGAGCCCTGCCAAACTGGCCCTGAATAGGACGGGACCCATACCGGTCAAGGCAGGTCAAGCCTGCCCAGGCCACGGTCAAGGCCGACGGAGCCGCGTTTGACCGCCGGCTTCCTCGCCGGCGGCGAGCCCTCCCGGCGACGCGAAGCACACCTACAGGACCACCTCGAGCACGCGCACACATCTAGATACTTTCCAGGGTGGAAAACTGGCCGGAGCATGGCAGGCGACGAGCGGGGCGGGGCTTTATGCGCGGCCGCTGCGGAGCGGCGGCGGCACCGGCGCCGGCGGCACGAGGTGCGGGCGGAGGAGGCGATCAAAGGCTGAAGGGGCTCACTGGGGTTCGATTTGAGGCGTCGCTTGGGGTCGAGGACGGCCGGAAGGTGGTCGTCGGCGTGCGGGTGGACCTTCTGGCGGCGGTGGCTCGGGCGGACCGGAATCCGCCGATTCCCGGCCGAGGGTCAACCGGCGCTCGAAGGGGAGTGGCGTGGAGTGAAGCCTAGAATGTGTTGATGGTTTGTGGGGGAGCGATTTGAGGATGGAGAAGGGTGGCCGGAGTATTTGACCGACGGAGGGGCTCGTATCGGCGGCAATGGCGGCCGGGGAAACTCAAATTCCCGGCTGGTGCGGGGACGGTGAGCGGCGTGGATGGACCGAGGAGGGAGCTGAGAAGGCTTGTGAGCTGTGGTTGCGGGGGATTGAGCGGAACTGGCCGGAGCGTGGCGAATTTGGCCAGCGCGGGGCTCTACTCGGCTTGGTTTGGCGCTGGTGGGAGGGAGAAGGTAAAGGGGATAAAGGGAAAAGAAAAAGAAAAACTGACAATTGGGTCCTATCCAACTTGGCATGCCACAGTGGCAGAACCACGGGTCATTTGAACAGCATTACACAGTTTAGGGTGTATAATATCCGGTTTTGTACGTGTATGTGAGGTCATTTAAACGGTATTACATAGTTTACGATGTGTAATATCCGGTTTTGTGTGTGGGGGGGATATGGACAATTGGGAGTTATCAGACTTTTTCCAATATATTACTCCCTCCGTTCCAAATTGCAAGTCATTCTAACTTTCTTGGAGAGTTAAAGCATCTCAAGTTTGACCAAACTTATACAATAAAGTGCTAACATTCATGATATCAAATAGGTACCATTAGTTTCTTCATTAAATATATTTTCATAGTATATCTATTCGGTGTCATAAACTTTTGTGATCTTCTCTATAATTTTGGTCAAACATAAAATAGTTTGACCCTCCAAAAAAGTTGGAATGACTTATAGTTTGAAACGGAGGGAGTAGCAATCACTACCTCCAATTGATAAGAATGGATACATAAATGTTTCACGCAGTATGTCAATATAATCTTTCGTGTTACTCTCAATTGCCTGAAGGATAGAAACACCGTCAACAACAAATATCACAATGTTGACCTTCCTGGCAACGAAGAAAACTGAATTGATTCCCGAATGATTTAATGTCCTTAGTTTTATTGTCTTCATTAATATCCCTGCTAAAAGTGCAGAATAAATTCATTGAGCCATGTGTTTCTATCTTAAGGCTACAAGAAAATTAAGAAAATGAAGCATATGTACCAAGCAATACTGGGAGTTGCTAGCGCCCGGACGTCCGATGGGAACTTTCCCATCGGACGCTCCGTTGCAACATTCAAAAACAACATCTGCAACATCGAAAGTATGAGGTTGCAACATTGAAAAATATGCGAAAAATCGTTCAATGTAAACATCGTTTTTGATTAAAAAATTTCCCACCGCAACATTTCCAAACAAAAAATCACCATATGATAGGTTAAACACTTGCAACACGTGTGCAAAGCATATGCAACATCTAGATCTACTTTGCAACATCAACATGAAATTCTTGCAACATTTTTTTGAAACATCCAAAACACGTGAAACATACACTTGCAACATGCAGAAAGATCTCGTCGGCCATGGAGACCGCTTCCCGCCACACGCGCCATGGCTGCCGGCCTCGCTCACTGACAGCCTCGCCGCGCTATGCGCCATGCCGGGAGGCGGCGGACGGCGCGCAGAGGAGGTTGGGGCCATGCCCGAGAGGATGCGGATGACGAGCTCCAAGCGCGGGGGCCTCCATGGCCGGCCAGGCGGGGGCGCGGTCCGGGCACGGCGAGGTGCCTCCATGGCTGGCGGGGTGGGGGCGAGCTTCGGGGCACAACGGCCTCCATAGCCGGCAGGGTTGGGGCGAGGTCCAGGCGCGGCACCCACCATGGCCGGTGTGGCGAGCTCCAAGGAGAAAGCAGAGCAGGAGTGAAGAATTTTGGAGGAAAGTATAGCGGGCAACCCAGCATGCAGCACTGCAGCAAATAGATAACTCTCGATCGGACTTGAGCTTGCAACTAGCTTGGTTGAAATGATACTTCGGGTCCATCGCCCTGACGCCGTTTGAGTGGACCTGAGCGTCCGATATTTTCCGTCCGCGTCGAACGTAGGATGGTTAGCATTACCGTACATAAAAATATTGTAGATCCCTTGCTAAACGTGTAATAGGCTCTTGAAATAATTCATTTCATGGTTTTCTATTAAGGAATTAACTCAAACATATCTTTTCAAGTAGAATTAATTGGGTATCAAGAAGCATTAGGTGAAAATGAAAAAAAATCCTCGGCTAAGATAAGAGAATAAAACTACAAACTGCTTACCCCGTCGCTATCTCCCCATGGCTGATTCCCTTTGTCATCCACTTCTGCAGTGTCTTGAAATTTTTTTGTGGGTTGCTTGATAAGCTCTGTGTATCATAAATACATATTGCAGTTGATTTCCTTGGAACTGGATACTCACGAAGGAAGACTGTACCCTTTGATTTTGAACTTCCTAAATAAATAGTAATAGTAAAATCAAGTACAGTCGCGCATCATGATGAAACAGCACCTAGGAAAAGGTTAAAACCTTACCTGACACCTGTGCTCGATCTGGTGCAGAAGGGTCATCATCCTTGTCAAAGACCCTTGTAATTTGGTTCACAAGGGTGCTCTTGCCAGCACCTCTAGGGCCCACTAATAGCAGTGTAGTGATCTCAGGCAAGACATAATCCCCAGCTTTTGCATCGCCAGCTCCCTCAGTGCAATCCCCAGGCTCATACCTGGTCATAGACTGAGTTTCTAATAAAACACAGACTAAGTTTCTAATAAAACACTCACTGAGTAAAAGATTAATAAAGTGAACTTTCTTAGGGTCTTACTAGCACATCGCAACACTGTTCTGTTAGTTGCCGATAATTAATCTCTCCTAGTAATTAGATTTGGTGGTTTAATTGACAAACTCAGAAATTTCAGTCTTGAAACAGATCGTAGTTGTTTGATAAACAGATAGAATATTAAGTTCAAGATGCGATCATTGTACTTTGTATTAGAAACTGTAATGTGACGATAGCTGCATTCTGCTTTTATAAACCATAATTCAACACCAAAACATGGTTTTGGGAAAGACGAGTAGAAACGGAGACATTTATTGTTAGAATTTCGGACTCTACCAATTATATTGTTAAAAAAAAGAGAAAAAAATCAAGTTACCTCCTGATGAACTCTTTCGCCTCCCGGCCGAAGTGTCGAGCATCCACCTCGGGTGGTCGTAGACTGAGCACTCATCGGATTCTTCGTCATCGTAAACTGGCAAGACGGCCACGTACTCGGCGAACTCTACACCTCGACAAACAGGTAGTTCAATAAAGTGATCATTCCAAATTGGGAACTGTGAGATCATAGGGTAGTGGCAGAGCAATCACCAGGAGGAAGGATCTCCGATGAGCATGACGGTGAGGAGGGGATGCTAGTGGGGTGAGATTGCCGCTGCCGCCCATGGAATTTACCTCGAATTTTGCAGAGTTTGGGGTTTCCTTGGAAGGTGGTTTGGGGGTGGCAAAGATTGAAAAAGAGGAAGGAGGGTGGAGGTGTTAGGGAACAATCTTTGTTTCTTGATATTGTAAATAAAACCGACATTTGCATCGTACCCATCAACTTTGTTGTAAATAATTCCAATGCTCATTCTTATTTTGAACTAATCATGTTATTTTCTTAATGGCTAAGGAAGTTATCATGTATCATCTACTTGGCACTGGTAGAAGAGCAATCTAAGAGGTGAGAGAGCCTAGAGAGATTGAGAGAGTCCAGTTCCCCTAGAGAGAGAAAGTTCAGGAATTCCCAGAATCAAACGTCAAAATCCTCAGAGAAATAGGGGAATCAGTTCGTCTGCTAAGGATCGATCTCTCCTAATTCGCTCAAAGTTTTGGTGACGAATTTGAGAATGAGCGGGGATTTTTCTCAGAATTTGCTCGCCGCGTGAAGAGAGAGGGTTAGGGGTTCCCAGAGAGAGATCCCCCGATGGATCACCGCCTATGATCGCACTTTGCCACATCAAGTAGGAGAATGCAGCCAGGTCGGCGCCTCACGATGGCCTTCCATGGAGGAACTCCGAGAAGAGGATGTAGAGGATTGTTGGATGATTTCACCGGTGAGCGCCCTATGAAAGTGGGCACCCCAATTTTGCATGGAGGTAGGGCTGAACCACGATCATGTGATGGTAGTCTGGACAGGGGTGAAAGGTGAAGATAGCTGTAAAGGGTCCTATCAAAATGGTAGAAATCATAGGAGAGAAAGAAGGAAGCAGAGGAAATTAGGAGGAGTCTGTTCAAGGGATCTACGCCATCGAGTGAGGATAGAGAATTGGAGGAAGTGATGAAGAATCTTGAAGCAGCAATTGGAAGAATTTCGAGCTCAAATCCATGGCGGATGTGCCTACTAGCAGGAGGACAGAGGAAGGTGGAGAGAGTTGGTGGGAGGGAGACGAAGGCAAATGGGTTGCTAGCCCAAACAAACTGACCCAACTCACCAGACACAAAGGAGTTCGGGTCCAACCTCTCGGACTTGTTCAACCACTCCTACAATCTGTCCACCACATGGCTCTAGGTCCCCAAGTCTAGGGTTCTAGAGGCGACGGAGGTGGGGGTCCCAATGAGGAAGGCGGAGGTGAGGAGATTTGGCTAGAGGCGAAGAGGATCCAACACACAAAGATGACATTCACCGATTCCACATCATTTGTGGAAGCTACGATGAATAGACGCCTAGGGATGGATTGGGGAGGAATAGCTCCATTCCAAGGAGGAGGCCACTACAGAGGTGGGGAAGCCGACCGATGGGGAAACAACATGATAGGAACCCGCTAGGGTTTGTTCCCAATCTTTCGATGAGAGAAGGTGGATAACTCAATTTGGGGATGGAGACGATGTTCACGGTCCGACTACAACCATCCAAGGATGCTGCGCCTTAGCAACCGATATACCACCTCCAATGGTCGCCGCGATCTTGTGGAGCACGATCAACCAAACCACTAGGGTAATTCTTGCAAGCAATCAAGGAACAAGTAAGAACAAGTAGAACAAGAAACTCAATTGCAAATATGGAGATGGAAACCAATCTAAAATCAAAAAGTTGATGTTCTGAATCGAGTAGAACGGATGGTCTAGTCGACACACGCGTCTACAAGGAAGTAGCAATGGCTAAACTTTCAACAAAACAAAATCCGAGTGTTCATGGTGGCGGCTAAGGGGTATATGAATGTGGGAGGATGACCACCAGGGTGTTGGGGTCGTGATCCAATCCTAGGATGAGTTCCTAATGGACCCAACTTGATACACGGCCCATTGGGCCAAAATAAGGCGACGCAACACCTTTGATAGAAAAACCTTTTAGTAGTAATTTGATCATTGCGGTCCCTTCAGGAAATATATGAACATGAGTCTGGATGTATATAAAAATAGACTTCAGAAGGATTCCAAGGAGTACTTGAACGCCCAAAACGGAGTCCGGATGAGATCTTGGCGGCCGTCACAAGTTGGCACGATTCTGCAGTCCGAATCCAGACCCAAAACGTGTTGGATTTAATCTCTTTCTTTCCTTGGGCCAAAAGTGACGTGGTGGCCTGGTGGGATTCCAAGGAGTACTTGAACGCCCAAAACGGAGTCCGGATGAGATCGTGGCGGCCGTCACAAGTTGGCACAATGCTGCAGTCCGAATCCAGACCCAAAACGTGTTGGATTTGATCTCTTTCTTTCCTTGGGCCAAAAGTGACGTGGTGGCCTGGTGGAGGACATTGGGATTACTTAGACTTGGTCCCCAATCAACTTCTTTGGTCCTCCATGCCTTCCATATGTGTTTAACATTCTTTTTGATCCACGTATGTATTTCTAAAAATGTTAATGAACACACATCATGGTGTAGCATCAATTCATCAAATGTATCAAATACAATCATGATAAAGAATTGTTTCACCTATGAATCAAAAGTTGCCAATATGGTTGTATTCGAGTAGGTGATGTCCTCGTTATTCTCCCCTTCTTGGTTGTAAGTCATCCTTGATTTGCTCCAACGGCATTCAAAGGTGCTTGCTTTGATGTTGGAATACAGAGCGACAGCTATGTTGCACGGTCACAACCAGCAATGCTCCCTTCGTTAGGCTTACCCTGTTGCATATGGGAAAAATTAGAAAATTTTTGCAAGATATTATTAGTGTTAGTGCAGGCCCCTATTTGATCATGGTATTGTTGCCCAAAAGGATATTTTAGATTAGAGCAAATATAAACTTTATGCACCAAATATTCTCCTTTGTTGTCATATTTGCCAATTGGATGAAGCGAACAATAATTAAAACTTGGCAAATCAGAATCAAATTTAAGTTTCTTTTTTAGACAATTTAGATTACATAGAATATAAAATTCAATATAACCCAAAGTATTTAAAGAGGATAGTAAATTCAGTTCATCTTGTGCACAAGTAATCGGATGAAAAAGCTTATCATTAGCACATTTGTATGGTTCCAAACTAAAAGTATCACACTTATTCACTACTTGTGGCATAGGATTAAGAGAATCATCAGCACACAAGTCCTATTTATCATAAGGAACAACAAGTACATTTTCTGACAAAGGAAAATCAGCAGTTGGTTCCACTATTAGTTGCTCTTTGTTAGCATGCAGAGCGGATAGAATTTGGACATAATGGGTCATATCATTGTTGCAAGTATTCACAAATACTAGAATCTCCTTTTCAGCATTGGGAGCAAGACAAAACAATTGACCAATATAGCTATAAGAATTGCTAATTAACAAGGTTTGAATTTAAGAATTGAGCCCTCTCATGAACCTACTCATAACATCTTTCATGCATTTATCTAATCCACCATATATGATATAAATTTTAAAATCATGGAAGTATTCTTTAACAATCCTACTACCTTACCTCAAATTGTCTAATTTTGCAAGAAAATAATCAGCATAATATTCAGGAATGAATGCATCTCTAAAAAAAAATTTGAAGTCTTCCCAAGATTCTAGAATTTTGTTGTGTCTACAAATGTATTTTCATTCTAGAAAAGCAAATTCAGTCAAAACATTAGAGGCACTATAAATCTTTTGTTTCTCAGACAGATCATGCTCATCAAATTCATCATCTACTTTTAACTTCCAATCAATGTAAGCTTTAGGATCAAACTTATCATCATATAATGGCAAGTGTTGAATGACATCTTGGACTTGAGGGTCTAGTTTCAATAGCTCAAAAATGTTCGTATCACCTGCCATGATTAGTAGAAAACAAGAAACACAAAAATAATATGTATCCTCCTATCAACTACAAGGATGTGTCAGTTGTAATTCTCTCAAACTCAAGTTGTTAAAATAAGCCCTTACAAGTTCTTACCAAGCCAAACAGGAGGTGACAGCAACCAACAAGTTTGCAACCATGGAGCCAAGTGTATCGGTGCCGCAGCAACAAAAACCTCTCAAGCTGTAGTCGAATATGTGGAGCTGTAGGTGGGCTTAAGCAAGAGAAAATACTAGCACCACATTAGTCACAAAAGCAAGCTGAGTAATCGTTCAACGACGGTACTATGCTGGTCCTAGGCTAGACTGTGCTAGAGACGCGAGCTTGGACACAAAGAATGTCACAAAGCACCACCAAAAGAAAAGAGGAACAAAATGAACAACCCCTATTTTTTTCTTTATTTCTGTTTTTTTCCTTTCCTAATTTTTCTCCTTTTCTTTTCTTTTCTTTCTTTTTTCTACACAATTACAGCTGCAACAACTAGCTTGGAATTCACGACAAACTGATCCAAATTTGAATCTTGATAGATATGAAATCAACAAATAGCAGCGTAACGGTGGAAGCGACCAAAATGTGATAAGAATTCGAAACTCTAAAAGACTAGACACTAAGACCAGCAACTCGACACAACTAATGCAACCAAAAACTCAACAAGCCCTAACTAAGCAGTGCTAGCAAAGGCTCAAAGGGTTTATAGGATTATGGGTAAACTAATCTACTATTTTTTTGGCTTTTTTCTGGACTGTAGGAAAATGAAAATAGCAAAGGATTGAAAGTCTCTCACCGATAAACCTTACTCTGATTACCAACCGATAGGAACCCGGTAGGGTTTGTTCCCAATCTTTCGATGAGAGAAGGTGGATAACTTGATTTGGGGATGGAGACGACGTTCACGACCCGACTACAGCCATCCAAGGATGCTGCACCTTAGCAACCGATACACCACCTCCAATGGTCGCCACGATCTTGTGGAGCATGATCAACCAAACCACTAGGGTAATTCCTGCAAGCAATCGAGGAAGAAACAAGAACAAGTAGAACAAGCAACTCAATTACAAATATGGAGATGGAAATCAATCTGAAATCAAAAAGTTGGGGTTCTGAATCGAGTAGAACGGATGGTCTAGTTGACACACGCGTCTACATGGAAGTAGCAATGGCTAAACTTTTAACAAAACAAAAACTGAGTGTTCCTGGTGGTGGCTAAGGGGTATATGAATGTGGGAGGATGAGCACCAGGGTGTTGGGGTCATGATCTAACCCTAGGATAAGTCCCTAATGGACCCAACTTGATACACGGCCCATTGGACCAAAATAAGGCGATGCATCACCTTTGATAGAAAAACTATTTGTAGTAATTTTATTATTGTGGCTGTGTTAGGAATGGTATGGATATGATTCTAGATCCATATGAAAATAGACTTCATAAGGATTCCATGGAGTACTTGAACTCCCAAAACGGAGTTTGGATGAGATCGTGGGAGCCATTGCAAGTTGGCACAATGTTGTAGTCCGAATCCAGACCCAAAACGTGTTGGATTTGATCTCTTTCTTGCCTTGGGTCAAAAGTGATGTGGTGGCCTAGTGGAGAACATTAGGAATACTTGAACTTGGTCCTCAATCAACTTCTTTGGTCCTCCATGCCTTTCATGTGTGTTTAACACTCTTTTTGATCCACGTATGTATTTCTAAAAATATTAATGAACACACATCATGGTGTAGCATCAATTCATCAAATGTATCAAATACAATTACGACAAAGAATAGTTTCACCTATGAATCAAAAGTTGCCAATATGGTTGTATCCGAGTAGGTGATATCCTCATCACAACAAAGGTGGCCCGGGAGATCGCTAAGGAGATGACCGCTGTGGAATGGATCGAGGGGAGGAAGTGGATTACAGGTATGTGACCCAAGGTTTCAATGAGTGTAGAGGTGGGGGGGGGACCATAACAGTGAGGATGAAATCTGAGGAGGGGTGTACCAGTGTAGAGGATGTGGAGATCAATGAAGGTTTGGGAACCGAGGTAGGGATTTCCGTAGGGGAGATGGAGGTGGTTGTTGACGCTCGTTATTGACACACTTTCACCCCCTGTTTATCTTCACTAATGACATAAATTTAATACCTAAACTATCAATCACACCTAATAAACTGGTCATTTTCACATGTGCACCATTTTTTGGAGGATATTCTATTTTCCTAAGAAATTGGACCTAAAAGTGTATTTTTGGATAAAGCTTGAAACAAGAAACAAACTAGACGAAGACGAAGGCTAGCAGGCCTAGGAAGGGCATAGGCCGATTGGCCCACGGTCTCCTGGCCCCTCTCGCGCTTGTTTTTGGCAAGCAATCCTCGAAGATGACTTAAGGGCTAAGTTTATGAAGATATGGTAGGTATCAAAGAGGATCAAGTGGAGATTTGGAAAGTTATCAAAGATCAATGTCATCCCGAAGCTACTGACGTGACAGACCCACATGCAAGTGAAAATAAGACTTCAGGGCATCTAACAAGACTTGGGGACGAAGTAGGACATGAGAGGGCAAAAGCAAGGCTCAAGCCGATCGGCCTGGACCCAGCTAGGCCGATTGGCCTAGGGTTTTCCTTCGCCCCCTCACCTTCCAATTTTTTCCACGCGCTCTCCAGACTATAAATACCCTAAAAATCCACCGAGTCCCATATCCAAGATGATGTACTCGACATGAAGCAGCAGAGAAGCTAAAGGAGCTTGAGGGACACCACTTCAGAGAGCCTAGGGCCATGTAGTTGTCTAAGGATTAGCATAGCTAAGCCCTGGCTGGCATGATCACCATGCGTGGAAGATCCATACTGGAGTTTTGGAGCTAGGAGTCATCAATATCATGGTAGGATCCTAGTGATGATCTTGTGATGTACAATCATTCTTGGTGAAGTAATAGAGGTGTTCATATTCTTAGCGATCCAAGTATCTCCTTCTATGGTTTTATGTTCTTTCGGGTTTGCTTGCTTTTCAATCTATGATCGATGATAGATTCCTTAGGGTGTTCTTGTGGTTGTGGTCACCAAATTTGCATGCCTAATCTACTGATGAGTGTAACATATTCTTTTGATCGTGCCCTTAAGCTACCTACGTTGATAGAGGCAGGATCTTTCTTGTGTAAGGTGGGGGTTTTCGGGAGCCGGACCGGAGGTATGATTTAAAGATGCTTTTTACTAAGATCATATCTATTTTGCTTTGCTATCCATGCTCAGAATTACAACATATGCATAGTTTAGGTTGCTCTAGATTGGTTACCTCTACTCTTTATGTTATCTGTCTATATATGCTTAGTAGATTGGATTTGAATCACTCATCAACAACAAGTTCATACTAACAATACTAGTTGAAATAGATCTTGTGCTATAAGTTACACAGATTGATAAACCTTGGGGAAATACTCTGAGGGGAGAGCTACAACTAATCCGTGCACTTACGGTTAACAAATTGGCATGCTAACTACCATCAACAAGCTTTCTTTCATTGTTGCCGAGGAACTAATAGTCAAGTTTCTAGTTTCATTATGCATCTGTAGATACAACTTTTTTGTTCATGATTTTTCAGTCTTTTCTTTTAATCTTTCTATTTTTGTTCAATCTCAATCAAAAGTTTAATCTAGTTCTTATATATATGTGTTTTATTTCATTAATGCTAACAGGAGATGGATGGCTACCTCTCCAACAAACCGAAAAACTTTGTGGATGATCTAGAAAACTTTTTAGGCAAGGAAGATGTTTAGTAGAAGCAAGGAAGCTGGAGATTGAAGCTTCAACTGTCAAAGAAGAATTGGAAGTGTCAGAAACATCATCATTGTCATCATCTACTCCAAAGTTGACACCACAAGCATGTTGGAGGTATGCCCTAGAGGCAATCATAGAGATGATGATATTCCACTTGTATCCATGATTTGTATATTGTGTTCATTGAATATCCATTAAAGGCTACTTGAATTGATTTGCAATTATGTGAATTGTATGTGAAACTCTTTACTTGTATGGTTATTCTAAAGTTGTCCCTAGTCGGAGTTCATGTGAGGACACACATGAATATTAGACTAGCACATGTATTAGTTGATGACTATGTTTCACAAGTCATGGACATGGAGATGTTGAACTAATAATGTGGACACATGTGGAGACATGTGTTAGGACTGACCCAACACGAGAAGTAGTTCTCTCTTTAAACAACATATACGCTTTGTCCTTAGACCTGAGATTGTCGCATGTATTCTAGATGTGGATCGACCTACTTAGGGGCTATCAAACGCTACGCCGTAACAGGGTAGTTATAAAGGTAGCTTTCGGGTTTGTCAAGAAGCATGCTATGAGACATGGTCAATCAAGATGGGATTTGCCCCTCTCTGATTGAGAGTGATATCTCTGGGCCCCTCGAGTGATCGGATCCGAAAATGCATGGCCATGCTACGTACGGTTAAGAGTTAACCTACAAAGGGATTCCGAATCACAGGATCGAGAAAGAGCGGTCGGCTTGAAGCTAGACCAAATATCGTGAGGCAAAGGGAATAGCATGTATATTATGTTGTGATGGTTCGTCTGATATGATCTTCGTGTGCGTATAGGAGTTGGCACGTCTTGCTAGAGGCCGCTACCGACTATTGGGCCGAGTAGGAGTACTCGGGCCATGTCTATACGTATCCGAACCCATAGGGTCACACACTTAAGGGGCTGGAAGCCCAATTCGGATTTGATCCGAGTTGGATTAGGTTTAGGAGTACTAATGGGCCTCGGATCCAGAGGCCCATCAGGAACCTCTATAAATAGAGGGGTGGGGGCGCCCTAGGGTTGACACCTTTTGGCAAAACACACCTGTCGCGCCTCCCACGCCCTCGCCTGTTGCAACTCGCGGATCTAGCAATCCGGCTTGCGACGCTTCCTCCCTGCACGTGTGGATACCTTGGAGGTGTTGCGCCTGCAGCACTTGGACGAGCCATCGACGAGCCGCCGACGAGCCACGACGAGCCGACGACGAGCCGCGGCACCGGAGGCGATCTTGCTGCACGTGGACGAGCTGCTGAGGAGCTGCTGGACGTGACGTGATCGACTACGTACGACTACGTTGATCGACTACGTACGACTACGTGATCGTCTTCACTGCATCGACGCATATCTACATCTTCCGCACCAGTAGTGCGTCGAGTGGTAATCCCGTGATCCTTATACGGCAGTTCTTCCTGGTTATACGCGGTAGAATTTTTTGAATTGCGCTAGTGTAGCCTACCTCGTATCCCAACAAAGCAAGTCCAAGAGGGATGCTAGTTATGCTAGTTGCACCAGTAGCACCAGAAGTACCTGCATTGGGAGATCAACCTAAGCCAGAGCGTGCCATCGGGGAGCTGTGCATCCGAAACATCACTGATTTACCTATCCATGAGTTGGACGGCATTGGGCAACCATTCACAATCCAAACTTTAAGTTATTCATGAAGGTTGCAAACAACGATGCGTGGGCATCATCTAGGCGCCTGTTCCTAGTTCAACCAGCTGGAAATTCTCAAGGTGTGTTGTAGGTGGGGAATGATCAACTACTCATAGGGAAGATCAACTCGCTGATGAGAAGACTGGAGAAGATGGAAATAAAGGAAGCTCATACTACAGACCTGAAGGTAGCAAAAGTAAGATCAACATGTGAAGAGTGTGGTGCTATGGCCATGTTGGGAAGCACTATCCAGAGGAAGCAAAATTGCTAGACTACATGAAGAAGGAAGAGTGGTTTCCACCATCCAACTATTGGTATAGGCAGAATAGACCTCAATTCAATACAAGCTCATTCATCCAGAACACAGTGCTTCTACGCATTCAGCTGAAGGAGTTCATGGAGGAGCAATGCAACATCAACAAAGACACTATCACAAAGTTCCAAGCTATGGACAAGGTTCTAAAACATATTGATAGTAAAGTGATAGAGGTCGGAACACTACAAGAAATCTTCCGGCTAGTGACGAACCAAAAAGTGTCATAAACCCATTTTTTGCATCATAAACCGTGATTTATGATGCGAGAGTGACAAAAACCCTTCGTCATTAGTCGAGCATCATAAACCGCGACTAGTGACATTCCTTATTTCAGTACGTCACTAAGATAATGACGAATAAAAATTTGTCCCACATGTCGTCACATCCTAAAACTGTTTCGAAGGTTCCTCGACGTTGGACAAGAATCCAATGTGGCTCCGACGTGGCAGGGGTGTTATGACGATTTTGGTTCATTACAAATTAAAATTCAGTCCATGTCAGAGCCTTTATGAGCCTAATTTTGTTGGGCCATTTTTAGCTCATTTTAGGTTTCCGCGCTATTTTTTGGGCCGAAAAATGTTTGTTGCACGCCATATTGGGCCGTTCTTTCAGGCCCTAGCCTATCTAACAAAGAGCCATTATTGCATTTTACAGTGTCATATTGGGCTATTTTTTTCTGGGCCCTAGCCCATTATTGCATTTCGTAGTGCCATATATTCAATTTTGGCTGCTGATCACCATCATAATCCATAATCACAGACATAAAAACAGCTCATTTTCAACTTCCATATTGTTCACATCACAATCAATGAATAGTTCAACAACAATAATGCAACATAGAACAAGTTCAGCATCAACAATGCAACATACAACAAAAGTTTATCAGCAACAAACAACAAGTTCACCAGCAACACACTTCAATTGAGGGAAGGATCACCTGGATCTGACTGGTGCTGAAGTGAATCAGGCTAAAAATCAGATTATGCAACTGCTTTGTGGTGTTTTTCAAAGCTTCGGGCTCTTCTGTCTAAGACTTCAATGTTGTTTCTTGCATTTCAGCCCTCAATCTCAGTGCACCCATCACAGACTCCTGTTCAGCAATCTTTTGCTGAAGTTGTGCCCCCCCTTATTTCTCACTCTCAAGATCAGCTTGGATTTCTTCTACCTATAGCGCTGTACCAACCTTAGTCCTTTTCTTCAAGGGTGGGTGAATACCAGCAACCTCCCGAGGTGTCCTAGATTGGACAACTTCAGCCACTGCTTCAGTAGCAGTCTTTGGTTGGTCGTCTCCAGGTTGGGTGACAATTTGTTCCATGTGAGCCTAATAAAAGAAAGAAAATGAATGGTCTCACAAGAGTACTCACAAATGTTTCTACTGTTGTTGTTGCAAAGAAAAATGCAAAGTAAACAAGTACTTACAATGGCTGTCTATACTGGACAGTGTAGCCATTTTTGCTGCAATGGAAGTTCTTGAAAAGATCAATTGGAGTTGGGTCTCCTTTAACTTGCTTCTCTCTCTAATATGATGTGAAAATAGGCATAAACTGTTAGCTTGAAACAAGGAGCATGAGCAGGTTCATCAAATAAAGTACAGAACAAAAACATGACTTGTTCAGTTGCTTACCACAACATGAGTCTGTGCAACGTAGCTTCTAGATCTTGTGCGCTGAGGATACCTGACCGGTCTATGATTACCAGTGTTTGTAGTACACCTCTCCTTTACAATAATGAAAACTCGTGTAAGAGTAATGAATAAGAGGAACAAATCAGTACATGCAAATGTGCTAGTGGCAAGTTGAAGTTCTATCATACCCTGTGAGATTGGCTAGACCACATCATAACCAGTTTGTTGCACTGGTCTTCATTCATAGTGGTCACAGGAGTTTTGGTTGGGACTTCATTTGCTGCAAGACCATTGAAGTACTTTTTCTTGAGCCGGTACCTCCCCTGTCTTTGTTACGACTTGAGCATGTTAGTGCATGCCTCTATGATAGGTTGACTGGTGGTGTCAATGTCAAATTATCCCTATATTAAGTACAACACAAGAGTAGTCAGAAAAATAGATGAAAAGAAAGGATGCAAACAACTATGGTAGTAGATGAGTCGATATATACACACCGCCAGTTTGCCAATGTAGTCCTTGAGATATTTTTTATTCTAAGCCTTGTAGTCCTTCCATCGAGTAAGGATCGGTATATGCCCATGCAGTACGATCCCACCCTCTGATGCAAACTTTGCAGCTTGCATTGGTGCCTCTGGCCGTTTGAGCCCTTCTTGAACATGGATCGGAAGCTTGGTGTGTAACCCTTTGCTTCACCTGTCCAGATCTCTACCCAACCTTCTTCAATCATATGGCACTTGTACTCTTGTGGAAGGGCGTGCATCACCTAACAATTGTGTTATGGTCATACAGGTGGTGTGTGTTAATAATGATTTGGTTGCTAATTATGATATTCCAATTTTTTGGTTTTGGAAAAAAGAGATCAAATGACTTGCCTTCGCCAGTCATCATGTCGATGATGTCCTCAGTGTTGGGATACGAGGTAGGCTACGCTAGCGCAAAACAAAATTTTTCTAACCCATAAACTAGGAAAACTGTCATATATAGATCACGGGATTACCACTCAACGCACTGATGCGGAAGATGTAGAATCACGTCAGGGCAGCGAAGTTGATCAGTGTAGTCGATCACATCGACATCGAGTAGCTCCTCAGCAGCTCGTCCACGTACAGCGAGGTCGTCCTCGTGCCGCAGCTTGTCGTAGGCTTGTCGTGGCTCGTCAGCGGCTCATCCAAGTGCTGCAGGTGCAACACCTCCAAGGTATCCACACGTGCAGGGAGGAAGCATCGCAAGCCGGATTGCTAGGTCCGTGAGTTGCAACAGGGCGAGGACGTGGGAGGTGCGGCGGCTGTTGGTTCAGCCAAAAGGGATGAAACCCTAGGGCTTCCCCACCCCACTATTTATAGAGGTTCCTGACGGGCCTCTGGGTTCGAGGCCCATTAGTACTCCTAAACCTGGTCCAATTTGGATCACATCCGAATTGGGCTTCCAACCCCTTAAGTGTGTGACCCTATAGGTTCGAATACGTATAGACATAGTCCGAGTACTCCTACTTAGCCCAATAGTCGGTAGCAGCCTCTAGCAAGACATGCCAACTCCTATACGCACACGAAGATCATATTAGATGAACCGTCACAGCATCACGTACATGCTATTCCCTTTGCCTCACGATATTTGGTCTAGCTCCAAGCTGACCGCTCTTTCTCGATCCTGTGATTCGGAATCCCTTTTTGTAGGTTAACTTAACCGTACGTAGCATGGCCATGCATTTTCGGATCCGAACACTCGAGGGGCCTAGAGATATCACTCTCAATTAGAGAGGGGCAAATCCCATCTTGATTTGACCATGCCTCATAGCATACTTCTTGACAAACCTGAAAGCTACCTTTTTAACTACCCTGTTACGGTGGAGCATTTGATAGCCCCTAAGTAAGATGATCCACATCTTGAGTACATGCGACAATCTCAGGTCTAAGGACAAAGCATACATGCTGTGTAAAGAGAGAACTACTTCTCGTGTTGGGTCAGTCCTAGCACATGTCTCTACATGTGCCTACAGTATTAGTTTGACATCTCATATCCATGACTTGTGAAACATAGCCATCAACTAATACATGTACTAGTCTAATATTCATGTGTGTCCTCACATGAACTCCGACTAGGGACAACTTTAGAATAACCATACAAGTAAAGAGTTTCACATACAATTCACATAATTGCAAATCAATTCAAGTAGCTTTTAATGGATATTCAAGGAACACAATATAAAACATGGATACAAATGGAATATCATCATCTCGATGATTGCCTCTAGGGCATACCTCCAACAGTCTCCCACTTGCACTAGAGTCAATCTAGAAGGTATCTAATACTCGTAGCTCCTACATGCGCATCATGCTTAGCCTGCGGGAGTGGGTTTGTCAATGGATCAGAAATGTTCAGATCCGTGTGTATTTTGCATATCTTGATCTTACCTCGGTTAACGAAGTCTCGAATGAGATGAAATTGTCACATTACGTGTTTGTTCTTCTGGTGATTTCTTGGCTCCTTTGCTTGCGCAATAGCCCCATTGTTATCACAGTAGAGATTCAATGGGCTGGATGCATTCGGGAACACACCAAGCTCGATAAGGAAGTTCCTTATCCAAACACCCTCCTTCGCGGCTTCGGAAGTCGCGATGTACTCGGCTTCTGTCATAGAATCGGCCACCGTCTCTTGTTTGAAACTCTTCCAACTAACAGCACCACCGTTTAGCGTGAACACAAATCCTGATTGTGACTTTGAATCGTCTCTGTCGATTTGGAAACTAGCATCGGTGTAACCTGTTACGACGAGCTCCTCCTCACCTCCATAGATGAGAAACATATCTTTAGTCCTTTGTAAGTACTTAAGAATGTTTTTCACTACTATCCAGTGACTCTCACCCGGATCAGACTGGTGTCTGCTTGTCATACTTAGCGCATATGCAACATCTAGGTGAGTACTTGTCATTGCATACATGATAGATCCGAGAGCCGAAGCATATGTCACTCTACTCATACGATCCCGCTCATCAGTAGTCGAAGGACACTAAGTCTTGCTAAGGTGTATGCCATGTGACATATGCAAGAACCCTTTCTTTGCCTCTTCCATGTTGAACCGTTTCAACAGTTTGTCAATGTAAGTATCTTGGCTTAATCCTAAAAGCCTTCTCGATCTATCTCTATAGATTTTGATGCCCAGAATATATGCCGCTTCCCCTAAGTCTTTCATCGAAAACTATTTTTCAGTGAAGTCTTTACGGACTCAAGCATAGGAATGTTGTTTCCAATCAGTAATATGTCATCCACATATAAGATTAGAAATACTACAGAGCTCCCACTAACCTTCTTGTAAACACAAGACTCTTCTTCGTTCTTAATGAAGCCAAACCCTTTGACCACTTCATCAAAACGAATGTTCCAACTCCTAGATGCTTGCTTCAACCCATAAATGGATTTCTGAAGTTTGCATACCTTTCAGCATTGTTTGGATCAACAACATTTGGGTTGTATCATATACACGTCCTCAGTTAGGTTTCCATTTAGGAAAGCTGTCTTGACATCCATCTGCCATATCTCATAATCGAAATATGCAGCTATAGCTAGAATAATCCGAATGGACTTAAACATCACTACGGGCGAGAAGGTCTCATCGTAGTCAACTCCTTGAACTTGTCGAAAACCTTTTACAACAAATCTTGCTTTATAGATGTGAACATTTCCATCCATGTTCCTTTTCTTCTTATAGATCCACTTGCACTCTATGGCTTTAACACCATCAGGCGGGTCAACCAAGTTCCAAACTTGATTGTCTCCCATGGACTCTATTTCGGATTGCATGGCACTCTGCCATTTCTTGGAGTTTGGGTCCATCATTGCTTCTGCATACGTCGCAGGCTCATCATTGTCCAACAATAATATTTCCCGCTGTTCGCGGAGCCTTGCCAACCTTCATGGTTGTGGTGGTGCTTCTCTTGCCATGGGTATCTCAACTTGTTCTGCTACGTTAGCATCACTCGTTGATTCTTACCTGATTGGCTCATCTCAAACTTCTTCAAGATGCACTGTCTTTTCACTCTTTTCCCTTTTGAGAACCTCTTTCTCTAGGAAAATCCCATTCCGAGCAACAAACACTTTGCCCTCTGATCGGTTGTAGAAATAATATCCTAAAGTTTCCTTTGGATATCCCATGAAAATGCACTTATCCGACTTGGGTGTGATCTTGTCCGACTCAAGTCGCTTGACAAATCTTTAGAAAAGATAAACTGGGAGTCTTTCCAGTCCACATCTCATATGGTGTCTTAACTACGAATTTAGATAGTACCCTCTTAAGTGTGAAAGTTGCTGTTTCTAGAGCGTATCCCCAAAATTATAATGGTAGGTCTGACTGGCTCATCATTGATCGAATCATGTCTAATAAAGTTTGATTACATCGCTCAGATACACCGTTTCTCTGAGGTGTTCCAGGCGGCGTAAGCTGTGGAACAATTTCGCAACTCTTCAAATGATTGCTAAATTCGTGGCTCAAATACTCGCCTCCACGATTAGATCGCAAGGCCTTAATTTTCTTGCCACGCTGATTTTCAACTTCATTCTGAAATTCCTTGAACTTTTCAAAGATTTCAGACTTGTGCCTCGTTAAGTAGACATATTCATATCTACTAAAATCATTAGTAAAAGTTAAGAAGTATTGGTACCCTCCTCTGGCTATCATGCTCATTGGTCCGCATACATCGGTATGTACGAGTTCCAACAAGTCTAATGCTCTCTTAGGAAATCTGTGAAAGGCATCTTGGTCATCTTGCCTAGCAAGTAAGCCTCACATGTCTCGTATGATTTAAAATCAAACGAAGTTAAAAGTCCATCAGAATGGAGCTTCTTCATGCATTTTTCACTTATGTGACCCAAACAACAATGCCGCATGTAGGTAGGACTCACATCTTTAGGCCGAGGCCTTTTAGCATTTATGTTACAGACAGGTGAACCATCAAGATTTAAACAAATAATCCATTCACAATGGGTGCAAAAGATATAAACATATCATTCTTATAGATCACACAACCATTATTTTCACTCGCAAATGAATAACCATCCTTCATCAAACATGAAGGAGACATAATGTTTCGATTTAAATTAGGAACAAAATAACAATTATTCAATTCCATGATAAATCCTGACGGGTGACGGGAGGTGGAGTTGCATCGTCCCGACGGTCAATGCAGCAACTCTTGCATTATTGCCCATGCAGAAATCAACTTCTCCCTTTTCAACGCTTCTACTTCTTATCATTCCCTGCATCGAATTGCAAATATGAGCAACCGATCCGGTATCAAATACCCAAGAATTAATAATTGTATCAGCGAGAAATATGTTTTCTACAACATTAACAACAAGCGTACCTGAGGTGGAAGTACTCTTACTTCCGCCATTCTTCAACGAAGCTAGGTACTGCTTGCAATTTCTCTTCCAGTGACCAGGTTCGTGACAATAAAAGCACTCTTTATCTGGAGCAGGTCCAGCTTTAGCCTTGGGCGCTGGGTTTGGCTTGGACACTCCAGCCTTGCCCTTCTTCTTCCAAGAATTACCCTTTTTCTTGAAGCTAGGCTTGTTCTGTATAGCCAGCACATGGCTGCTACTAGCTCTTTTTTAATATCAACTTCTGCTGTCTTGAGCATACCACACAGTTCATTCAGATCCTTCTCTGTCCCATGCATATGGTAGTTCGAGATGAAATTCCCATAGCTAGGCGGAAGAGATGAAAGAATGAAATCAGTGGCCAACTCCTTGCCCATTGGGAAGTCCAGCTTCTTCAATCGCTTAGTGTAACCAACCATCTTGATTACGTGTGGTTCTACTGCTGCGCCTTCTGCTAGCTTTCACTCCAAAAAAGCCTTGGACACATTGAACCTTTCAGTCCTAGCCTGTGTCTGGAACATATCCTTGAGCACCACGATCATATCGTGCGCTTCATGATTTGTTTTGAATTGCATCTATAGCTCAGGTTCCATGCAAGCAAGCATAAGGCAGCTTACCTCAAGATTAGCATCAAATGCTTTCTTGTAAGCAGCCTTAACGGCAGCAGATGCATCATCAATAGGTACTTGTGGTAATGGGGTGTCTAGAACATCTTCCTTTTTATCGGCCCTGAGAACAATTATCAGGTTACGGATCCAATCCGAGTAGTTTGTTCCATTCAACTTTTCCTTCTTAAGGACTGAACGCAAAGCAAACGGTGTGGTGTTGCTAGGTGCCATTTAATCTACAACAAAAGTAATGCAAAATACACTAAGACAAACATATCCATGATAGAGCAAATCACATTAAACTATTTAACAGAATCTACTCCCACTAAAATCAATATCCCTCTATTGATACTTAGTGATTCAGGATCCACAACTAACAAGTCTACTAGTGAGCTTTAGCATCACCACTAGCAAACAAGGTAGATCGGTAAGCAACTTCTTGCTAATCATAGCACATATGACTCCTGTTGTTGGGTGACATCTCCATGTCTCAGCGTCCAACCTTTATGCCCCAAGGTCCTTAACCGTTAAGATGACCTTATTAAGAAAACCAACCCTCATGCGTGTAGGTGTCCGACATGAACCCGTCTGGTTAAGGAAAACTAGTGGCACCCTAATTTCATAGACCCACCACCAATTGTACATGACATGGGATGATGCAAATTTTAGTTGGGAGGGCATACAAACTTAAACTTTTCGAGGGATCGTTCTACTTCTAACATCACATCATGCGGGAAGTAAAACATAAGGAATAACATTCACACAGTTGTGACACGGTATGGCCCGTTCTCTTATGGTGATCTCTATCTCCATAGAACCTGTTCACCATGGTGATCTCCATCTCCATGTTCCACGTGCGCCATCCTCCTGGTGATGAGTCCTCCAAGAACTAGAACATGCTATTACACCTAATAGCTAGTAATGAAGATTACATGGTTGCTTGGATCATCACAGATTGGTACACAGATCATTGAATACATTAAGGTGACAACACATATGACTCCAGCTGTGTTGCCGTATGCGCGACACGCAGGTCACGAAAGAGTTACACACATGCATCACATACACAAAGGTCGATCATAAAATCATAACATCCTGCAAAATAGAGTTAGGCGTTCTAACATTCCAAACTTCAGAGGCCCGAAACTCCATCTTCCAAGCCAAATTTGGGAAATCTAATTTTGCTGAAACTAAATTTTATGTGTAGCTTTTTCTGTAGATCAAATTTCATATAAAATTCGCCTCGATCTGAGATCGTACCAAAAAGTTACGGTTGTTTTACCGAAGCACACACACACTGCAAAATTCCGACCCGGTAGTAGATCCAATCTATTATTGCACATCTCATGCGCCTGGCGTATGAACTTGGGTTTCGATTCGATCAATCACATTGATCTTCGCTCGCTACAACATGGCATTACGCGTATCACTTAACTCTGATGGCGGAAATCCGACCGGTAGGAGTATGTCGTTACACGACCATTGCAGCAAGAACACGAAACCAGATCATAGATCAATCTGAAAAATCACATATCTCCATATGCTCACATCCCGAATCCATAACAAAATAGCTACAGCTCTGATACCACTGTTAGGATACGAGGTAGGCTACGCTAGCGCAAAATAAAATTTTTCTACCACGTAAACCAGGAAAACTGTTGTATATCAATCACGGAATTACCACTCAACGCACTGATGCGGAAGATGTAGAATCACGTCAGGGCAGCGAAGTTGATCAGTGTAGTCGATCACATCGACATCGAGTAGCTCCTCAGCAGCTCGTCCACGTACAGCGAGGTCGTCCTCGTGCCGCGGCTCGTCGTAGGCTTGTCGTGGCTCGTCAGCGGCTCGTCCAAGTGCTGCAGGTGCAACACCTCCAAGGTATCCACATGTGTAGGGAGGAAGCATCGCAAGCTGGACTGCTAGATCCGCAAGTTACAACAAGGCAAGGGTGTGGGAGGCGCGACGGCTGTTGGTTCGGCCAAAAGGGATGAAACCCTAGGGTGCCCCCACCCCTTTATTTATAGAGGTTCCTGACGGGCCTCTGGGTCCAAGGCCCATTAGTACTCCTATCCAATTCGGATCACATCCGAATTGGGCTTCCAACCCCTTAAGTGTGTGACCCTATAGGTTTGGATACGTATAGATATGGCCCGAGTACTCCTACTCAGCCCAATAGTCGGTAGCGGCCTCTAGCAAGACGTGCCAACTCTTACATGCACACGAAGATCATATCAGACGAACCGTCACAACATCACGTACACGCTATTCCCTTTGCCTCACAATATTTGGTCTAGCTCCATGCTGACCGCTCTTTCTCGATTCTGTGATTCGGAATCCCTTTTTGTAGGTTAACTCTTAACCGTACGTAGCATGGCCATGCATTTTTGGATTCGATCACTCGAGCGACCCAGAGATATCACTCTCAATTAGAGAAGGGAAAATCCCATCTTGATTTGACCATGCCTCATAGCATGCTTCTTGACAAACCCAAAAGCTACCTTTTTAACTACCCTGTTACGGTGTAGCGCTTGATAGCCCCTTAGTAAGTCGATCCACATCTTGAGTACATGTGACAATCTCAGGTCTAAGGACAAAGTGTACATGTTGTGTAAAGAGAGAACTATTTCTCGTGTTAGGTCAGTCCTAGCACATGTCTCTACATGTGCCTACATTATTAGTTTGACATCTCCATGTCCATGACTTGTGAAACATAGTCATCACTATTACATGTACTAGTCTAATATTCATGTGTGTGCTCACATGAACTCTGACTAGGAACAACTTTAGAATAACCATACAAGTAAAGAGTTTCACATACAATTCACATAATTGCAAATCAATTCAAGTAGCCTTTAATGGATATTTAAGGAACACAATATAAAACATGGATACAAATGGAGTATCATCATCTCTATGATTGCCTCTAGGGCATACCTCCAACACTTAGTGTGGGTGGCTACTGCTTGGCCTTCGGTTGGCAATTCTTGTGAATCAGGAGTCATCCCATCTGAAACTCTTGCCTAAACTAAAGCTAATTCCTTTGCCCTAGTCACTCTAGGAGGCATACTGTCAGAGGCATCAAGTGCTTGAATTCTCTTGGGCAACCCTCTTACCCCGCTGATAGATATGCTATCATTGATATAATTGGACAAATTACACAAACAAAAATAATGAGAAGCAATCCCACATAACTGATACAAGAAATTTGGTCAGCCACAACAGATACCTCGTGTTGGCATCCTTGGTCAGATTCATGCCGTTCCTGAGACGGGTCATACTTCGGATCTGGATCTTCAGTTCTTCTTTCACTTCTTATTTTATTGGTATCCTTTATTTGTCCTTTTATAGCCTCTTTAAGGATGCTCGCAACTTTTCCAACACCTTTGATGACAATATCTTCTGGTTCCTTAAGATACATGCAGCCCTCTTCTACTCGTAAGGAGTCAGCTCTGGTTCTTTATGTTAGGAAAAGAAAGAAACTTCTGTAAAATTGTCCAACCACTATAAATGAAACAAACTCCTATACAAGAAACAAACTGCTACAAAATCTAAAGTAGAGTGCACCAAAACAAGATCCAATATAGGATGTTCCTAGCCAAAACAAGAGCTAGGAAATGATGTTCCTACCCAACCTTATACGAGCCGAAAGGGCAAACTACTGTAAAAGAAATAAATTAATGTAAAATCATAAAGGTACTGCCCCCAAAACAAGATCCATGATAGGATGTTCCTACCCAACCTTGTACTAGCCCAAAATACAAACTAGTAAAAGAAACAAACTAGTGTATACATGGTAACTGCTAGATCTGCAAACAAACAATAAAGTAAAAGCCATAAAAAATACCAAGCAAGGAAACACTTTAATTGTAACAATGGGGATGCTTAACTGGGGAGGAAAATATTGTACCTGGTTGTTGATGTCTCCTTCGTACGACCTTCCCGCCTGGTGCCATTGTGTTGCCGCAGGTCTTACGAAGGGAGATGGGAAACGGGCGGCAACTATGAGGGGAAGATTGTGGATGGCGGTGAGCAGGTGAAGATTTGAGATGGAGGTGAGGAAGAGGTGAAGATTTGGGATGAGGGCTAGGAGGAGGTGAAGATTTGGGATGGAGGCGAGGAGGTGAAGGGGAACTGATGTCGGAAAGTTTTTGGATGTGGAAGATTTGGACGGAGGGAGGGAAGGGACATGGTATTTGGCCAATTGGTTGGATGACCCTATCACATTACCAGTATACCCTTTTACTATGGTGGTGGATGAAACGGGGTGCTGTTGGGAAGGGGGAGGAAAATTGATCATTTCACATCCATCACACATCTTGGCCCGAGCGTCTGGATATTTGAATAGCGCATCGTAAAAATTTTGGGGCTGGTTCACGCCTGGTAACGGCGACCAAAGGATGTTCCGCTTAGTAGAATATGCCAAACAAAAATCCGAATAGTGGAATATCTAGTAGTCTATTCATGGACGTTTCTTATTCTTGGTACAATCAGCGTAACCTGTACCAAAACTTTATTAGTAGAATTAGGGGAATCTGGACCTAGATTCAACAAAATATCATTCGAAATCATTTGTATATCACGAAAACACCTTCAAAAAGCCGGATATTTCGTTATTTGGTACCACTCCCTCCATTTATGTACTGCTCCGCTTATATTGAAGTACGTTGTTAGGTACTACTCCCTCCTTCTATAAGTCGTATGCACATAACCTCCTGTTATTTGGTGTGCTTACTATGATTCGAAAACCTTATACCATACCTTCCATTGGATGTGTTTACTACTTAATCATGTGCACATTGGAAATCAAACAACCCTCCATTCGGTTGCATGTGCTTACTTACATGTCAACATTGGAAACCAAAGAAATCTCCCTTCGATTGGGTGTGCATACTTATTCATATGCACATTAGCAATCAAACATCACTTTTACTGATTGGATTTGCTAACTACTCAATCATGCACACATTGGAGATCAAACATCCCTCCCTTTGGTTGCATGTACTTACTTACACACATGTCAACATTGGAAACCAAAGAAATCTCCCTTTGATTGGGTGTGCTTTCTACTTAGGGCGCCTTTGGTACAGCTCCAAAAACGGCTCCCGAAGCTGTTTTCGCCGGAGCCGAACCAAACACCAAAAAATGGAAACAGCTTCACCGAGAAGCACTCCAGAGCCGGAGCACTTTTTGCACTGCACGCACGGAGCCGGAAAAATGGGCTCCGATGGCTCCTTCCCACTTGCGCCAGGGAGATGGCCCACAAGTTTCTCAAAATTACGTCAATTGCCACCGCAAATAACAGGCGCTAGGCCTTCAGGCCTCCGCACGCACTTTCTCCCCCCGTGCCGCTTTCTCACCTCACGCAACAGCAGCGCCGGTGGCGCAATGTCCCAGGGCTGGCGCCCAACGGCGGCGCGCAGGGAAGGTCCTCCGAGCAGTGAAACCGGCGGATCGAGCCTTGCTGACCTCGATCCGGGGGTTGAGGGCGGCGGAGGCGCCGCATCTCGGCCGGATGCGGCCCTTCCCGGACCGGCGGTGGCCGGCCAACAGCGAGGGCAGCAGGCGGCTGGCCAGTTCGGGGGTGAGACGGCTCACCAAGCATCGACGGTGGGCGGAGGAGTGTGGCCCGACGACGGCCCCCCCTGTGCTGTCGGCGGCGCCCCCCCCCCCCTGTGCTGTCGGTGGTGGGCTGCTTGCTGGTTCGATGGCAGGCGGCGGAATGGGGCCGGATTGGTGGAGCAGCGCAGCGGCGGCCGCAGCTCTCGGGTCGGAGTGGCTATCTAACATATTGGCGGCGGCGGCGGCGCCGGCGCCGGCATCAGCAGCGAACGAGTTCGAAGAGGCAATGTCGGTGCCAGTTCGAGGAGCCTCTGCTCGCCGTGGAGGAGGACGCGGTGGCCGAGCACCTAGAACACCAGCGCCGATTCCTGCTGCCCCAGTAACCGTCGATGATGGAAGGGAAAAGTTATTGAGCATATCTGCTGCAACAAGAATAAGAAATTTTCAATTGATAAACTGCTACATGACATCATTCAGACAACGCATTCGATAAATTATGCTGCATTTGGCATTGTAAAGGTTTATTATATTGGAACCAGAAAATGGTATTGTGTGACATACCTATGTGTGAAAATGGTACCGTCGAAATAATGGCATTCTGTCCTAGCATACAATGACATAAATATCTATCAGAACCAGAAATAATGGTTGAAGACAAGCATGCGTATATATAGATTATAGAGTATAAATATCACAGAAGTGCAAAATGTTCACTAATAAAATAAGATATTGAGGAAACAATGAATACCAGATTTGTCCATCACAATTTGCATATCTAGCAGGACACACAGTGCAAATCCTTTAGAACGTTGTTATTATCACAATAACGAAATATAGCTTCCAGAACTCGTCGTACTGTTGTTCCTTCCCTGGATATTCTAGCAAGATTGTGTAGACAAATCCCTGACCAAAAGTTTGGGCTTCCTGATTCTTCTCTGTTTTGAAAAATAATTTAAAAGAGATAAGATATTAGATAAACTTAGCACAACATAAACTTCTAAGTAGTCTATATGCCTGAACTTGTTTACATTGTCAAACTTAATTCATTGTGGGCAGCTCTAATATCATTCCATGAAGAAATCCTTGTCAAAATGGAAACAGCAGGAGGTTCATGACCTCAGAAATCCTTGTCATACATCTCTAGGTGAAAATTGTATGTCTTACTTGTTATTTGGTGCTTACGGCACTGATTTGCAACAGAGACGCCGCTTGGTGTGATGAGAACACTAGAATAGTCTGTGAGATTTTTGCAGACGAAGTTCAAAAAGGAAATCGGTCAAGCACTCATTTGAATAAGACAGGTTATAAGAATGTCATCCAAAGGTTTCATGAGAGGACTGGTACTCTGTATACTAGAAAACAATTCAAGAATAAATGGGATAAATTGAAAATTGATTATGGAATTTGGAAGCAACTGACCAATAAGGAGACTGGCATAGGATGGGATGAATCAGGAAAAAATATAGTTATGCCAGAGAGTTGGTGGAAGGAAACAGCAAGAGTAAGTGCAACTTATTTTTCATGCTTAACAATGTTCCATTGTTTTGGTGAATGATTTCTTTCCGTACTGACAATTATTCTTGCATTACAAAAAGTAAAGGGATGTACTAGATTTAAGCACAGAGGGCTCCAAAATGAGGAATGTTTGGGAATTATGTTCGAAGATCTCCGTAACACCGGGGATGATCATTGGTGTGCTTCTAGTGGTGCAAGACCTTCTCAAACAAATTTGGATTGTGATGCTTCTCCCATTAACCTTGATGATGAGGATGAAGCTGACAATGATGATGACAGTGAACCAGAGGAGGTGACACCTACTACTGTGAGAGGGAAGAGAGGTAGAGTGGCTGATAACAAGAAGGGAAAGAAACCTAAGACAAGTGGAGGTCTTTGGTTTCAATAACAAATGGGCAAGATTGTGGAGATGAATGAGCGAACAACTGCATCCTGTGAGTCCATTGCGAGGAGGGAGGACAAATCTAGTTGTTCAATCCAGGATGTCATGGCATTGGTGAAGGAATGTGGTGCTGTTCCAGGAACAAATGAACATTTCATTGCATCACTTGTTTTTACCAAAAAAGCTGAAAGAGAGATGTTCATGACATTGGACACACCTGAAGAGAGATTTGATTGGTTGACTAGAAAGCATGACTGGATGACTAGAAATGATGTGCCTAAGTAGAGCAACCACTGTATCCTTGCAATTAGTGCTATTTATTTGTTGTTCTAGTTTAATGGTTTGTAATATGTAGGTTTTGTATGACTTTCCATTGCTACTATTTGGAGTTGTAATAATGATACTGTTTTAATGTTTATTCTTTGTGTAATGAATAGATCTGATTATTCTTCTCATGAGACTGATGAAAGTGATTCTAATGATGATGAATGGACTGTGAAAACTCTTGCATTGTTGAGGGGTGCTCAAAATATTCAATTTATGACTGCTATGCTTGCTTCCAAATATTTCTTGACATATCATGAAAAAAATGAGAATAGAACTCCATCACAGAGTGGCTTTGGTTGGACTATGGAAAAACTTCAGACTCCAGGACAGAGCCTTAAGATGTTCAGGATGGACCCACACCTATTCTACCAGCTGCATGATTTGCTAGCGAGTTCATATGGTCTTGAGTCATCTGTGCACATAAATTCTATGGAATCACTTGCTATGTTCCTCCTTGTGTGTGGCCAAGGTATGTCGAACAGTGCTATCAATGGTATATTCAACCATTCTTCAGAGACCATCAGTAGAAAATTTGAGGAGGTTTTGAATTGTGTGGTGGGTATGTGTAAGGACTACATAAGACCTATTGATCCTAACTTCAGTACTACACACTCAAGGATCAGTAATGATTAGAGGATGATGCCACATTTCAAAGATTGCATTGGTGCACTAGATGGTACTCACATTTTGGCAACACCACCTCCTCATGACCTCATAAGATATATTGGCCAAAGTGGCAAAGCGACACTAAATGTTCTTGCTGTTGTTGATTTTGACTTGCGATTTACATATGCATCTATTGGACAGCCTGGATCTATGCATGACACCAATGTGTTGTTCCATGCACTAAGACATGATTATGACAAATTCCCTCACCCTCCTGCAGGTAGGTTCATATTCTCTTATAGTTGTCATAAGTGTGCACATGGACATATTTAGAATGTAACTCATATAATTTTACATATGTGCTTAGGAAAATATTACAATGTTGATGCTGGGTACCCGAATAGACCTGGCTACTTGGCTCCATACAAGGGCGCAAGGTACCATGTGCCAGAATGGAGGAGGGGTCCTGCTCCAAGCGGTGAGCATGAGCTCTTTAATCATTTGCATTCAAGTCTTCATAATGTGGTAGAGCGTGCTTTTGGAGTGTTGAAAATGAAATGGAGAATACTTCTCAAGATGCCGACTTTTCCATTGGAGAAGCAAATGATGATCATTGCTGCAACCATGTGCCTCCATAACTTCATTCGTGAGAACAATGCACAAGATAAACATTTTCGCAAATGTGATTGGAATCTTGATTATGTGCCTACCATACCATCAAGATATGCATGACATCTTCCTTCCCAAAATGCAAGCGATAAATCAACTTCTGAATTGAATGATCGAGCAATGGATAGATTCCGTGATGACCTTGCAAGGGCGATATTTCTGTCCAGATCATCATGAGCATTATGTTGGCTTCTATGGTTGATGCGAGGATTATGCCTTATCTTTTGTAAAAACCACTACTATTAATGGTGAGAACTATGCCTCATCTTTTGTAAAATCCAGTAGCTAGTAATTGCAAATGAGCAAAGACGTGACCATCACAAAGACACAAACCATCTAAAAGATGAGATCTAGAAAATATTTCTATTTATTTTTTTAATTTATATGAACTAAAATTATAAATGGAAGAAAAACATACAATTCAGCTAAACAATCAAGTCATATATCAAGGGGCATATTCGACATTTGACACCTCCAATCCATTCATGAAAAACAGGGTGGAGCTATTTTGCCAAACGTTTTCCAAAACGGCTTCAGCTCCACCAGAGAAGCCACTCCACCAGAGGAGCCAGAGCCGGAGCTATTTTTAGAGGAGCCGGAGCCCTGCCAAACTGGCCCTTATTCATGTGCACATTAGCAATCAAACATCATTTTGCCCGATTAGATTTGCTAACTACTCAATCATGCGCACATTGGAGATCAAACATCCCTCCCTTTGTTGTATGTGCTTACTTACACACATGTCAACATTGGAAATCAAAGAAATCTCCCTTCGATTGGGTGGGCTTACTACTTATTCATTTGCACATTGGCAATCAAACATCATTTCCCCCCATTGGATTTGCTAACTACTCAATCATGCGCACATTGGAGTGTGGCGGAACCGCCCAAATTAACTTAGCTAAAATGCACTTACGTCGCCTAACACGTGATCATGTACTTTAAACAAGCCAATTGGGTCATCCATCAGATTTCATCTGATAAACCACGTACTCAGGATTGAGAAGCATTACTCACACGAAGGTGAGTGGTTACAGAGATTACAACATTCCCAACACAACAACATAGTTAAACATTTTATTACATCAGAGTTTTTTGAAATTCAGATATTGTTTGCAAGGTTGTAAACAATGAAGAAGTAAAATATGCGGAAGCTAAATGTTGATACATAATACTATGGTGAAGCCGACCATGATATCAATGACCCCTGTTGTGACATCCTGGCCCAAGGCTTAATAGGATTGATAGAATACTCATACAAATAAGTTGCAACTTCTTTTTCGGAAGCTCATCCTCAAAGAACTCCGGGGTTAAGCGTGCTTGGCCCGGAGTAATTTTGGGATGGGTGACCGATCGGGAAGTTCTTCCTGGGTGCGCACGAGTGAGGACAAAGTGCGTAGAAAAGACTTGTGTTGGTCTGTGAGGGAATTCTTGATCTCCTAGAGAGTTGGGGTCACAAAATTTTCCCACGCCTATAGCGACCTACGTATATTTTACTTTGTTTAATTAATAGAGTCGTATGATTTATTATTGTGCATTTTACAAGTTTAAGTTTTTTTTATCATTTTAGAAAATAATAAAAAGCTAATAAATAATAGAAAACTAGAGCATTGCATTTTTAGCATGAGTGATACATACATCGGAAGCAATTTTGGATGTGGGCTGACTGAGACTGAGATTGGAGCACTGCGGCTTGCCATCCATCTGTGCCAGATTGGGCCTGCCAAATTGCTTGCCAAGCCTGCCAAATCCGCTTGGCTATGCCGCTGTGGATTTCGATTCGATCAGGGCATCAGGCGATCAGAGCAAGCCAGGCCTTCCAGGCGATTAGGGCATACCTGCGTTGGAGCTTGAATACATGCGCCCGCCCGCCGTATACCTGCGCTGTATATTTTTCGTGGCCTGCATTGGAGCCTGAATACCTGTGTCGGAGCCTGAATATTTGAGTCTTGAATCCGTGCCGCCACCCACCGCCGATCTGATCATCGACTTGTCGGTACTTGGTCGTCGCGTGGGTCAGCGCCTCATCGGGTGCAGGAGGCGATCAGGTGAGCGTTGCGTCTCAGACTCTCAGCGTCTGGAGCACCGAGTGCCGCGTCAAACCATCAAAGTGATAGGGTGTCAAGGTTGGATTGCCGAGTGCCGCTTCTACCTTCTGGAGCAGTGGAGCACGTCTTGGTCTCTTGGAGCACCGAGCACGTCAGAGGCGACCGCTTCCATCTTTGTTTTCTTTTATGTCAATTTCGTCAAAAAGCAATCATCTAATTAATATTATTTCTTCGTGTAGTAATTCCATCCTTCGTCAATTGCATAGAAGGAGTAGTCGTTTACAGTCTTGAAGGAGCAATGCCTTTTGCTTCCATGTGCCGTAGCCTGCAGGCAACGTTTCGTTTGATCATCACAGTAAGCAACACACCGATTGATTAATATCTCTGTATATATGTTTACCTCCAATTACATATTTGTTTACCTCCAATTTTTATTCTTTAGAGGGCAATATTTGGCAATCCCATAAGTCGTACAGTTCAAAGTGCATAGTGCAATTAGGGCATTGTGATCTAAGAGTTGAGACTATTCAGTGGATAATCATTATCTCAAGTTCTCAACTAGGTAATTTACTAACTTTTGATATCTCTGTATATATTTGGTGGATATAAATATGCATTCATGCTAGCTGATACCTTTATATATATGTACTTTTATTTTTAACATAATTGATAGAATTCTAATTTGTTTTTGTTTGATGTGATCATCGTCATGAAGAATAATGTCACGTGATGATAGGAGTTGGATGCACTTGCCTCATTCTTCACTTGAGTGGCAGGAGAAAGTCCAAAATTTTGTAGACATCACATTTGGTGGGACATCAAGAGGTGGAACTGTTGCGTGTCCATGTCCTAGATGTGTATGCATGGCAGACAGATTGTGGTCTCTGGTTCAGCTTCATTTGCTTGCTAGAGGGTTTGATGAAAGCTTTATCAGGGAAGGGGAAGGTTCAGATGTGGGATTACACAACAAAGACACACGACCAGCTGATGTAGAAGTACACAATGATGCACCACCACTAGATGATGTAGAAGTAGACAACAAATCCACACCACATGAAGTTAGAGTAGACAACGAAGAAGGTGCACCGAGTGATCATGGTGTCACTAATTTGGTGAGATCCCTAATCAGAGGTGCTATACATGGAGAGATCAAAGTTACTGATGACAATGAACAGCGGAATGAACATGCGAAGATCTTCTTCAAATTATTACAGGAGGTAGAAAAGCAATTGTATCCAGGTTGCAAGGATCCTACTAAGGTCTCTTTTATTGTGGAACTTTTCCAGGTTAAGTGCTTGTATGGTATTAGTAATAAAGCATTGGAGGGGGTACTTAATCTATTCTCAAGGTTTTTTCCTAAAGGCCACTGTGTCCCAAACACAATGGAGAAAGTGCAAAGGGTGGTTCGAGATCTATGTCCCAAATGTGGCGAGTCTTGGTGGAAAACGCCCGACGACGGTGCTCACAAGGATGATTTGGATGGTGATGCTGATACAACAAATAAGAAGCGTGTCCCACGTAAAATCCTGCGGTACTTTCCTCTTACTCCTCGGCTACAAACATTATATATGACAGAGAGCACATCATCACAAATGCGATGGCATAAGGAAGAATTGGTCGATGATGGCAAAATGCGTCACCCTGCTGACTCGAAGGCATGGAAGCATGTGGATAAGAAGTATGGTTGGTTTGCAAAGGAAGCTCGTAATATTAGGCTAGGTCTTGCTTTTGATGGCTTCAACCCCTTTGGCATGCAAAATGTTACATACACCACATGGTTTGTTATCCTCATCCCTTACAATTTGCTAGCTTGGTTGTTTGAGAAGCAACCTTATTGGATGATGTTGATGTTGAGACCTGGTCCAAAATCTCCTCGAATGAATATTCATGTATATTTGAGGCCCCTCGATTGATGAGCTAAAGGATCTTTGGGAAAAGGGTATTGATCCATGGGATGACAAGGTAAAAAAGAATTTTAAACGGCATGCTATTCTGCTTTGGACAATTAATGACTTTCCTGCATATGCAATGCTTTCTGGTTGGAGCACAAAAGGCAAATTTGCATGTCCATACTGCCACAAGGATACAGATTATTTGTGGTTGAAATTTGGGAACAAGCACTGCTACATGGGACATCGTCATTTTTTGCCCTTGGACCATCCATGGCGCATGAACAAGATGAGCTTCAACAATGAGGTGGAAACCAGGGAGGCTCCAGTACCACTGTCTAGTCATCAGGTATTGGGCCAGTATGAAACTTTTGATCAAGTGATATTCGGAAAGGTGACAGCAAAAAAGAGGAAGCGTGATGAAGATAAAAGATGGCACAATTGGATGAAGAAGGGTATTTTTTTTGAGCTCCCTTACTGGTCTTCTATGCTCATAAGGCATAATTTGGATGTGATGCACATTGAGAAAAACATATGCGAGAGCATATTGGGTACTTTGCTTGAAATTGAAGGTAAATGTTAGGACAACAAGAAGACCCGACTTGACATGGAACAGCTAGGGATAAGGCAAGATTAGCACCCTGTCATTGATAATGATAATTATACCTTGCCACCAGCCTTGTACTTTTTAGATAAGGATGACAAGAAAAGTTTATGCCAATTTCTACATGGAGCGAAGATGCATTTTAGGTTTAGCTCCAATATAAGGAGATGAGTTGACGCAAATGCATGTAAGGTGTCTGGACTCAAAACTCATGACTACCATATTATTCTACAGAAACTGTTACCCTTAGTCGTCAGAAAGATTTTGCCTGAAAATGTTGTCATGCCATTGATTCAACTTAGCAGGTTCTTCACTACACTTTGTTCGAAGGAGCTGGTGGAAGAAGATCTTGACAAACTTAGCAGTTCAATTAAAGTGACTCTTTGCTGGCTTGAGATGGTATTCCCACCTGTGTTTTTTGATATCATGATTCATTTGCCAGTTCATCTAGCTGAAGAGGCTAAACTTGGAGGGCCCATGTGTTATAGATGGATGTATCCAATTGAGAGGTATCTATGTACTGTTAAAGGCTATGTGAGAAACACAGCGCACCTAGAAGGTTCAATAGCCGAGGGATACATAGTCAAGGAGTGCCTTACATTTTGCTCTAGATTCTTGGATGTCGACACCAAGCTGAATCGCACTGATCGTCATGAAAGTACATCAGTGAATGAGCCACCATCTGGTTTGAGCATATTTGGAGAAATGGATTACAAGGGCAGAGGACAGACTATCGAGATATTTGGTGGAGATGAGGTACGGAAGATGAGGCACTACATAATTAGTAACTGCAATGAAGCTAGACCATGGGTCAAGTAAGTTGCAATATACCATCATTAATTACTGTACTATTTGTTTCTAGCATCAACTAATTAATTAATTGGCTATTTTGATGCAGCGAGCATATGGAAGAACTAAAAAAAATAAGTATAAGGAATCTTAATAAACGACACGAGGAGCACTTTGTAAGGTGGTTCGAGGGCAAGGTTAGTTCTATTTTTATTCCATGTGATGGTTAGAATGATGTACTAATTAACTGGCATGTGTTTTCAAACTAAGTTTGCAGATCACCAAACTATATGAGAAAGGGGAAGCAAGTGAACTGATGTATGCCTTTTCTCAAGGATCGGACCATCGAGCTCATGTGTTCAATAGATGCTACATCAATAACTTGCTATTTCGAATGACTGCCATTGAGAGAAACCTCGTCACACAAAACAGTGGTGTGCTTGTGAGGGGTGATGGTACTACTAGCAACATGACCTAGTATGGAGTGATTAGTGTAACAGTTGCCAAGCTAGTCATGTAAGCGACTTTGGAAAATTAAAAGCAAATTAAGAAGAAAAGAAAAAGAAATGGGCCGAAAATCAAATTCGGGTCAAATTTGGCCGAAATTTGAATTTCAAATTTGAAATTCAGAAAAAATTTGTCAAAAATATGGAATACAAGTGTAAGAGTGTTTGGAACTGAAGGATCAAAAATTTGGAATTGAAATAGTGCTAATTATCTCAAAGGAATCAGAGAAAAGAAAAAGAAAAGGATGTTTACTGTTCACCGTCCGAAAATAGGAAATCAGCAAAACAGCAGCAGAGTCTGTTTTCAAAATTGAATTCTGCAGAATTTTTCAAATAAATGCACCAGGAAAACTACACTATATTGAGGTATGAACTTTGGACTACAAGATTTGGGTGTTGTTGGCCAGGAACATGGAAGGGAACCATTTCAAATTGTAGCTCAAAGTCAGCACACTGTCACAGTTAACTGACAAGTCTGAAATTGGTGAAGTCTGAAACAGCAATATGACATCAACTTTGGACTTGAATTCAGAGCAATGTAGATCAAAAGGGGTACTTGTTCATGAGCAAAATGGAACTTTGGGATGTTGTAGAATATGTTTGGGAAGAAGTTGGACTTAAAGGAAGAGAATTGGATTACTAAACTCGAGCACAAAGTAAGATCAGTGACACTGTCATGAACTGATGAACTGAAACTCGAAGTTCAGTAGAAATTCAGTTGGAGCTGGTAAAAGAATTCAAATTGCACTGTGTTGGATGTTTATCTCGGGGTCAAACAAAAATAAAAGTTGGAGGACTCAAGATTATCTGCAACTTCGGTTAAGACACCGGTGCACCGTCGGATTGGAAATCCACCGTGGAGAAGCTCTGAATTTTGGGCGCCAAAAATCAGAAAAGGGAAGAGCAGCAGAGCCGAGCTCGACGTGTCGCCGCCGCCGCTCTCGGTAGCTCGACAGCGCGACGACTAGGCCACCTCCTCACCACGTAAGCCTAGGGGTAGACCACGGTGGCAGCCATGCGCACGGTAAACCGTTCATATAATTACCGCTCCCGCGCCGCCGTTTCACCGCCGTCCTTTTTACCGCCGCCAGCTTCTCCTCTGTCAAGCACCGCTGCCGAGTAAAATCCCACCACCACGTCTCGCCTCCCGTCGATTCCTCTCGCCCACTCCTCCACAGACACCCCAGCTACACCCCAGACTAGTTGTTGTCCAACATCCATGCCGGAATAACCGTGCTCGCCGTCGCTTCTGTCCGCCGCCGTCGCACCGCCCGCTCACGGTGAGAACCACCTCGCGCTGCCTCTCTTCCTTCTTGAGTAGTCGTAGTCGAGTCCTTAGGGTCCTAGGATGGTGTAGGGGTAGATGTTTGAGTAGATTATGCCGTTGTCGTGTGTAGTCACCACCGGCTGAGGGTGTCGCCGCCTGTCGCCGTGGAGGGGATGGCTCCGGCCATCTCCCGGGGAGCTGTCGCTGCGCACGGGTACGTGAAGGTGTAGGGGTGCTGTCCTGACCGAGCTTCGCCGCCGGTGGGGCGCCGGCCGGCAGGTTGCGCCGCCCCCTGTCACGGGCGCGTTTTGGCGGGAGGAGGAAGAAGCACCCGGGCGTTGGGCCCACGCGGCAGTGGGAAGAGAGGGGGAAAGAGAGAGAGGCCGGAAGCGGCGCGGCCGTCTATTGGGCCGGCGCGTCGTGGAGAACCAGTAAAGCGCGCGGGTCAGCTGAAATCGGAAAGAGGCCGGAGCGGCGCAGTCGTCGGTTGGGCCATGGCCTGGAGGCCTAGTGAGGTGCGCTCGGGTGGCCGGAAAAGAAAAAGGGTCGGAGGCCGGAGCAGCTCGCGGGCCGACCTCGCGAAGAAAGAAAAAAAAAAGAAAAGTGGGCCGATAGGCCGGTGTCGGGCCGGAGGAAGAAAAAGAAAAAGAAAACGGCCCACGGGGCCCGTTAAGGGGAGAATAGGGCCGGCGGGTAGAAATGAATAGGAGAGGTGGGGTCCGCGCCGTGGGGCCCAGTGCGCGTGAGAAAGGGTAGAGAAGGGCTGGGTGAGAAAAGTATTTTCGGGCGATTTCGGGAAAAATTAGATTTCCTTTAGTGAAATAATTTGTTTAAATCCGTTTTACACCATTTAAATCACAGAAATTTATAGGAGTGTCCAAAATTAGTGAAACCAATTTTGTTAGGCTTGTTTTATTTTCCTTTATGCATTAAAATTTTTACACCCTAGAAAAATAATAAAAAATTCGGGTATTTAATTAATGCCTTCCTTTTAAGGTAATTAAATAAATACTTAATATTTATAAAATGCATAAAATATGAATAACACTTTCTTAATCACAAATTATTCTTAACTCATAGGAAATTAGATTTTCAAGTTAGAAAATAATTATAACTTTTTCTAAAAATAAAAGAAAAAGCTATAAGGAGGGTTAAATAAGAAAATAAAACTGTAGGTTAATCTTTTTTGGATTTTTATGTGTTGGCTTGCAACTTTATCATGATAAGTCGTATAGTCCTTGTTGGCTTGCAACTTTATCATGAAGGAAAGTTGTATAGTCTGTTATTCAAAAATTTTGCATTTCTAACCCCTGCATGTATTATGCCATAGATCCCGAAGCACCGGAAGGAGATTATTGGGAATTTTCAGAAGGACCTTCGGAATCCGAAGAAGTTTTTGAGTTAGTTCCCTGTGAAGCCCACCCGTCGGAGTCTACTAATCTTTTTAACGAACAAGGCAAGCCCCGGTGCATTTATACCTATCTATTTTGGAGTCGTTATTTCATGTGACTTAATATAGGTTATTTGCTATATGTATGCACTAAGTCTAGGAGTTGCTTGAAACCTATTCTTGTGTATGATCATGCCTTGTTTTAAGGACATCTTTGCCACTTGTTCAAACCTTAGAAGATACCCAAGTCTAGAATTGCTTACTTGCTTACATGCTTGGTTTACCAACCTTAAGGAAAACTCTTAAGTCATACATGTTGCTTATGAAGGATAACTTGGAAAGTGAAAACGGGCAGAAGCTAGAGATGTAGTTCTGTCTGCTAGATTAATTTGGTTAAGGCCCGATTCGTTGTCTTAACCTTTGATCAAGTGATAAGCATCTGATCACTTATTGGGTATGGGACCAGTAAAGCCCAGTAGGTTAGTAAATTCTCCGGTCAGGAATACTTCGTACCCGCGCTTGACGTGCTGGAGATTGGCAGGGGTGTAGCCTAAAACTCACATGGAGATCAGGCCAGACGTGGGGTCCCATGTGGGGGTGCATCCCTGGGTCCGGGTAGTCGTATTCCTAATCATTGAATTTGCTAATCGAGAGGTTGTTAGATACGACCTGTACAGTCGTATAACGCTGGTGATCAGGGTACTCTCCTACAGGATGTAATTAGATCCGGATCGCCGCAATTCTCGGTTATGAATGCACTTGATCACTGTTGAGCATCGTAGTATCAATTCATGCAATATGTATCTTTCTGTTATCAAGTGATGTATGATTTAACAGCTATGGTTGTTTTCACTTCTGTTATCATTTAGAATGGTTAGGTAATAACTTAACCCCAAATAAAAGATAAAACTAAGGCATTACTCATAGTAAGCTTTTCAGCAAAAGTTGTGTCAACCAAGCAAACCCCAAAGGCTGACATGCATTCCAAAGAAAACTATTATATTGGTTAGTCGGGTAAGACTTGCTGAGTACCCCGTACTCAGGGTTTTCCCCTTGTGGCTATCTTTCAGAAGCTCCACAGGAGGCTACAGAGGAGAAGACCCCGAAGCCCTAGGGTATTGACCTGAGTCTCACAATACCCTAGAGAAAAAGTTCTACTTGCGCATCTTCTCCTGAACTATTTATTTTTAAATCTTAGAGCTTGTCTAACACTGCATCACTAAGTTTGTTTCAACCTATGTCCTGTAGTAACTCGTACCTTTTACATATGTATGTAAAAATGTAATGTTTGTTGATATTATCTCATCGCGGATATTATCCTGATGTATGGTTATGAGACACGCCGTGGATCCTTTGAGGAGTCCTAGGGACACACGACGGACTACCGGACTTATGCTGTTTTAGGTGCGTTTCGGATAATTGCCGTTCCGACGGCGATTAGGCGCACTTAAACCAGCTTAAGTTGGGCGGTTCCGCCACAGCTGGTATCAGAGCCGTAGGTTGGGATAATCAACAGATATTACCTTTTAAAAACTAAGACTCTATTTTAAAATAATAAAAACAAGAGTCACAGGTGGCAGTAGTGTTAACTGGTTGATTGTTTTGCAGATGCTAACTGTTTGCTGCGTGTCGCTAGTATTCGGTAGTTTAATATTTAGGGAGAGATTACGATGCCACCAATTTTCCTACGAGTGTGTATATGAGTCTGAAAGTACGTAGGAATCGTTGCATCATGTTTGCATTGCATATTTTAAAACTTTTGGGTTTGGTGAGTGCCGTTAGACCTGACCCCGTTTCTTTTATAGGATGTTTGAAGAAGGCTACACCGATAAGGATGGGTGGACCCGCGGTCACTACTTGGATAAGCCGGGATTCGTGCAGTTGCTTTGGAAGACGCTACAAGAGTTGGGTTTTCATAATCCCCCGGAATATTATTGGCGAAAAGAAGATACTGGCCACAAGCAATATTGCACGGTGTATGTGCATATTCCGGATGATGACGCCCGTCCTAATTAGCGTCTGGAGGAGGTGATGGAGTCGGGTTTTGAATTTAATGACACCATAGAAAGGGCGGCCATGACTGCTCTTACTGAACTATGTGAAAACCACAAGTTGGAGGTAGGGTCGAGCTCCGCTCGATTCTATCCGATCAAACATCAAGATGACGGAGTATGGAGGAGGAGAATTAAAGCTTTGAAGAATACTTCCCGAGTAGAGCACGATGTTTTGGTTGCTGCTGCTTCTGATTATATGATAGCAATGTAGAACTTGCATCAAGCCTGCATCAGAGAATATTATAACCAGAGGCAGAAGAACGAAGATGCTAAGATGGAATTGATGGGTGCCCGATATGACAAGGAGATGTACAAGAAGGCGGCGATGGCAAGGGAACATGATATGGAAAAAGCAATGCGAGAGCAATCCAGAAGAATTGAGGATTATGAAGAAAAACTCAAAGTGATGCAAGGGTTCATCGAAGCCAGTAGGAGCATGGCGGATAGAGCAAGGGAGGAAGCTGAATCAAATGTCCATAGGCTGGAGGCAGAAAGGTTCCAACAGCTAGATGAGATCTTGTCACTTCGTCTAGCCTTGGAAGAAATGCAGGCTCAGGTACCTGCACAAAATATTATCAATGTCCCACCGCCTCCGCCACCAGAAGAGCCTCAACCACCGAACCCGGAGGAAGCGGATCAATTAGTACCTGTGATGGAAGTAGAAGAAGATCCAGTTCCACCTGCAGATCCTGAGATAGATCTGTATGCTCATGAGAATCTGGAGGGATTTGACGTGGACATAGAGGACGACCAGGGTGAAGTCCCTGCGGAAAATCAACAGTTCGCTTGGGCCAATGCCAATGCTGATGGACTAGATCCTCAGGGCTATGGACCCATGCAGCAATGGGGAGAAGAAGAACCAGCAGGCGGAGAAGAAGAAGAGGATCCTGAAGAAATGGAAGGAAACTCTGGAATTAGCACCTCCGCATCTGATCCTTCCCGCACTTGGAGCGACTTCGGGCCGGAGTCCGGAAGTGAAAATTCCGTCAATCAAGCCCGACCCGTCGCTCCCCCAGGGCAAACGTTGATGATCGTAGATCAAGACATCCTGCAGGAAGCCATGGCTCGACTGGGACTAAATGCCGAAGAACTAGGCATTTTCCCTTATGATGGTTAAAGTGAACTTGGTCTGAAAAGTGTTGTAATATATTTTTGTAAGATATGCATGTTGGACAAGTGGTACGGAGAGTTTTTGTAAAAAGTAACTCCAGGGCATGTATTATAAATAAGTATCTGTATAAATATAGTTTGTGTGTGAGCATGCTGTGATGTGTGACATAGTATTGTGCAGAAAGTTGTTGATAAAATGCACCTTAGATATTAATATCCTGTTTACTCTTGGCAGCATGACGGATCCCAGAGAACCACGAGCTTTAGGTTCTGGAGGTCAGGAAGAGAATTTACCAAGAGCACCCACGCTGGCTGACGCCATAGCCAGTCTTATGAACTCCGGGGCAGAACAAGCCCAATTACTCCAGATGATCGTACAGAACACTGGCAACGGTGGACGTAGGTGAGATCCGGAGCAGGGTGTGTCCTACACCCAATTTCTGGAAACCCGTCCCCCAGTATTCTTGAAGGCCGAGCATCCACTGGAAGCTAACGAGTGGCTTCAAGCCATGGAACAAAAGTTTCGAGTAATTCCCCAATGTACTGCCACTCAGAAGGCCGAATTTGCAGGGCTTCAGCTTCAAGGCTCCGCAGCAACTTGGTGGACCACCCATCTGGCCAGGCAGCCAGTGGGTAGAGAAGTCACGTGGGAAGATTTTAAGGAAGCCTTCCGGACGCAGTTTGTGCCGGAAGGTATCATGAGAATGAAACTGGAACAATTTTTAGGACTGCAACAAGGAAATCGCAGTATTCTAGAATATACCAGTGAATTCGACCACCTAGCTCAATATGCACCAGAGCATGTCAACACTGAATCCAGGAAGAGAGATTGCTATCTTCGGGGACTCAATGCAAGAATGTAAGAAAAGTTGTCCACCTGCACTTTCGCTGATTATAGCTCTGCGGTGAGTACGGCCATTACCGCGGAAGAAAAGATGAAAATTTTGGATGAAACCTTGAAGAAAGAAGATGCATTGAAAAGGAAGAATGTTCCTTCTAGAAACTTTGGGAATGCTCCCCGACCCATGTATCGTCCTTCATTTCAGCAACGGCCTTTCCAGTCTTGGAATGCTAGAGCTCCCAGTGCTGCCCCTCGTCCTGGAATTGCACCACCTCTCGGGTTTCGTAACCCTACTCCTTCAGGAACTCCACAGGTTTGTTTTAACTGTGGGAAGCCAGGGCACTTCGCCCGAAACTGTCGTTTTCCCAAAGTTGGGGGAAACGCAAACTTAAAGGCTCAGACCTCGAGCCAAGGCACTGGACAAAAGTTTGTCCGTCGCAAGTTCGTTAACACCAAGATGGGACAAGCTCACTATATGAATGTAGAAGAAATTCCAGAAGGAGAGCCTATCCTAGCAGGTATGTATCTTGTTAACAATTATCCTGCTATGGTTTTATTTGATTCCGGCGCATCGCATACCTTTATAAGTGGAAGGTTTGTTACACAACATCAACTAGAGGTCCATACATTAAATGTCAAGTATGCTATTCAAGCTACTGGGGCCACACAAAATACAAACCAAGTAGCTCGCAATGTGATTTTAAACCTAGAAGGAAATAAGGTGGGAGCTTACCCTTTAATTCTGGAAGATCAAGGAATAGATCTTATTTTGGGAGTAAATTGGATGAAAGAACATAAAGTTCAAATTAATATGGTTACTCGGGTCGTTAGCATGAAAGATGATCAAGGCCACCCTTTTGAGCTTCAATTACCTGCTCATCCTTGTTTGGACCAGATGGTCAAAAAGACTAGAGCAGTGACTCTAGAATCTATTCCTGTGGTTAATGAGTTTATAGATGTATTTCCAGAAGATTTGCCTGGGCTACCGCCTGATAGAGCGGTAGAATTCACTATTGAGTTAGAACCAGGCACCGCTCCTATCTCTAGAAGACCATATCGAATGCCACCTAAAGAGCTAGTGGAGTTAAAAATACAACTCCAAGAACTGTTGGATAAGGGTTTCGTCCGACCCAGCACTTCACCATGGGGCTGCCCAGCTCTATTTGTTAAAAAGAAGGATGGCACATTAAGGCTATGTTTGGATTACCGCCCTTTGAATGCGGTGACCATCAAAAACAAGTATTCGTTGCCACGAATCGATTTGTTGTTCGACCAGTTGTCCGGAGCTAAGGTCTTTTCAAAAATCGACCTTCGGTCAGAGTACCATCAGATTAAGATAAAACCTGAAGACATACCAAAAACAGCCTTTTCAACCCGATATGGACTATATGAGTATTTGGTTATGTCTTTCGGACTGACAAATGCCCCAGCGCATTTTATGTACCTCATGAACTCAGTATTCATGCCGGAGCTAGATAAATTTGTGGTCGTCTTTATAGACGATATCCTTGTCTTTTCTAAAAATGAAGAGGAACATGCGCAACACTTGCGCATTGTTCTAAATAGACTCCGGGAACACCAGTTGTATGCCAAGTTCAGTAAGTGTGAATTTTGGTTAAAGAAGGTTCCATTCCTTGGGCATATACTGTCCGAAAAAGGAATCAAAGTAGATCCCGGAAAGGTCAAGGATATACTGGATTGGAAATCACCAACCTCTGTTCATGAAGTAAGAAGTTTCTTGGGAATGGCTGGCTATTACCGTAGATTCATCCCCAATTTCTCAAAGGTTTCTAAACCAATCACAGAATTATTAAAGAAAGAAATAAAATTTGAATGGAAGCCTGAGTGTGAGGAATCATTCCAAGTCTTGAAGAAATTACTGACTACGGCCCCAGTGCTAGCTCAACCTGACATAGAGAAACCCTTTGATGTATACTGTGATACCTCAGGAACAGGCATAGGGTGTGTTCTGATGCAAGAAGGCAGGGTTATTGCTTATGCTTCTCGTCAATTAAAGCGTCATGAAGAGCATTACCCTACCCATGATTTAGAACTTGCTGCCGTAGTGCATGCATTAAAGATATGGCGACACTATCTTTTAGGTAGTGAATGTCGTATCTTTACTGACCACAAAAGCTTGAAATACATCTTCACTCAAATGGACTTGAACATGAGGCAAAGACGATGGCTGGAACTAATTAAAGATTATAAGTTAGAAATCCATTATCATCCTGGTAAGGCTAATGTGGTGGCCGACGCCTTGAGTAGAAAGGCCCAATGCCATTGCACTACCGTCCAATCTAACCTGAAGACCTTGTGTGAAGAAATGGAAGAATTAAGTTTGGAAATAGTGAAACAAGGCACACTTCAGAATATTATGGTTCAAGATACCCTAAAGGAAAGAATTATAACAGCCCAACAAGAAGATCCATGGATTAAGATACTTTATCAGCAAAAAGCCGAGGGGAAGATTCCCGAATTTAATCAAGAAGAGGATGGAGGACTGTACTTCAAGAACAGGATAGTGGTCCCTACAGATGAGGACCTAAAGAGATTAATCTTAGAAGAAGCACATTTGTCCAAGTTCTCCATTCATCCCGGAACCAATAAAATGTACCAAGATTTAAAGCAAAGATTTTGGTGGGCTAAGATGAAACCTAAAATTGCAAGATATATAGCTGAATGTGATACTTGCCGAAGAGTTAAGCCCATACTACAAAAGTCGGCAGGTTTATTACAACCTTCAGAAATCCCTGTTTGGAAATGGGAAGATATTTCTATGGATTTCATAGTTGGATTGCCTACCACTTCAAAAGGATATGATTCCATCTGGGTTATTGTCGACCGCCTTACTAAGTCAGCTCACTTTATTCCAGTTAAGACTACTTATCCGGTGTCGACATATGCCAAGCTCTACATAGCCCGGATTGTATCCTTGCACGGAGTACCAAAGACCATTATCTCCGATCGAGGTTCCCAGCTTGTTTCCTGATTCTGGGAACGATTGCAAAAGGACATGGGTACCACTCTAATTAGAAGTTCTGCCTATCATCCTCAAACTGGAGGACAGACAGAAAGGGTCAATCAAATTTTGGAAGACATGTTAAGAGCATGTGTCCTTACTTTCTCTAAGCTATGGGATGAATGTTTACCCCTAGCCGAGTTCTCCTATAATAATAGCTATCAAGCTAGCATTAAGATGGCACCTTTCGAAGCCTTGTATGGTCGAAGATGCCGAACTCCTCTAAATTGGTCAGGAGTAAGAGAAAGGACACATTTGGGATCGGACTTGGTTATAGAAACCGAGGAGAAGGTCCAAAAGATTCGCAAACATTTAGAAATAGCCCAGTCCCGACAAAAGAGTTATTCAGACAAAAGAAGACGATCCTTGGAATTTCATACCGGAGATTTTGTATACTTGAAGGTATCCCCCATGAAAGGCGTACAACGCTTTGGAGTAAAGGGTAAGTTAGCCCCAAGGTATATTGGTCCCTATGAAATTTGGGAACGAAAAGGTCCAGTGGCATATAAGCTGTCATTGCCAGACCAACTTGCTTCTATACATGACGTATTTCATGTTCCAGAAGAAATTCTAGAAGATCCAGAAATTGAGCTCGAGCCGGATCTAACCTATGAAGAAAGACCTATTAAAATTCTGGATCAAAAGACACGAGATACTCGAACTCGGAGTATCATGTTTTATAAAGTACAATGGAAAAACCATACTCCGGATGAAGCTACTTGGGAACAAGCTAAAGACCTAGAGTCTAAATATCCGGAATTATTTGAAGCTGTCAAAAACTGAGGAACAAGAGCCACCACCCCACTATCCTTGTACAGAAAAAGAAAGAATAATTGACCTGACGCAGCTTCCTTTCCATTCCAAAAACCGAGGATTTAACCCCAGGAATCTCGGGATGAGATTCTGTTAAGGGGGAGAGGCTATAACAGTTGCCAAGCTAGTCATGTAAGTGACTTTGGAAAATTAAAAGCAAATTAAGAAGAAAAGAAAAAGAAATGGGCCGAAAATCAAATTCGGGTCAAATTTGGTCGAAATTTGAATTTCAAATTTGAAATTCACAAAAAATTTGTCAAAAATATGGAATACAAGTGTAAGAGTGTTTGGAACTGAAGGATCAAAAATTCGGAATTGAAATAGTGCTAATTATCTCAAAGGAATCAGAGAAAAGAAAAAGAAAAGGATGTTTACTGTTCACCGTCCGAAAATAGGAGTTCAGCAAAACAGCAGCAGAGTCTGTTTTCAAAATTGAATTCTGCAGAATTTTTCAAATAAATGCACCAGGACAACTACACTATATTGAAGTATGAACTTTGGACTACAAGATTTGGGTGTTGTTGGCCAGGAACATGGAAGGGAACCATTTCAAATTGTAGCTCAAAGTCAGCACACTGTCACAGTTAACTGACAAGTCTGAAATTGGTTAAGTCTGAAACAGCAATATGACATCAACTTTGGACTTGAATTCAGAGCAATGTAGATCAAAAGGGGTACTTGTTCATGAGCAAAATGGAACTTTGGGATGTTGTAGAACATGTTTGGGAAGAAGTTGGACTTAAAGGAAGAGAATTGGATTACTAAACTCGAGCACAAAGTAAGATCAGTGACACTGTCATGAACTGATGAACTGAAACTCGAAGTTCAGTAGAAATTCAGTTGGAGCTGGTAAAAGAATTCAAATTGCACTGTGTTGGATGTTTATCTCGGGGTCAAACCAAAATAAAAGTTGGAGGACTCAAGATTATCTGCAACTTCGGTTAAGACACCGGTGCACCGTCGGATTGGAAATCCACCGTGGAGAAGCTCTGAATTTTGGGCGCCAGAAATCAGAAAAGGGAAGAGCAGCAGAGCCGAGCTCGACGTGTCGCCGCCGCCGCTCTCGGTAGCTCGCCAGCGCGACGACTAGGCCACCTCCTCACCACGTAAGCCTAGGGGTAGACCACGGTGGCAGCCATGCGCACGGTAAACCGTTCATATAATTACCGCTCCCGCGCCGCCGTTTCACCGCCGTCCTTTTTACCGCCGCCACCTTCTCCTCTGTCAAGCACCGCCGCCGAGTAAAATCCCACCGCCACGTCTCGCCTCCCGTCGATTCCTCTCGCCCACTCCTCCACAGACACCCCAGCTACACCCCAGACCAGTTGTTGTCCAACATCCATGCCGGAATAACCGTGCTCGCCGCCGTCGCGCCGCCCGCTCACGGTGAGAACCACCTCGCGCTGCCTCTCTTCCTTCTTGAGTAGTCGTAGTCGAGTCCTTAGGGTCCTAGGATGGTGTAGGGGTAGATGTTTGAGTAGATTATGCCGTTGTCGTGAGTAGTCACCACCAGCTGAGGGTGTCGCTGCCCGTCGCCGTGGAGGGGATGGCTCCGGCCATCTCCCGGGGAGCTGTCGCTGCGCACGGGTACGTGAAGGTGTAGGGGTGTTGTCCTGACCGAGCTTCGCCGCCGGTGGGGCGCCGGCCGGCGGGTTGCGCCGCCCCCTGTCACGGGCGCGTTTTGGCGGGAGGAGGAAGAAGCACCCGGGCGTTGGGCCCGCGCGGTAGTGGGAAGAGAGGGGGAAAGAGAGAGAGGCCGGAAGCGGCGCGGCTGTCTGTTGGGCCGGCGCGTCGTGGAGGCCCAGTAAAGCGCGCGGGTCAGCTAAAATCGGAAAGAGGCCGGAGCGGCACAGTCGTCGGTTGGGCCATGGCCTGGAGGCCCAGTGAGGTGCGCTCGGGTGGCCGGAAAAGAAAAAGGGCCGGAGGCCGGAGCAGCTCACGGGCTGACCTCGCGAAGAAAGAAAAAAAAAAGAAAAGTGGGCCGATAGGCCGGTGTCGGGCCGGAGGAAGAAAAAGAAAAAGAAAACGGCCCACGGGGCCCGTTAAGGGGAGAATAGGGCCGGCGGGTAGAAATGAATAGGAGAGGTGGGGTCCGCGCCGTGGGGCCCAGTGCGTGTGGGAGAGGGTAGAGAAGGGCTGGGTGAGAAAAGTATTTTCGGGCGATTTCGGGAAAAATTAGATTTCCTTTAGTGAAATAATTCGTTTAAATCCGTTTTACACCATTTAAATCACAGAAATTTATAGGAGTGTCCAAAATTAGTGAAACTAATTTTGTTAGGCTTGTTTTATTTTCCTTTATGCATTAAAATTTTTACACCCTAGAAAAATAATAAAAAATTCGGGTATTTATTTAATGCCTTCCTTTTAAGGTAATTAAATAAATACTTAATATTTATAAAATGCATAAAATATGAATAACACTTTCTTAATCACAAATTATTCTTAACTCATAGGAAATTAGATTTTCAAGTTAGAAAATAATTATAAATTTTTCTAAAAATAAAAGAAAAAGCTATAAGGAGGGTTAAATAAGAAAATAAAATTGTAGGTTAATCTTTTTTGGATTTTTATGTGTTGGCTTGCAACTTTATCATGATAAGTCGTATAGTCCTTGTTGGCTTGCAACTTTATCATGAAGGAAAGTTGTATAGTCTGTTATTCAAAAATTTTCCATTTCTAACCCCTGCATGTATTATGCCATAGATCCCGAAGCACCGGAAGGAGATTATTGGGAATTTTTAGAAGGACCTTCGGAATCTGAAGAAGTTTTTGAGTTAGTTCCCTGTGAAGCCCACCCGTCAGAGTCTACTAATCTTTTTAACGAACAAGGCAAGCCCCGGTGCATTTATACCTATCTATTTTGGAGTCGTTATTTCATGTGACTTAATATAGGTTATTTGCTATATGTATGCACTAAGTCTAGGAGTTGCTTGAAACCTATTCTTGTGTATGATCATGCCTTGTTTTAAGGACATCTTTGCCACTTGTTCAAACCTTAGAAGATACCTAAGTCTAGAATTGCTTACTTGCTTACATGCTTGGTTTACCAACCTTAAGGAAAACTCTTAAGTCATACATGTTGCTTATGAAGGATAACTTGGAAAGTGAAAACGGGCAGAAGCTAGAGATGTAGTTCTGTCTGCTAGATTAATTTGGTTAAGGCCCGATTCGTTGTCTTAACCTTTGATCAAGTGATAAGCATCTGATCACTTACTGGGTGTGGGACCAGTAAAGCCCAGTAGGTTAGTAAATTCTCCGGTCAGGAATACTTCGTACCCGCACTTGACGTGCTGGAGATTGGCAGGGGTGTAGCCTAAAACTCACATGGAGATCGGGCCAGACGTGGGGTCCCATGTGGGGGTGCATCCCTGGGTCCGGGTAGTCGTATTCCTAATCATTGAATTTGCTAATCGAGAGGTTGTTAGATACGACCTGGACAATCGTATAACGCTGGTGATCAGGGTACTCTCCTGCAGGATGTAATTAGATCCGGATCGCCGCAATTCTCGATTATGAATGCACTTGATCACTGTTGAGCATCGTAGTATCAATTGATGCAATATGTATCTTTCTGTTATCAAGTGATGTATGATTTAACAGCTATGGTTGTTTTCACTTCTGTTATCATTTAGAATGGTTAGGTAATAACTTAACTCCAAATAAAAGATAAAACTAAGGCATTACTCATAGTAAGCTTTTCGGCAAAAGTTGTGTCAACCAAGCAAACCCCAAAGGCTGACATGCATTCCAAAGAAAACTATTATATTGGTTAGTCGGGTAAGACTTGCTGAGTACCCCGTACTCAGGGTTTTCCCCTTGTGGCTATCTTTCAGAAGCTCCACAGGAGGCTACAGAGGAGGAGACCCCGAAGCCCTAGGGTATTGACCTGAGTCTCACAATACCCTAGAGAAAAAGTTCTACTTGCGCATCTTCTCCTGAACTATTTATGTTTAAATCTTAGAGCTTGTCTAACACTGCATCACTAAGTTTGTTTCAACCTATGTCTTGTAGTAACTCGTACCTTTTACATATGTATGTAAAAATGTAATGTTTGTTGATATTATCTCATTGCGGATATTATCCTGATGTATGGTTATGAGACACGCCGTGGATCCTTCGAGGAGTCCTAGGGACACTCGACGGACTACCGGACTTATGCTGTTTTAGGTGCGTTTCGGATAATTGCCGTTCCGACGGCGATTAGGCGCACTTAAACCAGCTTAAGTTGGGCGGTTCCGCCACAATTAGAAGAATGATCTCACTCGAATTCCCTGCAGAAAAAGAAGTTGTATTGTTTTAGTGTGATTGGTATGATGTGCTGGCTGCTAGTACCAACAGATGTAGAGGATATAGTAGGGATAAATATGGTGTTATCGATATCGATACTTCTAGGTTCCGATATTCAAATGAACCTTACATTCTAGCAACAAAAGCTGAACTGGTGTTTTTTGTCAACCTCGTGAACAAGCCGGGATGGTCTTGTGTTGTTGTGGTGAGACCAAGAAATTTGTTTGCCATGCCAAAAGCAGAAAATGAGGGTGACATGGAAGTTGATCTACTTCATGTGGGAATCCAAGACATGGATTTATTAGGCCCAAATGAGGATTTTTCAAATTGGACAAGAGCAGACAAGGAAGGCACAACTGGCGATGCCTCCGTTATTAATCAGGTGCGTGGCGAAGCAGTTCTTGAGCCCGATGATGCGGTCTTACTTGATTAGGATGATGATGACGAAGATGACACTTACATTGACGATGGAGTTGTTGCACTAGTTGTGGTAGAAAGCCTAGAAGATGATTTCTTTGTTTAAAACTTATCTTTTGTTCAACAGTGATGTTTTTCTGAGTTTTTGTTCAAAACTATCACATTGTCTGGGATAATGAATAGCTGGAGTTGGTCTTTAAACTGTTATACTCATGTTTGTTTTCTATGATAAGCACAAATATCAGCAAGCTGGATAGTTTTTTATTTTCTGAAATTGTCATGGAAGATGCAGATGGTGATGGTAAAATTGTCACGGAAGATGCACACAAGTAATAGATTTTTAAATGATTTTTTGTTTTCATAGTTACATTGTTTTTAAGTGATTTCAGCATTAATTATGGATATTTTAATTACGAGGGATGCCAATGCATTAATTATGGAAATTTTTGGAACTTTAAAATCTACCCATCTAAATAGATCTCCGATGAAATAGAAGATATTATTCAGAAATAGCATAGTCCAAGGAAAAACCACTTAAAAACTTTATCGAACTATGAACAACCATCATATTTGAAAATAAATATATTCCTGAGCTTAATGCACGAAAACAATGAGAGATTAGCTAAAGGAGTACTACTACCACTACTCCTAGTTAGGCCTCGATATCGAGCTGGCTTGGCTCGGCTCGGTCCGGCTACTAGGATAATGAGATGGCTTGAGCTGGCTCGTTATAACTAACGAGCTAAAAAATGGGCTCATCTCAGCTCGGCCAAAAGCTCGAGCCACCTCGTTTTGCTTGTGAAATACAAAGCTTTAAATCTCAAAATACAAATTTTAAATTGTGCTACTATAAAGTTTGTGATTTTTTTTAAAAAAAATTTGAAATCACAAAGTTTTACATCTTATAAAGTATAAAGTTTTAAAGGTGCTAGTAGGTTTCTGAATTTGCATCTTATAAAGTGGGACGCTCCATCAAGCAGAGAATTTTGTTCCTCCACGGCTACCTCCTCCCCGTTCCCCTCCACCAAGTCCTCCCTCAACCCAACCAAATCCCCCACCGTGCTCGCCGCCCAATGCCGCCACGGGCCGCCTCGAGTTCTAGCGGCCGCCGCCCCCTCGCCAGCGCGATGGGGAACACCTGCGTCGGGCCTAGCACGTGCTCAGAGCGCCACAGCTTCTTCAACTCCGTCTCCCTCGCTGTGCTCTAGCGCCCCGCTACCGCAGCCCGAGTCGAGCCATCCCTGACCCGGAGCCCACCCCTTCCACTCCCTCCTTGACCTCGTCCAGCGCCCCTGATCCCATCACCATCCTTGATAGAGTCGGAGTGCCCGATCTTTCGGTGAGTGGAGATAAATTCGACTTGGTGGAAGTAGACCCTCACGATCCGACTACGACGAGCGAACCTGAAGCGCCAATGCAATCGCTGAACCAACTTCCTGTGGTTACCAACCTTGCCAGCGCAAGATCAGCCTGATCACGAAGATCGATTCCTGTCCGCAATCGAAGAACGAACAAGAAAAAGAGGTGAGTAATCTAAATATCACTCGAAGGTGGAGTTCTGAATCACACAAGGATAGCGCGTATTTGCGCGTTTTCGAGAGTAGCTAAAGCTAGATGTAAAACAAAACTCAAGTCGTAAACAAAAGGGACTCCTGAGTAAATAAAGGGGCGCAGCCCCTGGAGTCCGGAGGAGGCGCCACGGCAGGAGGGGGACGCGCGCGACCAGGGGGAGGGCCGCGGCTCCCAACCCTAGGCGCCCCACCTGGGCTGCCCTGTTGGGCCATCTTCTTATTCCGCTGGGCCTTCGTTCCTTAACAGCATGATGAAGTTTAATTCTCTCGCACGAGCTCGAGTGATTGGCCCAACTGGATGATCAACTATAGGCGCCTGAGGTGGAGGAGCAACTGGAGGCGCCTGAGGTGCTGCTGGTGTAGATGTACTCGTGGTGTCCTCATCATCCTCCCCTTCTTGAACTGAAGTCGTCCTCGACGGCAACTCCTCATCTTCGCCCACATACAGTTTCAAATCTGCAACATTAAAACTCGTGGAAACACCAAACTCCGCAGGCAAGTCAAGGATATAAGCATTATCATTAATCTTGGTTAGCACTTTAAAAGGACCAGCAGCACGTGGCATCAATTTAGAACGACCTAAAGTAGGAAAATGATCCTTTCTCAAATGCAACCAAACCAGATCACCCGGTTCAAAAGTAACATGTTTTCTCCCTTTACTACCCGCAACCTGATATTTAGCATTAGCAGCAGCAATGTTTTGTTGAGTTTGCTCATGCAAGCTAATCATTTGATCAACATGTGTAGTGGCATCTATGTGTGGGACGTCCTCGGCATCAAGCGCAAACAAATCAATAGGCGCCCGAGGAATATAACCATAAACAACCTGAAAGGGACACATCTTCGTAGAAGAATGCGTTGCATGATTATACACAAACTCAACATGAGGTAAGCAATCTTCCCAACGTTTCAAGTGTTTATCTAAAACAGCCCTAAGCATGGTGGACAAGGTTCGATTAACCACCTCAGTTTGTCCATCAGTCTAAGGGTGACAAGTGGTGCTAAACAGCAATTTAGTTCCCATTTTATTCCACAGTGATCTCCAAAAATGACTGAGAAACTTAGCATCACGATCAGAGACTATTGTATTTGGAATACCATGCAAACGAATAATCTCATGAAAGAACAATTCAGCAACATTGCTAGCATCATCAGTCTTATGACAAGGTATAAAATGAGCCATTTTGGAGAAACGATCAACAACCACAAAAATATTGTCCCTCCCCTTCTTAGTTCTAGGCAATCCCAAAACAAAGTCCATAGAAATATCAAGCCAAGGGGAAGTAGGAACAGGCAAAGGCATGTACAAACCATGGTTGTTCAATCGTGACTTAGCTTTCTGGCAAGTAGTGCAGCATGCAACAAGATGCTCAACATCAGCGCGCATCTGGGGCCAAAAGAAGTGGGCAGCCAGCACTTCATGTGTCTTGTAGATGCCAAAGTGCCCCATGAGACCGCCTCCATGCGCTTCCTGTGACAACAAACGACGAACCGAGCTAGCTGGAACACACAGCTTGTTAGCGCGAAACAGGAACCCGTCCTGTATGTGAAATTTGCCCCATGGTTTGCCATGAATACAGTGGGCGAAAGCATCTTTAAAATCAGCATCATCCACATATTGATCCTTCACAGTTTGCAAGCCAAAGATTTTAAAATCTAACTGTGACAGCATGGTATAGCGACGAGACAAAGCATCAGCAATGACATTTTCCTTCCCGCTCTTGTGTTTAATAATGTAAGGGAAAGACTCAATGAATTCTACCCATTTAGCATGACGATGGTTCAGGTTTGTTTGGGTACGATATGTTTTAAAGCCTCATGATCAGAATGAATTATAAACTCGCGATGCCAAAGGTAGTGCTGCCAAGTATGCAAAGTGCGCACTAAAGCATAAAGCTCCTTATCATAAGTAGAATAATTCAAGCTAGCACCACTTAATTTCTCGCTAAATTAAGCAACCGGTTTTCCTTCTTGTAACAAAACAGCACCTAGCCCAATACCGCTAGCATCGCATTCAAGCTCAAACACTTTAGTAAAATCAAGCAACTGCAAGAGAGGAGCATTGGTTAACTTATCTTTCAAGGTGCTGAACGCAACCTCTTACGAATCACTCCAAGCAAAGGGAACATCCTTCTTTGTAAGGTCATGTAGAGACGCTGCAATGGAGCTAAAATCACGAACAAACCTGCGGTAGAAACCGGCAAGGCCAAGAAAGCTTCGAATTTGTGTGACCGTCGTCGATGTAGGCCACACCCGAATGGCATCGATCTTGTTGCTATCCACCTCAATGCCTTGTGGAGTAACAACATAGCCAAGAAACGAGACACGTTGTGTGCAAAACATGCATTTTTCAAGGTTAGCAAATAAATGGGCCGCACACAACGCATCAAAAATAGCACGCAAATGATCTAAATGCTCTTGCATAGACTTGCTGTAAATAAGGATATCATCAAAATAGACAACTACAAACAATCCTATGAAGGGCCTCAGAACTTCATTCATCAAATGCATAAATGTGCTGGGAGCATTTGTCAAACCAAATGGCATAACCAACCATTCATATAACCCAAATTTCGTTTTAAAAGCCGTTTTCCATTCAGCACCTAATTTCATTCGAATCTGATGGTAGCCACTACGCAAATCAATCTTAGTGAAAATAATGGCACCACTAAGCTCATCTAGCATATCATCAAGGCATGGTATAGTGGTAATGTTATTAATAGCATGACAGTCTACACACATACGCCATGAGCCATCTTTCTTTGGAACAAGTAACACGGGAACGGAGAAAGGGCTAAGAGACTCACGAATATAACCCTTGTCAAGCAACGCCTGTACCTGGCGCTGGATTTCCTTCGTCTCATCCGGATTTGTACGGTACGGTGCGCAGTTCGAAAGCTGGGCGCCGGGAATGAGGTCGATCTGGTGCTCAATGCCACGAAGTGGTGGGAGTCCCGGTGGCAAATCTTTTGGAAAGACATCAGCGTACTCCTGCAAAATGTTAGCAACCGCAGGGGGAATATCCAAAGATGGTGCATCATCAAGTGAAACGAGCACACTAGAGCATATAAGGGCATAGCATGGCAAAGGAGCATCGCGTAACTCATCAAAATCAGCACGTGTAGCAAGCAAAACAGGAGCATTCAACTTGATTTCAGAATTAACAGAGGTCGATGGTTCAAGTTGTTTAGCAGTTTTAGCAGCTCTAGCAAGATCATCTTTAAGAATTTGTTCAGGTGTCATTGAATGTATAATTATTTTCTGACCCTTAAACATGAAAGAATAGTGATTTGAACGACCATGATGCAAGCTATCAGTATCATATTGCCAAGGTCGCCCAAGTAACAGAGAGCATGCTTCCATGGGAATAACATCACAATCGACAAAATCAGAATAAGCACCCATGGAGAAAGGAACACGGACTGATCGAGTAATTCTAATTTTCCCACCATCATTAAGCCATTGAATGTGATATGGATTTGGATGCTTACGAGTGGGTAAAGACAACTTTTCAACCAGCGTGGTACTCACCAAATTGTTGCAGCTGCCGCTGTCGATGATGATGCGAATCGACCGCTCCTGCACAACACCCTTGGTATGGAAAAGAGTGTGTCGCTGATTCTTCTCGGACGGAGCGACCTGTGTACTAAGAACACGCTGCACAACAAGACTTTCATACCTATCGGCGTCGCCCGGGTTGACATGGACCTCCATAGCTGCATGGTCAGTGGCAAGCATCGCATGTTGAGTATCTTCAAAATCACTAGCGGAAGAGTACTCACCATCATCACGAAGAAATAAAGTGCGCTTATTCGGACAGTCCTAAAACACGTGGCCAAATCCTTTGCAACGATGACACTGAATATCCCGTGTACGGCCTGTGGGAGGGGTGGCACCTGTGGAAGGGGCAACGCTTGCAGGTTTGGCTGTTCTCTCACGCGGTGTAGTGGTGGGCGTGGGTGGCGCAGGGAGAGCGGGTGCGGAGTTGGATGTCGAGCTTCTTCCTGCAAAAGAGTTAGAATATGTCTTCGAGCGGCGTCCCTGCACTTCACGTTCAGCTTTGCAAGCATATTCAAATAATGTTGTCATATTAGTGTAGTCCTTATAATCAAGTATATCCTGAATTTCGCAGTTCAAACCACCACGAAAACGTGCCATAGCAGCATCGTTTTCCTCCAATAACCCACAACAAATCATGCCTATTTGTAATTCCTGGAAATATTCCTCAACAGATTTGGAACCTTGCTGAAAATGTTGCATTTTATTAAGCAAATCTCGGGCATAATAAGAAGGCACAAATCTGTGGCGCATATTTTTTTTCTTTTCTTTTTTTTCAGAGGGCCCCAAAACGGAGAAATAGGGGTAAAATGACTCGAAAACAGCAAGGCACCACACACACTTTTATCCGAAGTACAGAGGTATTTCGGTAAAAAAAAGATGGTGCGCGCGGCGTACCCGCGTGATCGGATCGGTGTCCGTCTCCCGTGCGGACTGGTCTCTTTCTTTCTTTTTTTTTGTTGGTTGCTGTATTTCCTTTTTTTTGACTTGCCAAACACATAAGGCAGGGCGGAGAAGGTGATCAGGGGAATACGGCGCGGCAGCCTCGCGATTCGGGAAAGGGCGGCGGCGTGCTAGGGTTCAAGACAACGGAAGGGAAAAACAAAAGATGAAAAAAACACAAAGTAACCAGCAACAACACACAAATTCAACAATGCAAATTATTGAAAGAAGGTGCAAGGCTCAAAAAGGGTTGCTGGGACAGAGATCTAACCTGAAAAGAAATTTTTGTTTGGTTTTTGTGGACTGTAGGAAGGGGAAAAACACTCGATAAACTCACCAATCAACCTAGAAAACTGATACCACTTGATAGAGTCGGAGTGCCCGATCTTTCGGTGAGTGGAGATAAATTCGACTTGGTGGAAGTAGACCCTCACGATCCGACTACGACGAGCGAACCCGAAGCGCCAATGCAATCGCTGAACCAACTTCCTGTGGTTACCAACCTTGCCAGCGCAAGATCAGCTTGATCACGAAGATCAATTCCTGTCCGCAATCGAAGAACGAACAAGAAAAAGAGGCGAGCAATCTAAATATCACTCGAAGGTGGAGTTTTGAATCACACAAGGACAGCGCGTATTTACGCGTGTTCGAGAGTAGCTAAAGCTAGATGTAAAACAAAACTCAAGTCGTAAACAAAAGGGACTCCTGACTAAATAAAGGGGGCGCAGCCCCTGGAGTCCGGAGGAGGCGCCACGGCAGGAGGGGGGCGCGCGCGACCAGGGGGAGGGCCGCGGCTCCCAACCCTAGGCGTCCCACCTGGGCTGCCCTGTTGGGCCATCTTCTTATTCCGCTAGGCCTTCGTTCCATAACAGCATGATGAAGTTTAATTCTCTCACACGGGCCCGAGTGATTGGCCCAACTAGATGATCAACTATAGGCGCCTGAGGTGGAGGAGCAACTGGAGGCGCCTGAGGTGCTGCTGGTGTAGATGTACTCGTGGTGTCCTCATCAATCCTCTCCAGAGGATCGGCCTCCTCGTCGGCTGTGTCCTGAAGTACGACTCCAAGCGGCTCAAGGACCTCTACACCCTGGGTAAGAAGCTCGGGTAGGGGCAGTTTGGCACTACCTACTAGTGCGTCGAGAAGGCCATGGGGAAGCAGTTCGCCTGCAAGTCCATCACCGCTGCTGGGCCTTAGGCTACGTGGGCTCGATGGAGAGTCCCGCAGGACACGTGGTCGTCATCTGGGCGGTGCTGCACTGGGCGCATGGTGCGGCATAATCTCCCGCTACCACGTCCAATAATAACGGCGCCACCTCACGTAAATCACGCCTGTACATTTTTTCCCTCCCCTTGTTACGTGACTATTCATCTCCCTTCCTAATACCCTTGCTAATCCAATAAGGTGGAAGAACAGATAGTCGTAGCCGCCAGGCACCAATTAGGTTTTTGGGCTTCGACCAAGGGGAAGAAGATGGTGACCCCTCCGGAGGAACCGGCGAGAGCGGCAATGGGGACACCTGCGTCGTTGTCAATGTCCACACCTGTAGCGGCAAAGGCACTTGTGTTGGGATACAAGCTAGGCTACGCTAGCGCAAAATAAAACTTTTCTACCGCGTAAACTAGGAAAACTACCATGTATGGATCACGGGATTACCACTCGACGCACTGGTGCGGAAGATGTAGAATCGCGTCGGGGCAGCAAAGTTGATCAACGTAGTCGATCACATCGATGTCAAGCAGCTCCTCAGCAGCTCATCCACCTGCAGCAAGGTCGTCCTCGTGCCGCGGCTCGTCATGGCTCGTCAGCGGCTTGTCCAAGTGCTGCAGGTGCAACACCTCCTGTAGGGATACGAGGTAGGCTACACTAGCGCAAATTAAAATTTTCTACCATGTAAACCAGGAAAACTGTTGTATATGGATCACAGGATTAACACTCGACGCAATGGTGCAGAAGATGTAGAATCGCGTCAGGGCAGCGAAGCCGATCAGCGTAGTCAAACACGTAGTCGATCACGTCGATGTCGAGCAGCTCCTCAGCAGCTCGTCCACATGCAGCAAGGTTGTCCTCGTGTCGCGGCTCGTCGGAACATCATCGTGGCTCGTCGGCGGCTCGTCCAAGTGCTACAGGCGCAACACCTCCAAGGTATCCACACGTGCAGGGAGGAAGCGTCGCAAGCCGGACTGCTAGATCCGTGAGTTACAACAGGTGAGAGCGTGGGAGGCGCGGCAGATGTGTTTCGCCAAAAAGGTGTAAACCTTAGGGCGCCCCCACCCCTCTATTTATAGAGGTTCCTAACGCCTGCGCGCATATATTAGGGAGTCCTTGCTTCTTGTAAAGGTTAGACTGGTTTTTATTTGTGAGTTTTCTTGTCGAAAGACAGAACCCAAGGGGGCCATCCCCTCCATCTCGTGAAGAGAATTATCATGGGATCCCTACGAGGATTTGTGTTGGTGTGTGATCAGGAATCAATTCTTCCTGGGCTCGCATTGGTTCCTGCTGGAATCTCCTCTCTGGATCGTGCCCTAATTGGTGCACGGGTTGGAGAGTTTTGCTCCTGTGGATTGCATCTACAATAAAGTATTTGTAGGACAATTCTCATTATCGTTGATACTCAGCTATTTCTGACATTTGCCTGATACCCTACTGCTAGTACTAAACCGCTGCTATACTATCTTGGTTTGGTCACCTAAGATAAATCTGTTGAGGCTTATGTTGGCTATCAGTATCAGATTACAGCTGCTGGCTTCTATTGCCGTGGAATCCATCTATACTAGCAAGTTATGGCTGCTGGCTTGCACTAGAATATAATCTTTATTTACGTGAATTTTCCTTGGTCCTGCATGAGTCTAATTAGCAGCAAGAAAGTTCTGCTTGTTCGTGTGATTACTGCTGGCCGATAATTGAACACTCAGATATACAGCCGTGATTAGTCTGTACTATCGATTATCTCCCAACCTGAATATATTATTGAGTTAGCGACACTGTATACATCAAAGGCATATCAGTTTTGCTATTTGACTCGACTGAAATTCAGAGAAGACATACCCAGTATTGTTCATTCCATGAAAGATTGAGACATATCTCGGGTATCGTAAGCGTGTCCTTATCAGGTGGTATCAATTTGCTAGGTTACTCATGGTACTTTTGAAGATTTTGCTACTGATTTGTACTACTTGGCTGAGAAAATTAAGTTTGTTCCAACATTGCATTCACAAGCATCTCCTTCTTATTATGATTGGGAGGATGCTATTATGGGATTCTATTGGACATGTGAATTACCAACAAGCTAGTAGGTAAATTTTGCAAAGCTGACCTTCTCTGACCATGTTTTTCATTGGTGGATGAAATTGCAGCAAGAATATATTGATGAGGGTGATGATCATATCCTGACATGGAAACTGATGAAGGAATTGTTACGACATATATTTGCTCTATCACCTGAGAGGCATGTCTGTCACAAGATGAAAGTTGCTACTAGTCATGTTCAGAATCCTCAAGTCACCAAGCAAGGTGTGCATTTATCTTGGAGTGATTCTATTATTGGTGATGAGTGCTTCAAAGTTCTTAAACAGCAAGATGCTATAAATAGACAATATGCTGAGAAGAAGGAGCTAAATGCTACTAGTCCTAGACTCAAGGTCTCTACTACTATGCATGCTGCCACTGAGGATTACGAAGGATGATAATATTATTTCTTGTAACCAATCTGAGAAGAAATCTACAAGTGCCCTTGCTCGAAGTGTTACTTCTCCCAAAGATCACAAAGTTGGGGTTCTGAATCGAGTAGAACGGATGGTCTAGTTGACACACGTGTCTACAAGGAAGTAACAATGGCTAAACTTTTAACAAAACAAAACACAATCTATTTGTGGTGGCTATGGTGATATATGAGAGGCTAGAGGATGACCAAAATATGGTGGGGGTCATCCCACAACCCTAGGATGTGTCCCTAATGGACCCAACTTGATACACGGCCCATTGGGCCAATATAAGGCGATGCAACACCTTAGACAGAAAAATCTCATGGTAGTAATTTGACAATTACGACCACCTCAGAACAGTTATGGACATGAGTCTAGATCCATATGAAAATAGATTTTATATGGACATGGTAGTAACTTGTAGGGATCCCATGATAATTCTCTTCACGAGATGGAGGGGATGGCCCCCTTGGGTTCTGTCTTTCGACAAGAAAACTCACAAATAAAAACCAGTCTAACCTTTACAAGAAGCAAGGACTCCCTAATATATGCGCGCAGGCATGGACTTGGATTCGGTGTCAGAAATTGAAATTTCACCAAATTTCTTGACGAGATCCTCCAGAGCTTGACGCTTGACGCTTGAGCTTCGTGGCATGCTACTTCTTTTCCGAGGTCGGCGTGACGTGGCAATGAAAGTTTCCAATGTTGTTAGCGACACAAACCCTGAAGCCAAAGATGAATGTCACGCCTGCTTCAAACGTAATGATTCTCAGCGAGATCCCCTACCTACCGCGCCAGCTATCGGTGTTTAGACCTAGCAAGCTACCGAGGGGAGTGCCTGCAGTAGTAATTAGTGCATGGGGCTCTCCGAGATCAGGAACTTAAAGGTGAACTCTAACACACAATTTAGAAAGGTTCAGGCCGCTAGATTGCGTAATACCCTACGTCCTGTATGTTGGTTGTAATGAATTGCTTTGGAGGGGGTCCCTGCCTCACCTTATATTGCCAGGGTAGGGTTACAAGTCGGTTGTTTACTAGAATACTAGTCGGATTCGACTAGTGAGTCCTACTCTAATTGCTACAAGTAGTTTCCTATTCCTCGACTAGTTCTTGTCTTGCCACATAGACCACGCTGTCTTGCACCGTAGTCTCTATATCTGATACGTCTCGGTGTCCAGCCCTGTATCTAGGACTGTCCAAATCATCTGGTGGGCCCATAGATGTATGTACGACAGTTGGCGTCGTAGGTTCCATGGACACTATCTCTCGAAGAGTGAGCTTATGGGACTGCTTAGTAGTAGTACCCGGGGTTCCGTCAAAGATGACGTTGACGGTGTTGGATGGATTTTGGAGCATGCCATTGTCACTCTCGTCTTCATATTCCTTGGCCTTGCCCTTGTTTCTGGTGCCAGATGGCTCTGGCAGGTCCTTCATGACTCTTCATAGACTGAAACAATCTATCGCAGAGTGCTTGTGGTATCGGTGCAATGGGCATTGTTTCTTCAGGAGCTTGTTGAACGAGGGCCTATCTTGATTCTTGCCGCAACCTTTCTTGGACGACTGCGAAATTGCCGCGACATTATTGTCTGGTTTTCGCTTGCGGTTGTGACCTCCCGAGTAGTTATTTCGGTTGTCATTGTTGGGGTGATTGTTGTAGTTCTTGTCATTGCGTTGGTCATTGTTCTAATTGTTGTTGTTCTAGCACTTGTTGCGATTCGACTCGAACCTTTTGATCTCCCTATCTTCTTCATTTGCCCACATTTGTACCATGATCTTGAGAGATTTGACATCAGTGGGGCATCTTCTGCCGAAGTCCTAGAACATTCGGTGGTCGTGGAGGCTGTTCTAGAAGCAGTCTATAACGTCGCGCTTCATGACATCCATGATTGTGGCCTTCTTGTCGAAGAAGCAATGTAAGTAGCTTCGCAGGGTCTCACTTTCTTGTTGTTTAACTTGAGACAAGTCGATCCTATTGCCAGGACGCTGCATTGCCCCTGCTTAGTTATTGGTGAATGCTACCTTGAAGTCCTTCCACGAGTCGATGGAGTTCTTATCCAATGATTCAAGCCATATGCGTGGCGCCGCCTTCATGCAGATGGAGAAGTAGATGACTTTGGTGTCGTCGTTATCCCCAGCTGCTTGTACTAATAGTGAGTAGCACTGGAGCCACTAGACTCGGTCTTGCTTGCCACTGTACTTAGTGATACCCGGGGGTTTGAACTTTTCGGGTAGAGTTGTCCACCTCAAACTTCTTGAGAAGGCGGGGAACCCGACAGTGTCATCTCCTGGGTGTTTGACTTCTTGCTCGCGCTCATTGTGCCGTCCGTCGATGATTGTACGGGCATCATGGCTAGCATTGATCTTGTTGCGAAGGTCTTCTACTTGGTGTTCAGGATCTAGGTTAGCCCCACGATGGCCACGGCCACCCAAGGGTCCTACCCGACTACCTTTAGCTCTAGCTTGGCTTGGTCTGGCGTCTCAGAGTTGACTTGGTCTGGATAGAGGTCCTCTATGGCTACTGCCATGTTGACTTCGCTGGGATTGGGAGCGTTGGACTAACTATATTGGATTCTGCTGATCGAGTTGTTCATACGCGAGTTCCATCAGTTCAGCTAACTGTCTTGTGTACATGTTCTAAGGCATCGAGCGAGTGATGAGATCAATAGACGCGATGGTATCCAGGGTTGTATGATGATGACATGTTGAACTGATTCAAAGGTGTTATCCAGACAACGGTGCTCTACTCTTGCAGCGTTTCTTGCTCGTCGTCAAGTTCTTTGAGCTTCAATCTCTTCTCCGACAATGTTGGCAGTGAGCTCATCCTGCGAGACATCATCCGGGTGACACTCATGCCGTGGGTTTCTGTCCTGTTGCTCTTTTTCTTCATCCTCTTGTCCATTAATGAGATCGAAGAGTTCTCATTCTGGAGAGTAGCTTCCTGAAGTCGAGGTGATGACTTCCTTGGTGCCGCCCTTTTCGTAGATGGGCGACAAAGGAGTTCCCTCCTAGTACGGGAGGGTGTCGAGGTAGGTGATGAGGCGTGAATCATCGTCTTTGGCGAGATTAGGTGGCTTCAATGTTGGGCCAGTAGACGAATCTGCCTTGGGGAGTTGATGTGATCACCAGGCCCTGCTGCGGACATGATAAGGGGTCTTCTCATCCGGTTCCAAGTAGTAGTCGAAATCCTCGATCATATCCGTATTGGATTGTGATCTAGATAGAACAGACTGATAAGTAGTGGTCGTGTTGCGGAGTTCGAATAGGAATCGACTCGGGTGGTAGTCCGACTCACTTGAGGCTTATGCGTTGGCTCATCAAAGACAATCCGACTGGTGGGAGAAGTCGAGTTGTACTCCGACTCGTCCCCCCAACCTCTGACTAAGTCAAAAATTGAAAATTCATCAAAATTCTTGACGAGATCCTCTAGAGCTTGACGCTAGAGGTTCATGGTTTGCTGATTCTTCTCCGGGATTTGTGCAATATGGCGGTGGAAATTTCCAATACCATCTTCGATGCAAACCTAGGAGCCGAAGATAAACATCACGCCTGCTTCAAACGCGACGATTGGCTTGATGATAGCTTGGGCCATCGAGTAGATTCTCATTGTGGTCTTGTACCTGGCACGCCAGCTGTCGGTGTTTAGACCCGGCAACCTACCGGGGGTGTACCCGAGGTAGTGTTTGAGTCAGTGGGGCTCGTCGGGATCAAGAACTCGAAGGTAAACGCAGGCACACGATTTAGACTGGTTCGGGCCGCTGAATAGCGTAATACCCTACGTCATGTGTGTTGGTTGGATTGAATTGCTTTGGTGGTGATCCCGGTCTCACCTTATATTGCCGGGGGCAGGGTTACAGGTCAGTTGATTTATAAGAATACTAGTCGGATTCAACCAGATGAGTTCTACTCCTATTGCTAAGAGTACTTCTCCTAATCCTCGACTAGTTCTTGTCTTGCCATGTAGATCATGGCAGATACGTCTCAGTGTCCAGCCCTTTGTCCAAACCTTCTGCTGGGTCCATAGATGTATGTATGAGGAGTACGATGGTGACACGTTTGAACTAATTCCACTACAAGAAATGTGTGGCTTTTTGACATCCTGTTATGTCATAATATATGGAATTTATGTCATAATTTATGATTTGTCACATCCAATTGACGAAAATCCAAACGTCATAAAACCATTGTGACAAATTTATTATGTGACGTCTGTATTTAATGTCATAAGTACATGACATTGGTTTATTGCCTTGCGCCATGCCAATTAGGTAGATGACATGGCGCTGACGTGACAAGTCAATAAATGTCATAAAATTAAAATACGGCCTGTTAAGGTCCAACTGGTTGGGCAGGCTTATAACAGGGCAAAAATACCGCAGCCCACTTTGTTTTGTAGTTTTTGGCCCATTTAGATTTTTGAAATTTTATTTTCAGCCCATTTTTTCAATCGCAACTAGCCCACATAAATTTTTTCCAGCCTAATTTTTCTATCAGCCCACACATGTTTTTTTTCAGTCCAACATAACATGAAACAAAACCAGTTTTTTTTGCCAGCCCAAAGCAAACTTTGCTCGGCTAGCCCACATGTTTTTCTTTTTGACTGGGCTGACCCATACAAATTTGCCTGGGCCAGCCCACAAACAACCAGCATAGAGATCAACAGATGATCAAATTCAAATCAATATATCTAGCAGCCAGACAATAATTTTTCATATCCAGAAGCCACATAATTTAATAATAGAGATATTACATTCCATACAAGAAGATTCAAATGATTGGATCTTGCAATCGGACAATAATTTCTAGTAAATATTCAATGCGAGCTATAGCCAATCAAGCAGACGACATCCTGCAGATGAGGAAATCAAAAAATTAATTCTAAGAAAAATAAATAAACTAGTATATGCTGTAACTAATAACTAACAAAAAGTAGATAAGGCAGTGAGAATCAAAAGTGTATCAATAGGCATCTAACATAAAGGACAGCAATAATCAAACAGAAACACTATGGTCAGGGCGTCCGGACGGTCGGACGCTCCCCACCGCTCCGTTCCTTCTACCGTCTTTTTCTTCCCCCTCCCTTTTCTTCTTCAACCTTCCATCCTGACGTATTTCTCATCCATTCCGACGGCGGCACGCTCCCCAACCCCGGCAGGCTCGTCCCGCACCCCGGTGGCCTCGTCCCCCACCCCAAAGGCGACGCGCTCCCCACCACGGCGTCCTCCTCGTCCACCCCGACGGCGGCGCGCTCCTCCACTCCGGGAACCTAGTCCCCCACCCTGGCAGCGCCCCTCCCCCCACTCCGGCGTCCTCAACCAACCGGGAGCACCCTACGCCCCGGATCCGGTGGCTCTCTCCCCGACCCCGGCGAGATCTGAGCGGGAAAGGATCGAGCGGCGGCCATGGTGGACGACCTTCGGCGGCAGATTGGTTGTCGTGGATCTGAGTGTTGCAATAGGTACCTCATGGTGTTGCAATAGTTATTTTTAGATGTTGCAACGATGGTTTTTAATGTTTCATCTATTTTGCACCGGATCTTGTGGCCCTCTCCCCGACCCCGGCGAGATCCGAGCGGGGAAGGATCGGGCGGCGGTCATGGTGGACGACCTTCGGCGGCAGGCTGGTTGTCATGGATATGAGTGTTGCAATAGGTACCTCATGGTGTTGCAATAGTTATTTTTGGATGTTGCAACGGTGGCTTTTGATGTTTCATCTATTTTGCAATAGTCTGACTTGCCAGCAATCGGGTGTTGCACCAACTTGTTCATGATGTTGCATATAGTTGTTTTCTTTGTTTCGTCTCTTCTTCTTTCATTGTTGCGATGTTGTAAGAGATATTTTTTTTATTGTTGCAATGTCAAAAGTGTATCAAATGTAATGAAGGAATCACTTCGTAGTTGTTGTAACAATTCATCCAAAGCTACTGAGAAAAGAACTGAACAACACTTGCTTATTTACAGTGATCTGCTACTGTCTTATTAACAAAGAAATATTCACCATCTATTGTGAATATGACCTCAAGAGCAGCTTCAGCAAATCAGTAAAGGGCGGTTAAAACTTCAAAGAGCATTTTTGAAGATAAACTAATCAGCAAGCATTGCCTAGCACCGCTGATCTAATCAAGCAGCAGCCTGAACTACAAACCGAGAGCACGCCTACATGAATCCAAAGGAAAACAATAAAGGGAAGAGAAATAGTCAATACTTTCGCTTCTTCCTCCAGGCCTCGTGCTTTCCACCGGTGGCCCGGCGCTTGTGCAATGAGTCACGAGAGATACCTGCACGGACACATCCAAATCAACAGCCGATACAACCATTAGCATTGCTCAAAAGTCAAACAGGAGAACCACCGCGACTATATCTCTCAAACCGGAGAACCACCACGGCATCTATGTCAGCACAAGTAGAATGAGAAGCGAGGAAAGTGGGATCTCACCTATGGACGCCGACAGAACCGCCCAGAGCAGGCGGATCTGGCACGAAAAGGGGGCGGACCAATGGTGGAGGAGTCAGAGGAGCCGGACGCGGATCGACAGTGGATCTGGGATCTCACCTATCGGAGGCATGGTCCAGATGCCGGCTAACAACGTTGTTGGCCACCGCGGTCGGAGGCGGGGTCGTTCCGGGGGCGTTAACGCTGCTGGCCGCCGCGGTCGTGCCGTCCCAGGTGCTGAAAAAAATCCACGCGTCCCTACGCAGGATCCAACCGCCCCTTTGCCGTCCGTCGCACGCACGCCGCTAAATACGCGTGCCTCGATTGCCAGCGAGGCCGACCACATCGCAGCACCGTGCTCGCCGCTGAGGAATGGCTGCCATGCCTAGACGCATGCTCCAGCGCGGGGCCTGGAGTCCTGGACGCCTGTGCGCTACAGCCACCGTCGTGAATCGGAAGGAGAATAGGGCCTTGTTTTTGCTCAAATTTGGGATGCCAAAAATACTGTAGCAATACTGTAGCGTTTCGTTTGTATTTGTGAATTATTGTCCAAATATTGACTAATTAGGCTCAAAAGATTCGTCTCGCAAAATACAACAAAACTGTGCAATTAGTCTACATTCAGTACTCCATGCATGTACCACAAGTTTGATGTGATGGGGAATCTTCTTTTTGCATAGTGCCAAATTTGGGATTTTGGAGTGAACTAAACATAGCCTAGGAGGAAAAAAGAACTAGGGTTTCAAGAGGACATCGCTAGGTGGGTGTTTTAACATGTGCCTGTGCAATCTCGGCCGTCGATACGGATCGGGTGGCTCTGATCGTCCAAAGCCAAAATGGGCCTAGTTTGCCATGCGGAGGAAGGAGATTCCTAGCCTAGGCCCAGATTTTTGGGCCTAAGGCCTAGTCGGTGGCTTTGATTTTGCGCAATGCATAATTCAATGTAAAATTCTAATAAATTAACAAAAAATATGTATATTTTTACTTTGTCAAAATGGTGAAGTACAGAAATTTCCAACAATACTTTCATGGTTTATTGGTAGTAAATCCATTTTTAAGTAACCACAAATTCAATGGTAATTCAACGAATAATTGCAATAATAAGTCGTCCACAGTCTTCCTTTCCAAAAAAAATCATCCAACAAAAAAGTCATAAACTACAAAGTTGTAGATCTCATCAAGATCTACAGTTTTTGTTTTGATCCTTTCTCCATATGAGCTCGTTTGAATAAATCAAAAATTTAAATTTCAAAATATGACAACTTCAAATAGAACTTTGGGATAGTATATGTGATTTCAAATGAAAAAGTCATCAATAACAAAGTTGCATAACTTATAAAGATCTACAACTTTTGTTTTGGTCATTTCTCCATTCGACTTTGATTTAACAATTCGAAATTTGAATTTTAAAATATGGGAACTTTGAACAGATTCTTGGGATAGTAAATAATTTCAAACAAAAAAGTTGTCATCAACAAAGTTGTAGAACTCATCGATATCTACAACTTTTGTTTTTCTTATTTTTCTCTCCGACTTTGTTTGAATAGAGTGAGATTATGTGTTCATCACAAATAGAAATATCTCTCACTTAGTCACATAACTATGTGTGAGATGTATCCATTTGTAAACAATGTGCACTATCGCTTTGTTAAAATCTTTTAAAAGTTTTATTATTAGAATTGAATTTCAATATATGAGAACTCCAGACATAATTTTAGGATCATAAATGAATTCAAATAAAAAACTTGTCAACAATAAAGTTTTAGGTTTCATCGAGATCTATAACTTTGCTTTAAGTCATTTTCCCATACGAGTTTGTTTGAAAAAAATTCAAAATTTTTGGATGTTTCTTTGGTTGTTTCCTATTCTCTTCTTGTAGCAGTAGTAGTCCCTCGGACTATATCCAAGTTGTTCTTTGAAATACAACAAGCTCAAAAAGTCTATTTGTGCCCTGTCAATATTAGCCTGAACTAGGTGCTCATCTTGTCCTCTTGGCCCCAAGCACTGCACCATTACTTGCCACATCTCACCTGACAAATTGCCTAATCTGTATGTGCACATGGATATCAAAACCCCCACATCAATGAATGAAAATGTAATACTACTAGTGCTATGAGAAAAACTAATCAGTAGTAATCAGCTCTGTGATTTATAAAAGCATGCGCCAATGAGGTAGCATCAAATCGATTGTACGCAATTATTTTTTTACTCACTAATTAATACACCCTTGTGAAGTAACTTGCAAAATAATTATTTTATATACCCCTAATTACATTTTTACATGTAATATACAGGATCTAAGTTGTCATGTAGGAGTTTCAGGAATTTTTTAACAGATTTAATATTTTCTATCATTTAAATGAATTTCTATATGTTTATTGAAAGTAATTCCAAGTCGAACTATGTGTACCTCCAATAAGATTCAAAAAATGCACAAAAATTATATTTAGGAAATGTTGCTAGGATCTTAGGGAACATCTTTGATTTGATCCCCCTCCAAATTCCTCACGAATTCGGTTTGAATTTTGAATTTTCCCCAAAACTGTGTTTGAGTTAGGGTTTCAGTTTTCTCCAAAATCCGTGATGAATACTTGAGCTTTTTGATATCTTTTCCAGGGATGGTTGCGCATCTATGGCTCATGTTTCATCTCAATTCATGAAGTTTTGAGGGAGTATTTTTCGTTTGAAGTTTGGTGCCTTGTTCTTAGTGTTCTTGCATTCTTCTTTCTGTTGTTGTTGTTCGTATGTACAAGGTGTCGGGTAGCAGCAGCATGCGCACGCACTCGCGCACCTGAGTTGCACGTGCACCAGGCTTGCACGCCGCAGCAGCCCAGGCCGAGCGGGCCGCAGCGGAGGCAGCTGGCCAGGCGGGCCGCGTAGCATGCCAGCTCAGGCTTTGCAAGCCTACACGAGCGAGCGCACCAGGCCACGTTCCTGGCTCAGGCAGCAGGTGGGGAGGCGCAAGACTTGCGGCCCAGTACGAACAGGCAGCCCAGGAGGACCTGCTTAGCACACGGGCCGGAGCAGCACCAGGAAATCAGGCGAGCGGGCCAGCACAGTACCAGGAGGCCCATGCAAGCCGATCTACGCAAGCACAGTGAGCTTGATCTTTTTAGTACTCTATTAATTCTTGCACTTTGCTAGTTAATCGTTGTCATCTTGCTTAGCTACTTAAATAATACTTTCACATGAGATTCCTGTTGGCCTATCTGGAAGAAAAATTAAATAGGGCAGAAGTAAATAATAGAAAAAAGAAAAAATCTGACCTAGTGGCAACAGGACATGCCAACATGGACTAATGTATTTAAAATAATTCAATAAAATAATTTGTGACGCACAACCTTTATCATATATTTATGACATTCAAAAATTAGTCCTTATGACATAGAAAATATTGTCACCGAATAGAAGTAGACTAGTAATATGACATTTGTTGTGACATACAACTTTCTATTGTCACTAAGTCAGAATGCCTAAATTAGAATGTCATAAACCGGATGATATAATGACATTATGATGTGTTGTCATACTAAATACGTCAAAAAACCACACATTTCTTGTAGTGTTCAAAGGCGTTATCCAGGTTCTGGATTGGTAGGTCTGCTGCAAGGCGGTGGCGGCGCTCTTTTCTTGCGGCGTTTATTGCTTATCATCGAGTTCTTTGAGCTTCGGTCTCTTCTCCAATAACGTTGGCAGTGAGTTCATCCTACGAGACGTCATCCGAGTGACGCTTATGTCGCGGGTTTCTGTCCTGTTGCTATTCTTTTTTATCCTCTTGTCCAGTAATGACGGCGAAGAGTCCTCACTGTGGAGAGTGGCTTCCCAAGCTTGAAGTCATAACCTCCGTGGTGCCGCCTTCCTCATAGATGGGCGATAGAGGAGCTCCCTCCTGGTACGTGAGAGTGTCGAGGTAGGCAATGAGGCGCGAATTGTCATCTTTGGCAAGAGAGGGTAGCTTCATGTTGGGCCAGTAGACGAATCTGCCTTGGGGAGTTGATGTGATTTTCAGGCCCTATTGAGGAAATGAAAAGGAGTCTCCTCGTCTAAATCCAAGTAATAGTCGATGTCCTCGATCGTATCTGTATCGGATTATGATCTAGACAGGGCAACTTGATAAATAGTGGTCGCGTTGTGGAGTCCGAACGGGAATCGACTTGGGTGGTAGTCCAACTCGCACGATGGCTTATGTGCCAGCTCGTGAAAGTCAATCCGACTGGTGGAAGAAGTCGAGTTGAACTCGGACTCGTCCCCCAAGTCAAAAATTGAAAATTCAATGAAACTCTTGATGAGGTTCTCCAGAGCTTGGTGCTGGAGCTTCATAGTTTTTTGCTTCTTCTCCAGGGTTGACGCGATGTGGCGATGGAAATTTCCAACGCTGTCTGCAATGCAAACCCAGGAGTCAAAGATGAATGTCACACCTACTTTGAATGCGACGATCGGCTTGATGATAACGTGTGCCGTCGAGGTCGCCCGTGGATTCTCGATGAGGGCCCCTACCTGGCGCGCCAGTTATTGGTGTTTAAACCCGGCAACCTACCGAGAGGGTGCCTGATGTAGTGTTTTGGTTAGTGGGGCTCGTCGAGATCAGGAACTTGAAGGTAAATGCAGACACACGATTTAGACAAGTTTGGGCCGCTAGATTGCGTAATACCCTACGTCCTATGTGTTGGTTGGATTGAATTGCTTTGGGCAGGGTCCGTGCCTCACCTTATATTGTCGGGGGTAGGGTTATAGGTCGGTTGCTTACAAGAATACTAGTCGGATACAACTAGAGGAGTTCTACTCTTATTACAACGAGTACTTTCCTAATCCTCGACTAGTTCATATCTCTCCTTGTAGACTATGCCATCCTGCATCATGGTCTCCATGTCAGATGTGTCCCGGTGTCCAGCCCCATATTTAGGACTATCCAAACCTTCTGGTGGGCCCATAGATGTAGGTACGACACTCCCGACCAGTCATGACGTGAAGAAGAAGCCATTGCTAAAGACTAGTGATGGACTCTGCATTGCTGATTCATGATAACAATGTCTTCCTTAGTGCCCGGTGAACCACATTGGTCTCAGGAGTAAGCATGTTAGGCGTGCGATATGCTCGGCTAGAAGGGAACAGCTCCACAAAAAATTTGGCCATATCCTTGTCCGAAGGGAACGATCCACCAAGCAAACTACAACGAGGTCGTTCAAGATCCTCGTAGACAATGTGGTGTAGGGACATGTTACAAGTATTGACTCCAAGACTATCAGCAATTGGTGTTGTCTAATTCTATGTGGAGCTCCCTGAAACATGACCTGAATGTACTCTCTACTCTCAGGAATGTACACCGTAGCATAGAAAACTAGGGCCCAATCCTCAATATACTGATGATGCCCTGAGACCAAATCAGCCAATCAGGGTAGTTGATCGAAGTATCCCTTAATATCCTCACCTCCCACGGCCACGTTCATATGATTCCAGTTTATAATCTTGTGCTCAAATAGTTTGGTGGACAACTTTTTGTAGTTATAGTAGAAAGTTCGCTGAATGACATTCCTAAATTTTGGTTCGACCCGTTTGTCATGGAATTTTTCAAACCACACATCCTCAGACACAAATCTAAGCATGCTCATGTCAATCATCCTTAGCGCCTCTTCTGGTGGAGGGTAAAGAGGTACCTCATTCTGCTCCCTGGGGTTGGGTGTAGGAAACTCAACAGGGCCGACGCCACATAGATTGCTATTGCTCGGAAGGTGCCGAGGTTGACCCCATGTGCAATGGGAAGGCACTGAGGTTGACCCATCCCATGTATGGCAGGAATGGGTAGGAAGAGACTCCCATGTAATTGATTTTCCCCTTTGCCGCGTCTAAGCACCAGGCGTGCCTGCAGAATTCACCTACAACTTCCTTTGTCACTTCACCAGAGGCGAGTCAAGCGCCTTTCCATTTCTCTTGCCACCATCTCGGACCATCTACAAGATCTTTCTCAAATTAGTTAGCGCAATGATCTCAAAAAATTTAACGAATCCCCCTTTCAACGACAAATAGCTGTGGAATCGGGGTGAGCGATAATGGATTGCGGTAGTGGCGGTGCACGACCGCGGTTGCGAGTGGCTGCAGCAGGTGGTGGTGATAGTGGCAACTAAACCCTACCAAGGGAAAGCGCCGCAAGTGACCTTGCAGTAAATGGGAACGACGAGTCAGCAGGAGTGACACGGCATTGGATAAAGTCATAAAGGTATAGTGCGCACCCAGACAAGAAGATGGGTTGAAGTTTCTGTTGGGATACGAGGTAGGCTACGCTAGCGCAAAACAAAATTTTTCTACCACGTAAACTAGAAAAACTGTTGTATATGGATCACGGGATTACCACTCGATGCACTGGTGCGGAAGATGTAGAATCGTGTTGGGGCAGCGAAGTCGAATAGCGTAGTTGAACACGTAGTCGATCTTGTCGACGTTGAGAAGCTCTTTAGCAGCACGTCCACGTACAGTGAGGTCCTCCTTGTGCCGCGGCTTGTCGTGGCTCATCGGCAGCTCGTCGTGGCTCGTCGGCGGCTCATCCAAGTGCTGCAGGTGTAACACCTCCAAGGTATCCACATGTGCAGGGAGGAAGCGTTGCAAGCCGGACTGCTAGGTTCGCGAGTTGCAACAGGACGAGGGTGTGGGAGGCACTGGTGGCTATGGTTCGACCAAAAAAAAAGGGTGTACCTAGGGCGCCCCCACCCCTCTATATATAGGGGTCACTGACAGGCCTCTAGGTCCGAGGCCCATTAGTACTCCTAAACCTGATCCAATTCGGATCACATCCAAATTGGGCTTCCAGCCCCTTAAGTGTGTGACCCTATAGGTTCAGATACCTATAGACATGGCTCGAGTACTCCTACTCAGCCCAATAGTCGGTAGTGGCCTCTAGCAAGACGTGCCAACTCCTATATGCACACAAAGATCATATCAGACTAACCGTCACAACATCACATACATGTTATTCTCTTTGCCTCACGATATTTGGTCTAGCTCCAAGCCGACCACTCTTTCTCGATCCTGTGATTTGGAATCCCTTTGTAGGTTAACTCTTAACCTCACGTAGCATGGCCATGCATTCCAGGATCCGATCACTCAAGGGGCCCAGAGATATCTCTCTCAAATAGAGAGGGACAAATTCCATCTTGACTGACCATGCCTCATAGCATGCTTCTTGACAAACCCGAAAGCTACCTTTTTAACTACCCTGTTACGGTGTAGCGTTTGATAACCCCTAAGTAAGTTGATCCACATCTTGAGTACATGCGACAATCTCAGGTCTAAGGAGAAAGCGTACATGTTGTGTAAAGAGAGAACTACTTCTCGTGTTGGGTCAGTCCTAGCACATGTCTCTACATGTTCCCACATTATTAGTTTGACATCTCCATGTCCATGACTTGTGAAATATAGTCATCAACTAATACATCTGCTTAGTCTAATATTCATGTGTGTCCTCACATGAACTTCGACTAGGGACAAATTTAGAATAAATGGGTAAAGAGTTTCACATACAATTCACATAATTGCAAATCAATTCAATTAGCCTTTAATGGATATTCAATGAACACAATATACAAATCATGGATACAATCAGATATCATCATCTCTATGATTGCCACTAGGGCATATCTCCAACAGTTTCCTACCCAACCTTGTTCTAGCATAAGGATGTTCCGTTGTTTGAGAATACACCGAACCGGATAAACAGTTAGCCATATAGTGGTTCAAGGATTTTGAAAGTAGGATGTTCCGGTGTTTGAGAATACACCGATGTAACGGTGTTTTAGAATACACCGAACCAGATAAACAACCAGCCAAATGTGTGCGTTCAAAGATTTTTTGGAAGTAGGATGTTCTGGTGTTTGGCAATACACCAAATCGGATAAACAGCTAGCCAAATGGGCGTTCGAAGTGATGAGGACATCACCATCAACGATACATCCACGCCGACACAAGTACCAGTTTCTGGTCCTACTACTCGTGCCCGTGCTCGTCAACTTAATCATCAAGTAAGTTCACTCTTGAGTTCTGATGAGGACACCACGAGTACATCTACACCAGCAGCACCTCAGGCGCCTCCAGTTGCTCCTCCACCTCAGGCACCTACAATTGATCATCCAGTTGGGCCAATCACTCGGGCCCGTGCGAGAGAATTAAACTTCATCATGGTGTTAAGGAACGAAGGCCCATTGGAATAAGAAGATGGCCCAACAGGGCATCCCAGGTGGGGCGCCTAGGGTTGGGCGCGCGTGACCCCTCCGGACTCCAGGGGCTGCGCCCCCTTTATTTAGTCGGAGTCCTTTTTGTTTACGACTTGAGTTTTGTTTTACATCTAGCTTTAGCTACTCTTGAACACGCGCAAATACGCGCTGTCCTTGTGTGATTCAAAACTCCACCTTCGAGTGATATTTAGATTGCTCGCCTCTTTTTCTTGTTCGTTCTTCGATTGCGGACAGGAATCGATCTTCGTGATCAGGCTGATCTCGCACCGGCGAGGTTGGTAACCATCGGGAGTTGGTTCAGCGATTGCATTGGCGCTTCGGGTTCGCTCGTCGTAGTCGGATTGTGAGGGTCTACTTCCACCAAGTCGAATTTATCTCCACTCACTGAAAGATCAGGCACTCCGACTCTATCAAGTGGTATCAGCTTTCCAGGTTGATCGGTGAGTTTTACCGAGTGTTTTTCTTCCTACAGTCCACAAAAACCAAAACAATTTTTTCAGGTTAGATCCTTGTCCCAGCAACCATTTAGCCTCGCACATTCTTTCAATAAGTGTCTTTGTTGAATTTGTGTGCCTCCTCGTTCAATTGTTGCTGGTTACTTGTGTTTAATCTCTTGTTTCTCATTTTTCCTCTAACCCTAGTTTTCGCCGCCGCCCCGTTCTGCTGCTCGCCATCCACGCCGCGCCCACCGCGACAACCGCGCCCACCGCGAAAACCGCGCCGCGCCACCCCACCCCTCCGATCGCCCCCTCCCCTGTCCAAAAAAAAAGGAAAGTGCAAAAAAAACAAAAAAAGGAAAGAAGCCAAAAACAAAAAAAAAGAATCCAACAGGGAGAAGGAAGGTGATTTGGTTTTGTTTCGGTGGAAACTCCCTTTGCGCGCGCCGTGAACCCCCCTGGGTCACGACACTCCGGGGCAACTCCCCCCCCCCCACGCATTCCGTGCTAGCTTTTCATATCCGTATCTCTCTTTCTTGGTACTTTTTTCTGAGGTCCACCTTACTCTAGAGAGAGAGAGAGTGTGTGCCTTACTCTGAGGTCCGCCTTACTCTTGGTATCTCTCTTTTTTTTTACCGGAATACCCCTGTACTTTCGGAAAAAGTGTGTGCCACAATTTGCTCCTTGTGATCCTCTATGTTCATATTATCAGTTTTGGGGCACCCTCTGTGAAAAAAAAACAGAAAAAAAACAAAAGAGGTGCGCCCTCTCCACCTTCGCCTCTTTTCTTTCGATTTCCCTTGTTACCAGCAACTCTTGTTACGTGTTTGGCACTATATTTCAACTTTGCATTATTGTTTGATTGTGCTAATCCTTCATTTGAGTGCAGCCTTCCCAGAATTCCACATAGTTCTACGATGAGCATATTTTGTTTCTCCAGGCAATCGCTCCTCCAATCTTTCGCGAGTTCCACCGGTTGGTTGCAGTTCGCCCCTGTGTGCGTGGTAAGAACGGATAAGAATTTGATAACAGCACTAGTGTGAGCGCCTTGTGAGCCGTTACACCCTTGTTTTGTCGTCGCTTTGGTTCTTGTATTTGCGCTAACCATGGCAGATGATGTTGACGCGGGGGCTAACCAGCTGCAGGGCATACGGGCACAAGTTGAAGGGCTTTTCACCAACATTCAGATGATTCATGAACGGCTGGACTCGACGATCTCCTCGTCGACCGAGCGGTGTGATCAGCTCGACCTTGCACAGACGGCCGCTAAGGCCACACTCGACTCAGTTGTGGCAAGACTCGATGCATTGCACGCAACAGTCGCAGAGTTGCAGCAGGGTTATGGTGGTGACTCGGACCAGGACGATGGCGACCGCCGAGGCCGTGCCCGCCGCGTGCCACGCCATCCCGGTAATGATTCCTTTTCCAAGATTAAATTTAAAATTCCACCTTTTAATGGAAAATATGATCCTGCTGCATATCTTGATTGGGAATTAGAAGTTGAACAGAAATTTTCATGCCATGATATTCTTGCTAATTCTCAAGTTAAAGCTGCTATTAGTGAATTTACTGATTTTGCTTTAATTTGGTGGCGTGAATATAAACACAAACATCCCAATACCATTCCAACTACTTGGGAGCAATTAAAAACTGCTATGCGCCACAGATTTGTGCCTTCTTATTATGCCCAAGATTTGCTTAATAAAATGCAACGTTTTCAGCAAGGTTCCAAATCTGTTGAGGAATATTTCCAGGAATTACAAATAGGCATGATTCGTTGTGGGTTATTGGAGGAAAATGACGCTGCTATGGCACGTTTTCGTGGTGGTTTGAACCGCGAAATTCAGGATATACTTGATTATAAGGACTACACAGATATGACAACATTATTTGAATATGCTTGCAAAGCTGAACGTGAAGTGCAGGGACACCGCTCGAAGACATATTCTAACTCTTTTGCAGGAAGAAGCTCGACATCCAACTCCGCACCCGCTCTCCCTGCGCCACCCACGCCCACCACTACACCACGCGAGCGAACGGCCAAACCTGCAGGCGCTGCCCCTTCCACAGGCGCCGCCCCTCCCACAGGCCGTACACGGGATATTCAGTGGCATCGTTGCAAAGGATTTGGCCACGTGATTCGGGACTGTCCGAACAAGCGCAGTTTGCTTCTTCGTGACGATGGTGAGTACTCTTCCGCTAGTGATTCTGAAGGTACTCGACATGCGATGCTTGCCACTGACCATGCAGCTATGGAGGTACATGTCAACCCGGGCGACGCCGATAGGTTGAAAGTCTTGTTGTGCAGTGTGTTCTTAGTACATAGGTCGCCCCGTCCGAGAAGAATCAGCGACACACTCTTTTCCATACCAAGGGCGTTGTGCAGGAGCGGTCGATTCGCATCATCATCGACAGCGGCAGCTGCAACAATTTGGCGAGTACCACGCTGGTTGAAAAGTTGTCTTTACCCACTCGTAAGCATCCACATCCATATCACATTCAATGGCTTAATGATGGTGGGAAAATTAGAATTACTCGTTCAGTCCGTGTTCCTTTCTCCATGGGTGCTTATTCTGATTTTTTCGATTGTGATGTTATTCCCATGGAAGCATGCTCTCTATTACTTGGGCGACCTTGGCAATATGATACTGATAGCTTGCATCATGGTCATTCAAATCACTATTCTTTCATGTTTAAGGGTCAGAAAATAATTATACATCCAATGATACCTGAACAAATTCTTAAAGATGATCTTGCTAGAGCTGCTAAAACTGCTAAATAACTTGACGCATCGCCATCTGTTAATTCTGAAATCAAGTTGAATGCTCCTGTTTTGCTTGCCACACGTGCTGATTTTGATGAGTTACGCGATGCTCCTTTGCCATGCTATGCCCTTATCTGCTCTAGTGTGCTCATTTCACTTGATGATATCTTTGGATATTCCCCCTGCAGTTGCTAACATTTTGCAGGAGTACGCTGATGTATTTCCAAAAGATTTGCCACTGGGACTCCCACCACTTCGTGGCATTGAGCACCAGATCGACCTCATTCCCGGCGCACAGCTTCCGAACCGCGCACCGTACCGTACAAATCCGGATGAGACGAAGGAAATCCAGCGCCAGGTACAGGCGTTGCTTGACAAGGGTTATATTCGTGAGTCTCTTAGCCCTTGCTCCGTTCCCATGTTACTTGTTCCAAAGAAAGATGGCTCATGGCGTATGTGTGTAGACTGTCGTGCTATTAATAACATTACCATTCGCTACCGATACCCTATACCACGCCTTGATGATATGCTAGATGAGCTTAGTGGTGCCATTATTTTCACTAAGATTGATTTGCGTAGTGGCTACCATCAGATTCGCATGAAATTAGGTGATGAATGGAAAACGGCTTTTAAAATGAAATTTGGGTTATATGAATGGTTGGTTATGCCGTTTGGTTTGACAAATGCTCCCAGCACATTTATACGTTTGATGAATGAAGTTCTGAGGCCCTTCATAGGATTGTTTGTAGTTGTCTATTTTGATGATATCCTCATTTACAGCAAGTCTATGGAAGAGCATTTAGAACATTTGCGTGCTGTTTTTGATGCGTTGCGTGCGGCCCATTTATTTGCTAACCTCGAAAAATGCATGTTTTGCACACAATGTGTCTCGTTTCTTGGCTATGTTGTTACTCCACAGGGCATTGAGGTGGATAGCAGCAAGATTGATGCCATTCGGGAGTAGCCTACACCGATGACGGTCACACAAATTCGAAGCTTTCTTGGCCTTGCAGGTTTCTACCGCCGGTTTGTTCGTGATTTTAGCTCCATTGTAGCGCCTCTACATGAGCTTACAAAGAAGGATGTTCCCTTTACTTGGAGTGATTCGCAAGAGGTTGCGTTCAGCACCTTGAAAGATAAGTTAACCAATGCTCCTCTCTTGCAATTGCCTGATTTTACTAAAGTGTTTGAGCTTGAATGCGATGCTAGCGGTATTGGGCTAGGTGCTGTTTTGTTACAAGAAGGAAAACCGGTTGCTTACTTTAGCGAGAAATTAAGTGGTGCTAGCTTGAATTATTCTACTTATGATAAGGAGCTTTATGCTTTAGTGCGCACTTTGCATACTTGGCAGCACTACCTTTGGCATCGTGAGTTTATAATTCATTCTGATCATGAGGCTTTAAAACATATTCGTACCCAAACAAACCTGAACCGTCGTCATGCTAAATGGGTAGAATTCATTGAGTCTTTCCCTTACATTATTAAACACAAGAGCGGGAAGGAAAATGTCATTGCTGATGCTTTGTCTCGTCGCTATACCATGCTGTCACAGTTAGATTTTAAAATCTTTGGCTTGCAAACTGTGAAGGATCAATATGTGGATGATGCTGATTTTAAAGATGCTTTCGCCCACTGTATTCATGGCAAACCATGGGGCAAATTTCACATACAGGACGGGTTCCTGTTTCGCGCTAACAAGCTGTGTGTTCCAGCTAGCTCGGTTCGTCGTTTGTTGTTACAGGAAGCGCATGGAGGCGGTCTCATGGGGCACTTTGGCGTCTACAAGACGCATGAAGTGCTGGCTGCCCACTTCTTTTGGCCCCGGATGCGCGTTGATGTTGAGCGCCTTGTTGCACGCTGCACTACTTGCCAGAAAGCTAAGTCACGATTGCACAACCATGGTTTGTACATGCCTTTGCCTGTTCCTACTTCCCCTTGGCTTGATATTTCTATGGACTTTGTTTTGGGATTGCCTAGAACTAAGAAGGGGAGGGACAATATTTTTGTGGTTGTTGATCGTTTCTCCAAAATGGCTCATTTTATACCTTGTCATAAGACTGATGATGCTAGCAATGTTGCTGAATTGTACTTTCGCGAGATTATTCGTTTGCATGGTATTCCAAATACAATAGTCTCTGATCGTGATGCTAAGTTTCTCAGTCATTTTTGGAGATCACTGTGGAATAAAATGGGAACTAAATTGCTGTTTAGCACCACTTGTCACCTTCAGACTGATGGACAAACTGAGGTGGTTAATCAAACCTTGTCCACTATGCTTAGGGCTGTTTTAGATAAACACTTGAAATGTTGGGAAGATTGCTTGCCTCATGTTGAGTTTGCTTATAATCATGCAACACATTCTTCTACAAAGATGTGTCCTTTTCAGGTTGTTTATGGTTATATTCCTCGGGTGCCTATTGATTTGTTTGCACTTGATACCGAGGACGCCCCACACATAGATGCCGCTGCACATGTTGATCAAATGCTTAGCTTGCATGAGCAAACTCAACAAAACATTGCTGCTGCTAATGCTAAATATCAGGTTGCGGGTAGTAAAGGGAGAAAACATGTTACTTTTGCACCGGGTGATCTGGTTTGGTTGCATTTGAGAAAGGATCGTTTTCCTACTTTACGTCGTTCTAAATTGATGCCACATGCTGCTGGTCCTTTTAAAGTGCTAACCAAGATTAATGATAATGCTTATATCCTTGACCTACCTGCGGAGTTTGGTGTTTCCTCGAGTTTTAATGTTGCAGATTTGAAATCGTATGTGGGCGAAGATGAGGAGTTGCCGTCGAGGACGACTTCAGTTCAAGAAGGGGAGGATGATGAGGACACCACGAGTACATCTACACCAGCAGCACCTCAGGCGCCTCCAGTTGCTCCTCCACCTCAAGCGCCTACAGTTGATCATCCAGTTGGGCCAATCACTCGGGCCCGTGCGAGAGAATTAAACTTCATCATGGTGTTAAGGAACAAAGGCCCATCGGAATAAGAAGATGGCCCAACAGGGCAGCCCAGGTGGGGCGCCTAGGGTTGGGCGCGCGTGACCCCTCCGGACTCCAGGGGCTGCGTCCCGTTTATTTAGTCCGAGTCCTTTTTGTTTACGACTTGAGTTTTGTTTTACATCTAGCTTTAGCTACTCTTGAACACGCGCAAATACACGCTGTCCTTGTGTGATTCAGTACTCCACCTTCGAGTGATATTTAGATTGCTCGCCTCTTTTTCTTGTTCGTTCTTCGATTGCGGACAGGAATCGATCTTCGTGATCAGGCTGATCTCGCACCGGCGAGGTTGGTAACCATCGGGAGTTGGTTCAGCGATTGCATTGGCGCTTCGGGTTCGCTCGTCGTAGTCGGATCGTGAGGGTCTACTTCCACCAAGTTGAATTTATCTCCACTCACCGAAACATTGGGCACTCCGACTCTATCAAGTTCCTATCCATCATATGTAGATCTTGAAGACACGTGCACTCTTGTTTTAGTTAGGAACCAGGGAGAAGACCGAAAGAGAAAAGGATTCATGCAGGCTGGATTTGGACTGCAGGACAACAACAACTTGTGATGGTCACCACGGTCACATACGGACTTGGATTGGGGCACTCAAGTACTTCATGGAATCTTTATGAAGTCTTTTTTTATATGGATCCAGACTGAAGTCTATATCTATTATGAGGCGGCCGCAATGACTGAATTACTACCGAGAGGTTTTCTGTCCAAAGGTGTTGCGTCACCTTATTTTGGCCCAATGGGCCGTGTATCAAGTCGGGTCTATTAGGGATGCGTTCTAGGATTGGAGCACGACCCCAACACCCTGGTGGTCATCCTCCCACCTTCATATACCTCTTAGCCACCACCAAGAACGGTTGGATTTTGTTTAGATCAAGTTTAGCTCTCGCTACTTGCTTGTAAGCGCACGTGCTGGATCAGCCGCCCGTCTTCTCATCTTTGGAACCCCACCTTATTTGAGATTGAGTTCGAAACCTTCATCTACATCTAGTAATTTAGTACTTGTTATACTTGTTTTTGCTAGTTCTTTGATTGCTTGGAGGATGAGTTCCCTAGTGGCTGGGTGACGCTCCACAAGATCGTGGCAGCCATTGGAGGTGGTGTATCGGTTGCTAAGACGCAGCATCCTTGGAAGGCTGTAATCAGGCTGTGAACATTGTCTCCATCCACCAATCGCATTATCCCGCGCCTCTCATCAAAAGATCAGGAATAAACCCTAGCGGATTCCTATCACGATGATTTTGGGAGGCGTCACTGGATGTTCCGGTGTTTTACAATACAACGAGCCAGATCAATAGCCAGCTAAGTGCGCTTTTGAACCTATTAAGATGCAGCAAAAGGATTTTCCCACAACTACTATGATAAAAGGTCTACATGCACATATCAGTTCATATCTTATACAACAAATAAGTTCAAATCGGATCGACTAAAACATTCATTGATTTCACATCCTTGTCCTCATCACTGTTAGGTGCAGGATTTTCATCTTCATCATGGTATTGCCAGATAGTCTCATCCTCCTCCTCATCGTCAGAATTGAATCCATCCACATCAGATTGAACCTGCTGGTGAATGGAAGTAACTTGAGCCACTGGAACGATAGTCCACTCCTCCTCCTCACTAGTAATAGGCACCGGAGCCTCCGAACCATCACAAATACCATCATTCAAGGTTTCTTCAATTACATCATCTTGATATGCAAGTACCATACCACTAGGTGCTGTGTCCTGCTCATTTTCATTAAAGCTCCACAAATACCTATGCACAAATTTTTGCACCACTCTCCATGGGTCTTGTAGCAGGGCTTCTGGCAAGTAAAACACCTTCATTGCTTACTTAGCAAAAATGTAGGGATCACTTTTGTACTAGTGCCTTCTAGTATTAATGCTTGTGAAATACATACCCTTTCTAATCCTCGGTTCCCTCTTGGTCCCTCCTAGATCATACCAATCACACTGGAATAATACAATAGTTCAATTTATGCCACGCCCTGATGAGTGATACTACAGCTCAATAATTTCTTTTAGACAACCATAAAACTCAAATGGCTCACTATTATGAAAGCCTACAATCATAATCCCACTGTTCAGTGTCTTCTGATTTTCCTCTCGGGCATGTGTGTTGTATAGGACATGGCCAACACGACATGCTGAATATTTTCTTCCTCGCTTGTCTGATAAATGCATATAGGTCCTCAGAGACCTATCCTTCAGGAATCTTTTCAATCTATACAACAAAACCATAGTTTTATATATATATTTTTATATATAGGTCCTCACCAGCTAATATAACTTTGTTCTGAAAAAGCAGAAAAGTTACATGCAGTTTAAACCATCGGGCAAATTCTTTCTGAATTCTACAGTTAATAATGTGGTTTGACACACCTTTCGCTTCTAAATAATCTCTATATATCCTGCAAAAACACATCCATCAGAAACTAGACTGAAATAATTGCAGTACAATCATTGCATGACAGATTACGTACCCGATATATGGCTCAACCTCTTTGCAATTGTTTAGCACATACCAAACCAGCTTGTCGTAATCTGAATCAGGAATGAAATCTTCACTGCTCTAATTATATCAACATTTTTCTGGAAACAAGATAAGTCACCTTCTCGTAACAAATTAGCATTCTTTCTGCTCCTACCCTCCTGATTGAATCATCTGCCAATATCATCATTCGCAAAGTACCTTGAGCAAAATGTCAAGGCCTCATTAGGAACATATGCTTCTGCAATGGATCCTTCAGGCCTAGCCATGTTTCTCATGGAACGCTTCAATGTGCATAGCCCTCTTTCGACGGGATACATCCATCCATATTGTATCGGGCCTCTTAGGATTGCTTCCTCAGGCAAATGGATAGCCAAGCGCACCATAACATCAAAGAAGATAGGAGGAAAATTTTTCTCAAGCTTGCACAAAATTATTGGGATATCTGTTTTTAGTTTATTCAAAACATCCAACTTCAGAGTTTTGCAACATAATTAATGAAAGAAGTTTCCTATTTCCGAAACAGCTGAGTATGTCTCTTTATCCATTAAACCTCGAAGGGTAGATGGCAAAATCTTTTGGAGTAGGATATGACAATCATGAGTTTTTAGTCTTTGGAGTTTGCTTCCATCAGGGGTAATACATCTTGATAAGTTAGAAGCATATCCATCTAGGAACTTCACCTGACTTATAAAATCACAGAACACCTTCTATTTCTTTTTACCCATTGTATATGGAGATTTTGGCATTTTGAAGGACTGAAAACGCGACCAAAGGGGGGGGTGAATGGGAGCTTCAAATATTTCTTTTGAAATCTTAGGCCTCTGTCCAAATTCAAACCCCAAATCCAAGCAAGCAGAAGAAGAGAGATCCACAAGCCAACAAGGTGGTTGGCTGTCTATGGTTACAATCAAAAGACACAATGGGACCCTCGAGAAGCACCGGAAGCAAACTCAAAAGCTTGAGATGAGAACAGAACACAAAACACCTTTGTCGAAACTTCCGACACTATATCGGAACTTCTGACACCTATCGGAGGTACTGGGAAACTCCTGATAAGGGTTTACGGGTTTTTAGCAATTAACCCTTTGGAACTTCTGTTACTGTGTTAGAACTTCCGACTCTGTATCAGAACTTCCGATCCTCTGTCGGAACGTCCGACAGCACAAAAAACAGCCTTCGTGAGGAGAGAAGAAAAATCCGAAACTCGATCAAACAACCTCCAAAAATCATGAAATTTGAACCATAGTATCACATAAACATAAAAAAGCTATTCATAAAAAACTCCTCAAAAAGATTTGTCAAATAATGGGAACTCCAAATCTTGTAAAGAACACCACTCTTTCAACACTAGAACTTGAATCGCCCCGATCTATGAACTCGTGAGGTTTTGATCAAATCCCTTCAGTGGAAAGGTTCAACTCAGGTCCTAGTTCATAAGGCGAATCAACCAAAAACGTGAGAGGGAGAAAAAGGAGAAAATAATAAGGTGAAGAACACAAGTGAGAATTGCACAAAGCTATCATCCCCCAACACACGGAGGACATGAGGAGGTTAGGGCCTCCATTTCTGCAACAAAAACTCGGTTTAATACATGAATTCGGTGCTCAAAACATCCGAGGACCTCTAGAGAGATAAACTAGAGAGAGAGAGAGACTAGACTAATGAACTACTAAAACCCTAGATAGATGATGTTCTTAGAGAGGTGCTGAAACAACCAGCCCCCCATCCCTATTTATCGTCTTGAACTAGTTACTAAATTACCCCTATAGCTACTACTAGGATAACTACCCACGAAGGGGCATTTTTGTCCAAGTTTTTGTGCGCTCATCGGACAGACATACCACCTTCATGACTTTGCTTTTCCTCAATGCAAGCTTCACGATGATGCCACGTTCCCTCCTTCTCGAAGCTCCGGCCACACCGGCTCACTCCCGATTTTGAGGCCCAAACCGGCAAATCTGCCTGCGCGGTAGGTTTTGAGGCCCAAACCACCCAAACCGTCCATCTTCACTTGGCCGCAACACGACCTCCTCGATGTCGACGCGTGTCCGGTCTCCGCCAAGCCTTTGATGCCTCCAAGTCTTTCGCTCCTAGCTCCCGGGCCGTCTACTTGACTTACCTCCCTCCCGCTTGACTCGACCGACGCCGTCTCATTCCGTCATGCTCTCTTGCCATTCTGTGCACCATGTGGACCGCACATGACTCTGCCTGGACTCCTTGGGTCCATCGGTCCAAGCCTACTTGCGTTCATCCTTCACCGCCCTTGGTCCATCGGCATGAACCTTTCACTTGACCTTTACCGTATTCCGTCGGCTGTCACACCGCATCCTACACCTGCACATCACAAGCCAAGAGCAACATCAATCCAACACAACGTTGTCAATCACTCATCATGCAAGGGTGACCACCATTGGTCCTCACATTTTGCATGACTCCCCTTCCGTAGTATTCAGCCTGTGTAGATGTGGTCTAATGCCTATCTCTTCCATATCAACCCTAGCATTGATCGTGTCCTTTGTTTCCCAGCAATTTTATGCAATATTCCAATAAGGTTTTCACATATCTTTTTTCAATGTGCATGACATCAAGATTATGTGGTAGCTTCAGAGTTCTCTAATACGGCAAGTCAAACAAACAAACCCTTCGGCTCCAACACTGTTCAGGTTCCCGCTTCTTTTTCTGACCTTGAGGAGGCTTTCCTGGTTTAACGTCTCTAACCTTCTCCAGTTGCTGCTGAAGCTCCTCAATAGTAAATTGCTCTAGCCTCTCTCAATTTTCAGTATTACCATCAAACTCTGCTTTCTTTCTACTCCATGGATGGTCAGTTGGAAGGAAACAACGATGGCTAATATAACATATCTCGTTCTTCAATCTCCTTGAGATCCTTGTCACGATGCACACAGGCATAATAACCTTTCATGACTCACCCCGCCAAATGTGCTCAGTGCTAGATAATCATGTATGCACCAAATAACCACATCATGCGGTTTAAAGGATCATTGACTACAAGCATCGTATGCATCGATACCCTTCCAAAGGTCCAACAACTCATCTACGAGGTTGCAAGAAGACATCAAAATCCTTTGATGGAGAACTTGGCCCAGGGATCAATAATGCCATCATGAAGTTTGATTCTTCCATGCATACCCATGGTGGCATGTTATATGGCACAACAAATATTGACCACATACTATATGAGTTGGTCATGTTGCCAAATGGATTGAAATCATTGGTTGCAAGCTAAGTCTAATGTTCCTAACATCTTTTACAAATTCCGACCAATTTTTATCGAAGTCTTTCCATGCCTCACCATCAGCTGGATGGCTAAGCTCATTGTCCACCAGTTGAATTGCTTCAACTCGTGCCATTGTGCATACTTTATGATTTTTGATGAAAGAAACATCCTCTTCAGCCTTGAAACTAGTGGAAAATGCCTCAATACCTTCTAAGGAACACGCTTCTTGTTGTCTGCATCTTTCCATCTTGATCCGCTTCACAACACACTGGGCACACATCATGTTCGGCTAGCGTCTTGGGAAACAATACACAATTATTCTTGCAAACATGGATAGATTCATAGACGAGTCCCATGGCACGTATGTACTTCATTGCATCATTGTAAGATGTCGGAACACATGCTTCTAGGAAAGCAAGGGATACAACCTTTAGAATCATAATGAATGCGACATTGCTGATCTGATAGAAAGACTTGATATGAAGTAACTTCACAACAAATGCAAATTGTGTATATTTAGATCCCGGTGACACCTTACAGTTTATATGTTCCTTTATAAATTCTAACATTTTCCCTCAAAGCTCTTTAGTGTGGCACATGTCGGCTATCATTTCAGGAAGTCCATCGTCAGTGCCTTCATCCTCCTCCATACCCGATATGTGTTCATTTTCCTAAACTATTTCCTGATCACCATCATCCTACAAAACTGCATTATCCACAACCCCCTCATCTGGCAGAATTGCAATTTTCCCAACCCCATCATCCTGTAGAATTGCATTTTCCTAAACCCCATTATCCTAGAGATTTGCATTTTCCTAAACGATATCCTCGAATGTTTCTCCATGATGGATCCACCTAGTGTAGGTTCTTGCCATCCCATTCAAAAGTAATTGTAGGTTCACCTCATCTACAGTACATCTAGACTAATTCAGGCATCCACGACATGGGCATAATATTTGTTCATCATTAGAGTATCTACTCTTAACAAATTCTATGAAATCATTGACCTCTTTCTCATGCTCGGGGGTAAATAGTCAAAATGTTGGAGGTATGCCCTAGAGGCAATCATAGAGATGATGATATTCCATTTGTATCCATGATTTGTATATTGTGTTCATTGAATATCCATTAAAGGCTACTTGAATTGATTTGCAATTATGTGAATTGTATGTGAAACTCTTTACTTGTATGGTTATTCTAAAGTTGTCCCTAGTCGGAGTTCATGTGAGGACACACATGAATATTAGACTAGCACATGTATTAGTTGATGACTATGTTTCACAAGTCATGGACATGGAGATGTTGAACTAATAATGTGGACACATGTGGAGACATGTGCTAGGACTGACCCAACACGAGAAGTAGTTCTCTCTTTAAACAACATATACGCTTTGTCCTTAGACCTGAGATTGTCGCATGTATTCTAGATGTGGATCGACCTACTTAGGGGCTATCAAACGCTACGCCGTAACAGGGTAGTTATAAAGGTAGCTTTTGGGTTTGTCAAGAAGCATGCTATAAGACATAGTCAAATCAAGATGGGATTTGCCCCTCTCTGATTGAGAGTGATATCTCTGGGCCCCTCGAGTGATCGGATCCGAAAATGCATGGCCATGCTACGTACGGTTAAGAGTTAACCTACAAAGGGATTCCGAATCACAGGATCGAGAAAGAGCGGTCGGCTTGAAGCTAGACCAAATATCGTGAGGCGAAGGGAATAGCATGTATATTATGTTGTGATGGTTCGTCTGATATGATCTTCGTGTGCGTATAGGAGTTGGCACGTCTTGCTAGAGGCCGCTACCGACTATTGGGCCGAGTAGGAGTACTCGGGCCATGTCTATATGTATCCGAACCCATAGGGTCACACACTTAAGGGGCTGGAAGCCCAATTCGGATCTGATCCGAGTTGGATTAGGTTTAGAAGTACTAATGGGCCTCGGACCCAGAGGCCCGTCAGGAACCTCTATAAATAGAGGGGTGGAGGCGCCCTAGGGTTTACACCTTTTGGCAAAACACACCTGCCGCGCCTCCCACGCCCTCGCCTGTTGCAACTCACGGATCTAGCAGTCCGGCTTGCGACACTTCCTCCCTGCACGTGTGGATGCCTTGGAGGTGTTGCGCCTGCAGCACTTGGACGAACCGTCGACGAGCCACCGACGAGCCATGACGAGCCGACGACGAGCCGCAGCACCGGAGGTGATCTTGCTGCACGTGGACGAGCTGCTGAGGAGCTGCTGAACGTTGACGTGATCGACTACGTACGACTACGTGATCATCTTCACTGCATCGACGCATATCTACATCTTCCGCACCAGTAGTGCGTCGAGTGGTAATCCCGTGATCCTTATACGGCAGTTCTTCCTGGTTATACGCGGTAGAATTTTTTATTTGTGCTAGCGTAGCCTACCTCGTATCCTAACACAAAAACCGTGTATCCAACGTCTATCCATCTGGGAAATTTTGGCAAACTCAACTCAAAATTACTAACCAGATTGAAAGACCTTAATGTGAAATGAAATTTTGGTGAATTCAACTTAAAATTACTGACCAGATTGACGTGCCGCAGCAGGAAGCACTAGATTTGTGCTGTTGTAGGAGTAAGCTGCCACGAGGAGGCTCAGATCTCCGCCAGAGTGCTCCCTCCTGGCCACCTTCTCTCTGTTCTTCTTTTTTCCCTATCCGGGAGCACAGCAGCGGATAAACTATTTTTTGGCTTTAGTGCACGCTTTGCTGCCGCTAAATACCACACTGACCTAAAACTTACCTTACATGTGGGACCTGGTCACGGTAAGGACTTCCCATTCGATTGGTAACAGGTTCGACCCACGGGAGGAGCACGTTTTCCATTGTATTTTACTGTCCTATTTATCAGCTTAAACTTACATGTGGGACCCTTGTTAGTTTATGTCATTTTTGCGGAGCTTATATCATCACAAGACCACCATGTAACAGTGAGTAACGATTCTTTTTAGCTATACTGGCAACTTTTATGATGTTCAATAACTTTGTTATTAAATTTGCTCAGATGTCAAACTTTATGATGTTTTCAGCCAGAAATGTCATAGATCTATGACGAGAACAAATGTGTCATAAATTTTTTTATCATAGATCAACACATTTATTGTAGTAGAAGTTTGAACCACCAAGTAGCGAACATGATGAAGATGCTAGAGACTCAAGTTACACAATTAGTTGGGCCTTTGACAAGCAATGAAGGGAAATTGCCGGGGCAACCAAGGAATCCATAGACAGCTAAAGCTATTCAAACTTGCTCAGGCAAAGAAATAGAAGGTCCTGAACGTCCGGCGGGAGCTAGAAAGCCTAAATTAGCTGCTGAAGCAGAGATGACTTGAAAGGATAAGATACCTAACCCAGCTCTGAAGATCAAAACAGAAGTGCTAGACTTTGAGATGCTTGATCAAGATGACACCAAAATTCTGCTAGCAAAACTATGCCATCATCTAGGTAAAACTAAGGAAAAGTTTGAAAAAATTGTTGAAGTTGTGCACAGGTTGATGATAAATATGCCACTGCTGGACACTCTACAAGTTCCAACCTACGCTTGCTACTTCAAGGATATACTAACAAACAAACAAGATATCCTGCAGTTCAATACAGACCACATCAAGACGACAGAAGAGTGTAGTGTTGCGATAGCTGATCAAGCTCCTGAAAATAAAAGAGACCTAGGATGTCCAACCATCATGTGTTCAATTGGAACGTTGATGTTCCAAAGAGCATTATGTGATCTTGGCACAAGTGTGAGCGTCATGCCTAAAGCTGTGTTTAAGAAGCTACGCCTACCGATGCCGAAACCAACTGCTATGTGCCTGGAGTTAGTAGACAACACCGTTCACTATCCTAAAGGCATCCCTGAAGATGTACTTGTGAAGATCAGGAATCACTTTGTCCCTGTTGACTTCATGATACTCGAGATGGGAGAAGCAGCTAAATCCCCACTCATAATTGGAAGGTCGTTCTTGAAGACCGCAAGAGCAAACATAAACGTTGGAAAGGGCAACATCAAGCGATATTAATGGCACCCTAAGCGCATTCAAGTTTTGTCCACACTAAGTATATACCATCACATCGCCATGTCAAGCAGGAGGAGAAGAACAAGAAGGCAGAAGAAAAGAAGCTAGTGCAATTTGTTGCTATCGTCCACAAGAAGTAAGAATGTCAGCCTGTGAAGACCAAAAAGATAGCCAAGCCTATGCCTGCACCAAAGCCCAATATGGTGCATAAGTGGATGTGTTGGCGCTAAAAATCGGCCGATGATCCTCAGCGTCGGACACACGACCCGGGAGAATCTGCTTAACTCCTGTTCGGATTATTGCCTTGGTGCGGTTCGCGCGGCATGCCAGTCAATCTGACCTATTGATTAACAAGGAAATATAAGTATTAAATTCCAGGGATTCCGATTGGCTAGAGTTCCGATCTGTCTTCAAAGGTGTATCAGCGAATCGGTCGATTCAGTGTAGTGGTAACCAGCTATGGAACAGCCGATACCATGTAGCGTTTGTAGAGAAAAAAAACTACCATAGCAAACTAAACAACGCTAGAGAAACGACACTTGGGATAAATTTAATCGGCTGTATGATAACGGAGAAGGAAAGCAATAAAAGCCGCAATTCGTATCTCAAGCTGGATAACTAGTGATAAAAACTAAAATAACAGGTAGAACCTACGATTCTAGTAGATATCGATAATTGGTGAATAAATCTAAACGAAACAATAGTGATGCACCCGAAGTTAAAGCTTAGATATTACTCGATAAACGGAACTTACAGAATCATCCGGAGATCGTGTCGATGCAGCCCTACCAACCCGTATGAACTCGTGAAAGAAAAAGTATTTTGGCAAAGTCACTGACTTGAAAGTAAAGTACGAGGAAAAAGTAGGTTTGTTGTATTGATTGATGTGTTGTTTTATAAATCTCTAGAGACGGCTATTTATAGCCTGTTACAACTGATTTCCTAACCGACTAGGAACTATCTCTAATTTTAAATAATAATAAATATTTACAAACACAACTCCTATCAGAGTTGGTTATCATATCCCACGGGCCAACCTTCTTCTTTAGCTAATCTTTTCTCTAGCCCACTTTAGGCCCATACATGCCAAGCCGCTCCAGCTTCCAATCGGCCGACCTTTACCAACTCCGTTTGTCAATCGGCCGAAACACTGTAGCATCAATCGGCCGATTCCCAACTGTAGTTTTTAACCTACCGCATCAGCCAGTATTTTCCTCCCTTGATGCCGATTCAAAACACGTGTCAAAATCCGATGTCAACACATGCCCCCCAGTTTCGGAGTAAAACATAACTTTTGCTTTGAAATTCTTTTTAATATTAACTTTCTCTCTGAGACAAGCATGGCAAAGACTCCTTTCTGTTTTGCAGTCTTTTACCTGATGATTGCAATCTTTTCAAATTGGGCGCCTGAGGCAACCGCTCCTCCGAAATTCATGTACACGGCACGGTAAAAATCCCGCATTTACCCTTTCTCTCCAACCGTCCTTAAAGACAAGCATTCTCCACCACTTCTTCTCCACGAGCTCAGAAATTTCCCTTTCCCCAGCGAATCACCTTCCATCACATTCCAGCGCCCTTTCGCCTCCCGGTCGCATCCTTCCGGCGATCATTCTTTTGTCCTCACCCTGCTTCATCCTCTCCAATAGCGGCTCCATCAGCGACCATGAGCTTTGTTCAGAGGTAAACATCTGAAGCTTTACCTTTTACCTTTCACTGTTCATGCGTTTTCTTAGATCTGTTCTCAATTTCCCTTTTTATCTTCCTTAGGCGGTCAGGCAGCAAATCACTATCCGCATTTCTGATGCACCTGGTCTTATCGGCCTAGGTCCTATGGGGAATCCAGATCCCACTGATTTGATCAATCTAGAAACCCATAGGATTCCCTTTAAGCAGTCGCCCATGGATTTGAACTAGTGGACGGGCGCATTTAGATCTTGGCCGAATGAAACTGTTGGCTGGAAAGAATGGTTCCAAAGAATGTCCAACTCCAAAAGAGTTCTTTGGGACAAACTGAAAATTGGCCAATGTATAAATCTGTCTTTGTCCCAGATGGAGAAGAACGAACCCCTGGTGATGGCGGCTTCTTACTTCTGGTCGACGCACTTAATGCGTTTCTTTTTGGACACAAACCCATGACCCCGACTCTAGCAGACATCCTGATGTTGACCGGCCTCAACATCTCTTCCCCTGATTCGCCTTTTGATTTTCTGGTCAAACCGACCCATCGGCTGGAGACAAAAGGAATCAGCGGGTGGAAAGGATATATCAATAAAAACATGAAGACTAGGCCGATTGGCGACAGAGAGTATACGGCCTTCTTAACGATGTGGTTAGAGAAGCACTTCTTTTGCGGCAAAGCAATCGGCCCTTCTTCTAATATACAAGCTTTGGCCAAAGCCCTGCTAAGAGGATCCACTATCCCTCTAGGAAAACACTTGCTAGGATCGGCTTACCATATGATGCATTAGATCGCCATCAAGCTGTCAATCGGAGAGTGGATTGGTAATTCTGGTGGTCCCTGGTGGTTTATTACTCTCTGGCTCAATTTATACATGAGTAAGGTTTTCCGGCAGCAAGTAGAGACCAAAACATTTCCCAATATTGAGTCAGAGGAAAACCCAACAATACGACGACGGTGCACTTCTTTTGGTGAGGCAGCATCAACTTTTCCTAGCAGCCAATTTACTCCTACCAAAATAGCCGAGTATTTCAGATGCTTCTATAACGGCTTTAGTGAAGAAACCACAAGCTGGTATCCATACCAAAGGGCTGAACCACTCTTTGAACATCCCATCTGCTTTGACTCGACGACTAGCTCTTTTGACAATGAGCTCACAGATGTCCTGATCAAACCAGGGATCTTACCAGCGAACTTCTTTTCAGGGAAGGATTCTCCAACTTATGAATTTTATAACCCATCGGTGGCAGCACAGCAATTTGGCCTCGGACAGTTGCCGATTCAGATTTACTTTGCTGGCCGCGCAAAGTTTCGGGATGAGCTTACCAAAGGACTTGATTATAATCGGCTATGCAGTATGGCACCAGACTCCAGTACCATTGACTTAGCCAATTGGGTGGTGGCTCCTTTTGCTGTCCAGCAATTCAAATTATGGTGGGGTGAATGGAAACATCATCTCTTCTGTGTATCCCCCGCAACATACTACAATTTCCTAGATCCCAACAACATTGATCCAAATGCAGTGGTACTAACCCCCTTTTAGCTGATTTTAATATCATTTCTTTTGTACTGCAAGATTACCGCTGACTTTTATTTTCCCTTGCAGTCTGGAAGCCAACTTCCCCCGGTGTGCAGCCATAGTGGTAAGCTGATAGAAAATCGTCATCCGTATACATCATTTCCACTCATCGGCTTTCAAGCCCCATCTGTCGAAGACATCACCACTAGCCGATTGAAGCAGAAGCTAAAGATATCTTCTTCCAAGAAGACAAGCCGCTGGGTGCGCGCCCGTATAGAATCGGCCGATCAATCTGTGGTGGCACCGGTTGGGTCTTTAGCCACACTGACTCCGCCGATTGTCGAAGAAGTCGACCCCCAGGCCGCAACAGAAGCTGGAGTAGCAGCTGCGTCATTGTTGTTAGAAGCCATTCAGGTAACTTTACACGCCTCATATTTTTCCAAGTATATTGTCAGCATTAATCTCTTCTTTCTGTTAGGCTGCAGAAGTCATTCCAAAGCAATCTCTACAGCAATTGGCCATACTCCAAGCAGAGACTGAAACACCAACAGCCCCTTCCACTGAGGTAGAGAATATTATATTTACTCAAATCTCTTAATCCTCAGCCGAAACCTGATCGATTTCTGATGCAAGCCACTTTAGGTACGTCAATCGTACCCTTCCAACGATCATCGGCCGGACAACTCGCAGAGGTAGAGCAGCTACTATCCATCATCGGATTTAATCATTGCTTCATACTTACAGAGATCTATCTCTTGTAATTTTCCAGGAGGCTGGCCCAAGTACAGCATCGATAATCGTTGAATCCTCTTCTTCTGATGAGCCAACCGTGCCGATTCCCGAAACGAGGGTAGCGCTCCCGCCAACACAAATAGAAGAAATCCGTTTTAAAGAGGTAAGAAACTTAATATCTAAATCAGCCGACTTTTTGCCGCCGTCAGCTAATCCGTCTCTTTATTTTATCAGGAGCAGGACACTCCCAACAACAACCTCTTTTCCTTTGTGGTCGCACTCTCCGATGATGAGGAGGACGCCTCGCGCTAGGTTGCTCTGAGTTCCATTCCTGATGAGGTTCGCACCAAGCTCCGGAGTATACGGATCCTTCTCCAGGATTATATCGGTCGATTGGTGGAAGATGCTTCGCCAATTTGGCAGCTCTTCAGCGAAATCAGAGGCTGAGTCCCAGAAGAAGCAGTAGAAGCTCTAGCACGCGCAGCATACATCGAGTCAATGCAAATCCCGGTGTTCAGAGCTTTATGGGATATGGCCGATCGTGCCAAACTAGCAAAGGCACGTGAAGAGGAGGATTCCTACAGACACCGAGCTCAAGAAGTACACCAGCAAATCGGCGTTCTTGAAAACTCTCACCCGGACATCGTTGGCACCATAGATCGCCTCAAACGGCGAAGGGCAGAGCTTGCCAAGGAAATGGAGCAGGTGACCAAAGCGATAGCCGCCGAAGAGAAAAGACTCCATGATCTCCCATGTGTTATCTCTGATCTAAAGCAGGAGAGGTAGAACCATTGCCCACGAAGCTATCCGACTTCACCGCAATATGCCAGAAGTCGATTGGCCGACGATGATCAAAGGATTTTAGATTCGACCAATCAGATCCGGCAGCGGGTGATCGCGGCCATTAATACTCTCCTCGGGTGAATGTAACGAACATTGAATGCTTTTGTACAAACACTTAATGCTCTTTTGCTATTGCCATGTGAATTCAACCTTGAACAGTCTTCTCTCGCAGCTTTTCATTTAATAGCCCTTTAGCCGACGGGACGTGTTTAACCAACCGTTACCCTTCGTCCTCTTCCTCTATAAATATAAGACCCCCGTATTTCCCCTAGGGGCATTCGCACCTTACCTAGACTTCCATCCTTAAGTTTCCATACTCTTAAACCAGGCGTCGAGATGTCTTCCTCTTCTTCCGTCAATCAGGTATGAAATCCTCCTTCGTCGTTCTGCCCAACGCTCATCAATCTAATGACGGGTGACTGTTTGTCAATCCTCCTAGCCGAGATGCCTTATCCCTAGCCTGGAATGGGCTATTGAGATCATGCACTCCGAGGAGCCACTGATGCAAGCAGACAAAGATCTGATTGAGGCCCATCGCGAAGAACTCAAAGATCACATCCCTGCCCATGTCCAGAAGATCTTGGATCATATTGAAGCCAACTGCACCAGGTTACCACCGACCGAGAAAAGCCACCAGCTACCTCGTCAGGTCGTTCTTGAAGATGCCATGGCAGGGACATCCCGACCGCCTCTCAAAAGAAGCCACCAACTTCCTCGTCAAGTTGCCATTGAAGCCGCCATAGAGGATTTGGAGGAAAAGAGCACCCGTCTCTTAATAGAACTAGGTCGGGTTTAGAGAGACATTAATAAGAACAAAGCTCAGCTGAAATGTGGTTAATGAATGTATTGGTACTTTTGGTCTAAGGGCAACATGTACTATGTTGGCCATGTATCCTATTGCTGTACCGAATAATAGATCGGCCAGACTAGTCAAAGGTTCCGTCCTCAAGGCGATGTCTCCTTGCATCGGCTATATGAACACGAGCCAATAGGAGTTAGCCACAGTGTTTCGACATGCCATATCATCAACTACGCGTCCACCCATATGCTAGGATAATATCTCTTCAGATACCTTCCATTTAAAGCTCTTGTGAATTCCTCTCCTTTGATAGTCTCTAATATGTACGCATTTCCCCGAGCGCATCGGCCGATTCTATACGGCCCTTCCCAAGTAGGCGACCATTTACCAAATTTGGGATCTTTAGACCCTATCGGCAGCACCAGCTTCCATACCAAGTCTCCTTGGGAGAATTGCTTGACCTTGACATTCTTGTCGTACCACCTGGCCACCCTTTTCTTATTTTCTTCGATGCTGATAAAGGCCCTCAATCGCTGACCCGCCAAATCGTCGAGCTCCTCCTTCATAAGGAGGGAATAATCATCGGCTATCAACTGATCTTGAAGTGACGTGCGTTTGGATCCGGTCCTCAATTCCTAGGGTAACAATGCTTCGTGACCGTATACCAACTGATAAGGAGATATTCTAGTAGCTCTGTGGTAGGCCATCCTGTAGGCCCATAAAGATTCAGTCAAGGATGTGTGCCACCTCTTGGGCTGCTCCTCTATCTTCCTCTTGATCAACTTGATTATCCCCTTATTGGATGACTTGGCCTGACCGTTAGCTTGAGCATAATACGGAGAAGAATTCAACAATTTAATTCCCATATCGGTGGTGAACTCTTCAAACTCTCCCGAAGTGAACATTGTCCCTTGATCGGTTGTGATGGTTTGAGGGATACCGAACCGGTAAACAATGTGGTCTCTCACAAAATCGATCATAGAGGCCGATGTCACGGTTTTCAGGGGAACTGCCTCCACCCACTTGGTAAAGTAATCAGTGGCTACTAATATGAACTTGTGTCCCTTGCTTGATGGAGGATAAATCTGTCCGATGAGGTCTATTCCCCAACCCCTAAACGGCCATGGCTTAATTATTGGGTTCATAGCCGAGGCTAGTGCACGCTGCACGTTGCCAAACTTCTAGCAATCCTGACACCCTTTATAATATTTAAAGCAATCCTCGAGTATCGTCAACCAATAATAACTGTTGTTCCTGATCATCCACTTCATTTTGTGAGCTGATTGATGAGCTCCGCATACGCCTTCATGAATTTATCCCATCAGAACTTTCACCTCTTCCGTTCCAAGGCACTTGAGCAGAACCCCATCAATCGTCCAGTAAAACAAATCATCCTCAAGTAACACATATTTCGTGGCCTAAAAACGTATTCGCCGATCCATTTTCTTGGACGGATCTTTCAAGTAATCGGCGATCTCCTTTCACCAATCGTCAGCCGCTAGCTCTAGAGTCATGGCACCTTGAATCGGCCGATACCCGGAAGCATGTTGGGCAAGCCTGTTGGCCTCTTCATTGTAATTTCTGGGAATATGCTCAATAACCGCACACTTGAATTCTTTTAACAACCGAAGGCAATCTTCATAATAAATCCTTAAGACATCATCTTTGCATTCAGATTTCCCGTCAATTGGTCGACAATGAGCATGGAATCCCCAAAAATCTCCACTGCATCGGCTTTGATCTCTCTCAATAATTGAATACAATTTAGGATAGCTTGGTACTCTGCCTAATTATTGGTAGCGGACGCCTCTATCGGCAGAGAGAAATCATAACTTGCCCCCTGAGGCGATATGAGGATGATGCTGATTCTTGATCCGGCCCCACATGAAGAACCGTCGAAGTACAGTGTCCATGGAGCTGGCTCGACGACGGTGATTTCCAGCCACAATGCTGGGCCACGAAATCGGCCATAACTTGGCCCTTGACAGCTGTGGCCGATCGTACCTCAGGTCAAACTCTGATAGAGCAAGAATCCATTTTCCGATCCTTCCTTTTAAAATTGGCAATGACAGCATGTACTTTACCACGTCATCTTTGCACACGACTATGAACTCCGCCGATACCAGGTAGTGCCTGAGTTTGGCAGATGAGAAATATAGACAAAGGCACAGCCGTTCCACTGGGGAATATCTAGTCTCAGCGTCTAGGAGCGTTCTGCTGACATAATAGATTACCCTTTCTTTTCCTTCAAATTCTTGTACCAGCGTCGATCCGATAGCTTGTTCTTCGGCCGACAAGTATAGTCTGAACAGCTTGTCAGCCTGTGGTGGGACCAACACCGGTGGTGAGATCAGGTAGTGCTTGATGTCTTCTAACGCTTTTTATTGTTCTCCCCCCACACAAATTCTTGGTCGGGTTTCAATTTCAACAAAGGGGTGAAGGCTTGAATGCGCCTGGATAAGTTGGATATGAATCTTCTAATAAAGTTAACTTTGCCGATTAGGGACTGTAGCTCAGTTTTGTTCTGCGGGGCTACAACTTTATTGATGGCAGCTATAATCTTCCGGTTGACTTCTGTTGACACCGAATCATCGGACTTCTATAATTAGTTTCGGAATATGAAGCCTTCATACTCCGAAACTGGAGGGCCTGTGTTGATACCAGATTTTAATCGAATCCCTTAATATAGAATGTGAGGCCATCGGTGTCATATGCGACTATTCTCTGCATGCGTATATATATTGGAAGGTACTAATCAATATGTGAGGTGATCAAGGAAAGATCTGGCACGTACATGCAAGTTGGCTGAAACAAGCAAGGCATATTAGAGGCTCACGTGTGGAAGAAAGAAGGAGCAAGGACCTGATGGCAATACGAAAAAGGAAGCTTAATTAATTGGACTTTACGTAAGGAAAGTTAGAGTCCGTGTATCTTAATATTTCTTTTTGTTTAGATATTTCGTATCAGGTAGTTTTGATAGGTTCCTTCTAGGAGTTATTAGTTCAGAGTATAAATATGTACCTCCGGTCATTGTAAAATAAGGACACAATCAATAATACAACATATTTACCTTTATCTTTCGGCTTCACGCCATTGCTCTAGGAGTAGGAGTAATGTAGCTTCTCGACTAGTTCCTTCTAGCAAGCTCGGCTGCATCGACCTCGATCTCCGGCGAGCTGCAAGTTCCGTCACCAGGTGTTCTAGGCTTTAACCACCGGGCGCATCGTTGTGGTTTTGTCTAGTTTCATCTGCCAGTTATCGAGTATCTTGGATCTTTGACTTATGGTGCATCGCTTCTGTCTCCATCTACGGTATTCACCAGTTATCCCGCCTTGATTAAGTCTCCATCAGCTGATATTTATCTGTTCTATCGTCTTGCCGTTCAATTTGCTTTAATTAGCTTTAGATCGGTTCATCATAGACGACAGATCACTTAATAGCCTGTTGCATCTTAATCTTGTTACCCCTTCGAGTGCTGCTGGGAGTAAGTTCTGTTGTGATTGGATTCATCGGCTGGCGGGGTTCAGATTAACGTCCTGCTAAATATTTCTAGACTGTAACTATCGGGCGCATCACTGTGGTTTCACCTAAAAATATTGGTGGTGACGTTAGTTTAGATCTCATCGGCTTGTGGCTTTAGCTATGGTGGAGCAACAACTCAACAACATCCTGTTTTCTATCGGCCGTCTGGCTGATGGTTATTGTAAATTATATTAAATCGGCTGGATGGCCGATGAATCACTCACATTCATCAAGGTACTGGAATCGGCTTCGCAGCCGATATATTCGTCATGATTTATTTTGTTGCACCATTATCGCTACTATGCTAGGATTATATCGGCTCCTGATAGGCCAGTTGCCTCGGACTTCACAACAACTATCATCTCTTTGTCAGTTGAATGGTCAAACTGACTGGCACGCCCGCGCACACCACGCGCGCCGATTTGGATTCTGCACTGGAGTTAAGCAGATCTCCCAGGTTCTCATGTGCTGATGCAGGGTCCACCACCGCTAGGATTTTGCGTCAACACATTTTGGCACGCTCGGTGGGACCAATCAAACTATAATATTGATGTTGGAAGCTGATAAGATATGTCTATCGGCTACATGCTATTCAGGTGGATTTAGTGCCAAGCTAATTATGGAGGCGTAATGATGGGAAAGGAAATTCATTGCAAGCAAACGTATTCATTTTAGATTACAAGGGACTAACAACTATTAAAATATTCAGGATGCTTTCATGCAAAATACATGGCCGGGTTAACATCGGCTAGAGTTGTTTTCCTCCCTAGTAGTGAAATCTCTTACGTCAAAAGAAAAAGAGGCCTGATAGAAAAGAAGCTGCTTGGAGGGGAATCTTAGGCCTGCAAGAAATAAATAAGTTAATCAAAATTCATTTGGAAAGAGGAAAGTGGGACCAGTTATCTCTTGATGCTTCATCGGCTGTTTCTTTTCTATGGTAGGATGGGCAGCCGATAGAGGATATACAAGCTGGAGGTTGACACCATACTGCACGCTCCCCATCAGCTGATGCGTCATGCTCGGCATCAACGACGCACCGATTATCCTGCTCACGTTCATATCGCTGCGGCCGCGGTGCGCCTAGCCTACTTCAAGCAGCCAACATATAAGGACGGTGGGACACGGTTATAAGACTCACATGTTTATTTAGATAAAAAGAGTATATTCGGTAGCTGTATCGAGTTCATCGGCCGATTGAAGAGAAGCATTGGCGGATTGGTTAAAAAAATATACAGCAGTCGATTGTAGAGAAAGGCATCGGCCGATTAGCATCAGTCAGCTAGAATTATAAAAAAAAATAGAGAGAGGCATCGGCCGATTAGCGTCAGCCTGTTGGAATTAAAATAATAAAACAAAAGGCATCAGCCGATTAGCGTCAGCCTGTTGGAATTAAAAGAAAAAAAATAGAGAGAGGCATCAGCCGATTAGTAACCAGCAAGCTTTTGGTGTCAACAACTTCTATCCCGCGCTCATGGACCATGAATCCTAGAAATTGTCCGGTCGAAACATTGAAGGCACATTTGTTTGGGTTCATCTTCAATCCATGCTTCCTTGTGCACTCCAATACTTCTCGCAAATCAGCTAGATGCTCCTAATGTCCTCTTGACTTGACCATGACGTCGTCGATGTAAATCTCCACCAGGACACCAATAAGCTTGTGGAAAATATAATTCATAGCCCGTTGATATGTAGCTCCGACATTTTTTAAACCGAAGGTCATCACCACCCAATCGAACAAACCGAGCTGGCCTGGACACCTGAAAGCTATCTTTGAAATGTCTTCTTTGGCCATTAATATCTGATTGTACCCAGCATTACCATCCATGAAACTGATGACTTTATGTCCTACGACGGCGTCTATCAAAACATCGGCTGTTGGCATTGGATACCCATCCATCCGTGTAGCCTGATTAAGATTCCTGAACTCAATGCACACGCACAGCTTTTCATTTTTCTTGTATACGGGCACAATATTGGAAATCCACTCGACGTAATAGCACTGCCGAATAAATCCTGCTTCAATCAATCTTGTAATCTTGGCCTTTATATCACGTAGGATTTTAGGGTTGCATCGTCGTGCGGGCTGCTGATACAACCGATATCCTAGTTTTATAGGCAACCGGTGCTCAACGATGGACCGATCTAGATCAGGCATCTCATGGTATTCCCAAGCAAAATAATCTTTAAATTCTTTTAACGATTTGTCAATTCACGCTTATACTCGAGGTCTAAACTAGCACTAATATCGTCGGCCTTGGCTTGCTGCCATCTCCTAAGTCCACCATTCCCAATGAATCGACTGATGTAAATTCGTGCCCAAGCTTCCCGTCTTCTCGGATGAACTGATCCATCTAGTCTGATTCTTCAGAGCCGACTGCTTGGATCGGCTGTAGGCCAAAATCGGACACCCTTAGGAAATCGGTGTCCTAGGTTCTGCCAGATATGCACCTGACATGTTCGCAGCTCCACTGTTGCGCATCGGCCATAGCAACACTATAGGTGGAATTGGCGGTGACTATCTCGATGTTGTTGCCGACCCACTGGACGAGGCACTAGTGCATTGTAGACGGGACATAGCAATTCGTGTGTATCCAATCTCGCCCAAGCAACATGTTGTAGGATCCTTTGCCATTAATGATAAAGAAAGTAGTGGGTAGGGTCTTACTGCCGATGGTGAGGTCGACGCAGAGTGTTTCGCGGGCCGGGGACACGTTGCCTTCGAAATCCTTGAGCATCATGTCCATCTTGGTCAGATCTTCATCACTTTTGCCTAATTTTCGGAACATAGCGTACGGCATGATATTGATCGCGGTGCCTCTGTCTACCAGTAGTCTAGTGACTGGTCGCCCGTTGACGTGTCCTTTGAGGAACAGAGCTTTGAGATGTTGTCGTGTTTCATCCTCGGGTTTCTCAAAAGTGTCTGTCATTGGCTCCAAAGCCAATTATGCCATTTGCTCCTCTATTTCTGTTGTGTCGTCCTGATCGGCGGGAGCCATGAACTCCATCGGCAAGATGAACACCATGCTGACGTCAACTGCCGATCCCTGATTGTCATCTCCCTCATCGGTTTTTCTTCTGGGGCGCCAGACTCGAGACCTATCCTCCTTCTTATCCATCATCATCTGTTCTTCTTCTTGTTGTTCCAATTGGCGCAGACGTTGGATTCTTTGTTTCTGGGATTTGGTCAAGCTGTCTGGGCACCATCTGGGGTTCACCAGTTTGACCAGTAGTTTTGCACGCTCCCAGTCTGGTTCTCGTCCTAGGGGGTTTTCATCATACACTCTGGCATCGGCTATCTTCTCAAGCCGATCATGTGCGCTAGCCCTACCTCCCAGTCGATCGTGCTGGTCAACTCTGCCCCCCCGTCGATCATACAGTTCAACTCTACCCCCCAGCCGATCACGCACTGAAACGCGCCGATCCTCTTGTTCGCGCTAGTATCTGCTGATTGGCTCTGATCCTCGATCCTTGGATCATGACCTCTTGAACGGGCGACCGCTGCGATACTGACCGTTGCACTCAGGGCAATTATCGGCTGATAGTAGTCTGAGGTTGTTTTTCCCAGCAGTGGATGAAGAACGTGCACCGCCAGTGATCTTCATGTCGGCGCATCATCTCTTCGTGGCGTCTCAAACTTTCTTGCTGCCACTGATACTTGCTGAGTAAGTATTGGTAGGTGATAGGTCTACGTGATCTCTCTGATTTTTCGCCCTCATCTTCGACCCATCCTTTTCCTTTGACATCCTCGACTGTGGCCTGATTTCTGGGGTCCGTGGCACCACTTCTCTTAGCCAATTCTGATGTCAGCACCTTGGTCTGGGGCTCGTTCCTTCCCGCATCGACCATGTTAGTAGGGAAAGGATGCTGATCAATCTTCATCGGATTTACTGGCTTTGTCGGAACTTCGAACTTGAGTCTGCCTTGCTCAATGGCCAATTGTATATGCTGTTGGAAGATCTTGCACTCGTTCGTGTCATGGGAGGCATTGTGCCATTTGCAATACTTCATCTTTTTGAGCTACTCGGTCGATGGAATCTTGTGATAAGGTGAAAGCTTGATCTGCCCCTCTTGGAGAAGTAAATCGAAGATTTTTTTGGCCTTTGACGTGTCAAAGCCAAATGCTTCTGGTTCTTTCTTCCAAACGGGCACGATATCGGCTTCTTCCCTTTTACCCATTCTGCTAGGCCGATTTCCGCCTCTTCCTCCGATTCAGACCCCTCCAAGTATGCCACTTTTTTCTGAAAATTCCGTCGCTGGTGAAAAGGGAGCACCTCTTGACCGGACAGTCAGTGGACAATCTGACTTAAGCTTTCGAACTCTTGGGAGGTGTACTTTTCTTTAATGTGTGGCAGGAGACCTTGGAAGGCGATATCGGCCAGTTGAGCGTTAGTCAGGACTAGGGTGTAGCACTTGTTCCTAATTTCTCTTAACCTCTATACGTAACTGGTCACTGGTTCATCGCTCCTTTGCCTGAGGCTGGTCAGATCTGAGAGCTTCATCTCGTGGACCCCCGCATAGAAGTACTCATGGAACTGCTTCGCCAGATCGGCCCAAGTGACAATGGAATTGGGTGGCAGCGTAGTGAAGCACTGGAAGGCTGATCCGGATAGGGATGACGAGAATAATTGTACACGCAGAGCATCTTGCGTGGTGGCTTCCCCACACCAGATAATGAATCTGTTTACGTGCTCCACAGTTGACGTGTCATCCAGTCCTGAGAATTTAGTGAAATCAGGAACCTTATACCGATGGGGAAACGGCAACAGGTCATAGGCAGGCGGTTATGGCATCTTGTACGTATAGGTTTGCACCTTTGGTTTCAACTCGAATTGATCCTAAATTACTTTCTGCTATCCTTGCGGTCCAATCCACCTGCTGCTGATGCATGACCGATTGAGGAATCGGTACATGCTGCTGGACTGGCGGTGCCATGGCTGGATGATGGATCAGAGCATGCTGCAGATTTTGTGGTTGCGTAGTTGGCTGAGCAACCGATAGTTGATGGCACGGGGGATCTGCCACTCCATCGTATAGTATCATCAGCGTCGTGCTCCTGAGTCTTTCTACAGTGTCTGCCCCCCTGCCGATTTCAAACGAAGCCGGCTGGTATTGTGGGACCGTCGGCCGAATGGCCGATTGGAATGATGCTTGGACCGGAGAGTTCCCGTAACTGGTTGACTGATCTAGCCCGACTGTCATCACTGATGCCCCCCAAGGCACTGAGTTTGAGGGCAGTGATTGCACGGAGGAAATTTGAGCAGACTGGGATGGCGCTTGCGATTGGTAGCATGGCGCGCCATTGTACCCCAGGGGTATTGAAGCGTTGTGTCCTCCATGTTGCATTGGCGTTGGTTGAGGGGCCGAGTAAGATGTGCCCAGGACTGTTGAGAAGCCTCTAATTGGAGCTACGATGGGCGGGGCGTACGCTGGTCCTTCATACCCCTGAGCTACTCCGCTGACCAAGGAACTGATGACGGCATTATATACCGTGTTGGTCATTACTGTGGACCGGTCGATCATAGCCTGGTAAACAGACTGTTGAATCATGTCAGACATCTTCCCCGAGTCCTCAGCGATGGTGATGTGGCGGGGAGTTGGAAGAGGAGCTTTCTTGACGGTCTCCCCGCTTCTGGTACGACTAAAGGATTGCAAGCATGTCTTCCTGTATTCTTCTAGGTGTCTTGCCAATTCTTCCTTCTGGTCATCCTTGAGACCTGCTTCAGTAACTTCGTTTGTGTTGTTTTCGGAGATCTCGGCAGCCTTCGACATGTTGGATGTTGTTTCTGTCCCACTGGGCGTGCCAAAAGTGTGTTGGCGCTAAAAATCGACCGATGATCCTTAGCGTCGGACACACGACCCGGGAGAATCTGCTTTGCTCCTATTCGGGTTATTGCCCTGGTGCGGTTCGCGCGGCGTGCTAGGCAATCTGACCTGTTGATTGATAAGGAAATAAAAGTATTAAATTCCAGAGCAAACTAGACAATGCTAGAGAAATGACACTTGGAATAAATCTAATCGGCTGTGTGATAACGGAGAAGGAAAGCAATAAATGCCAACAATTCGTATCTCAAGCTGGATAACTGGTGATAAAAACTAAAATAACAGGTAGAACCTACGATTCTAGTAGATATCGATAACTAGTGGATAAATCTAAATGAAACAATAGTGATGTGCCCGAAGTTAAAGCTTAGATATTACTCGATAAATGGAACTTACAGAATTGGCCGGAGATCGTGTCGATGCAGCCCTGCCAACCCGTACGAACTCGTGAAAGAAAAAGTATTTTGGCAAAGTTGCTGACTTGAAAGTAAAGTACGAGGAAAAAGTAGATATGTTGTATTGATTGATGTGTTGTTTTACAAATCTCTAGAGACGGCTATTTATAGCCTGTTACAACTGATTTCCTAACCGACTAGGATCTATCTCTAATTTTAAATAATAACAAATATTTACAAACACAACTCGTATCGGAGTTGGTTATCGTATCCCACGGGCCAACCTTCTTCTTTAGCTAATCTTTTCTCTGACCCCCTTTAGGCCCATATTGGCCAAGCCGCTCCAGCTTCCAATCGGCCGACCTTTATGACTCCGTTTGTCAATCGGCCGAAACACTGTAGCGTCAATCGGCCGATTCCCAACTATAGCTTTTAACCTACCGCATCGGCCAATCTTTTCCTCCCTTGATGCCTATTCAAAACACGTGTCAAAATCCGACGTCAACAGGATGCCAAAGACTGCAGTGCCAACACCGGGCGCTGGTCCGAAGTGAATAATTAAAGGGTCTAGCTATAGACTATAAATGAAGCACTTTGCGGGTGGCAACCTGATTCGTTGTGTCAAGAATAAGCTACTCGGAGGACAACCCTAAAGTCATTTGAACAAGTAAGTGAGTCACATATTTTGCTATGTCATATTTGGTAAACATTTACTAAGTGAAACCTTTGGTCAAGACAATTTTTGGAGTTTTATTCGCTTGGTCATTTTCTATTCCTCTCTTTTTCATAAACCAATGATATGAGCCATCCCAAATTTTATTTTATTTTTCTTGGAAAAGCATAACCAAATATCCAGATCCTACCATACTTTTCATCTTGACCATTTTGATTAGCTTGACTTGTTCCTCATGATAAACAGATGAGTAGAGCCCACATTATTCTTACTTTGTAAATTGTGACGCATGCTAGGACTCGTGTAACCCCAGGATTTTGGTTTGCTTAAACTTGAAAAATGTAACAGTTTTCCTAGAACTAGAACTATTTCTTGGCCACCTCTGATTTATTTCATTCAAAATCTCTCTCTCATTATTAGCCAAAATTAGAACCTAAACCCACTACCCCGCGGTTGAAATTGAAATTGCTTCATCTCAATTCATGAAAATGAACGATACCGGTGCAACCAAAATTAAGGTAGTCAGAAATCTTTTCGACTTACATTTGTTTTTGATGCATCAAAACTCCTCTAAAATGTATTTGAACTCATTGCTAGCTCTGAGTTAATTTTTAATTTTCAAAATTAGAGGAGGATTAAGCATCTAAACATGATTTGAAGGGTCTATGAGCTTCATTTATACTAAAGGTTTGATTTGAGATCACAAGAATCATTATGGAGACACTCCTACCTACCACCACATGCAAAAGAATACAAAGGAGTTGGCAGCCATGTCTCTTTGTGCAGGTCACAAGACAAGATGATGGGCATAATTGAAGAAAGGACACACCTATGACACATAGGTACCAAATATTGAGCAAGGTGACAACATTTTCAATCCAAAGGAGAGGAGTAGGTTGCTTGGATGGTGCATTCATGTGAAGGAGTTGAAAAATTCGGTGCAATAATTACCAAGCAAGCATGGAAAGAAAGGAGACAAGGAGGGGAGGTGAAAAGATGCCAGGCCGATCGGCCTGAGCTCTTTTTAAGCTCCCTCACACCCCCCTTTGGTAGTTAAGCTGCTCTCTCACTTGTTCATCATATTTTTCATCCAAAACACCAAACACAACAGCACGTAGGCTCTGAAAAATTTGAAAACCAAAACTCCACAAAAAATTTCAGCAAGCACCTCTTGTTAGTCTTTGCTCTTGTGCATATTTTTTGTCAGAAACCCCGACAGAGTGTTTTTCTTGAAGTGTGTACCAATGAAGAACATTGGAAAGCTTTTTCGAAGGTTGAGCAAGTCATGATCATCAGCTGAGGCTTCATCTATGTCAAGCGCTTCACAGCGGCACTCAGTCTCTAGGTCGTCATAGGGCAATGATGTCAACATGGCGCCACCCTGGAGTGACCGAATGCTTCTCGGTGGAATGCAGGAAACTAGAAGCTCTTCCATGCAGTTTGATGAACTATGTGGAATACCTGAAGCCGCACCACAAACTTCAAGGAGAGCAACTCGCTCTCAACATGGCTTCACTAAGAAGAAGTCAGAGTATGGCTTCACAATAAAAAGCAAGGATGAAAAGGAGAGGCTGAAAAATATTGAAGGAAGAATTTTTGCCAACCACGACTTCGATGATGATTTTTTTCAGAAGATTGGGTTTCACAATGATATGTACAAGCTTCTGAGCAACATTGGTTGGATGCAATTTGCCCTCAATGGCCCTGTCAGCGTGCAATTGGATGTGGCAGTTGAAATGTTCATGACCATGAAAAAGGTCATGAGGTGGAAGGAAGAAGGGGATGCACAAGTTCCATGCCTATCCTTTAGAATAAAGGATGAAGAAAAGATTATCACATGTGAAGGCATTACAAAACTGCTAGGTTTCAATCCATAGGCCCCAAAGTTTGGAAAAGTAGAAGAAGAATTTACTTGAAGGAGTTTTGGAAGAATATTTTCAAGGAAGATAATAAGCAAAGGAAAAATATTTGCAACCCCATCTTGCAGATATTTCATTTCTGGATGAGCCATCGTATGTCAGGAAGGATGAAGGAGACCAAGATTACTAATTCTAAGATTAACTAGCTTTATTGTGCAATAGTGGGGAAGCAAGTAATTGATCCCTCTCACTTGATGATCAACACATGGCTTGTTGAATCTACATCCGGAACCAGAATAGTTGGTTCAGGATGCTACCTTCCTATGATAGCATCATCTTTCAAGCCGAATATTGAAAGGCTCCCCAAATGGTTAATAAAAGTAGGACGCATAGACACCAGGACTATGAAAAATGCACATTTGATTGGTGGTGATGAAGAAAAAGGCTATACAGTTGGAGTCACCGATGTAAAATTGCGCGATAGAAGACTTGGAATATATCATGTGGGCAAAACCAATTGGAGAGAAGAGGAAATATTAATTCCCACAAAGAAGGACAAAAGAGGGAAAACAATTGATTAAGGTTCATCCTCACAAGTAGCTCCAGAAGTACCATTACCTCCACCCAGCTCAAGCTACTAGCATACTGAGTTCCAGAGTGCACCTAGCTACGAGGGAGTCTTGAAAGGATGGCAGCAGTAGCAATGGCCAAAGGTGCCAGTAGAGGCATGGGCGCAAGGCCCATATTCACAGCCAGGATATCAGCAGCCGGCTTACCCACCACTACCACCATACGCTTATCATGTCTTTCTGCCACCTCCCTACCAAGGACGCCCCCCACATGTTACACTGTCTTCTCAGTTTAGCCACCTGCCATAGCCAAAGAGGTGCACACACCATAAGCATGTACGTACAAAGGAATTTACAAGATGTAGATACTATGAGGCAAGCCGCTGACAGGATTGAAGATGGAAACATGAGCATTGCTTATCAGTTCGGCATAAAGGGAATTGTGCCTCTAGATCAGTATCAAGGTGGAGCGTAGGAGCACTAGGAGCAGGGATTTCACGAGCACCAGCAGCAAGGGGAGCCACATTATAAGCCGCCGCAGGATGATTTGGATTGAAGACCGATGGACCAAATAAATATGCACACCTGTGGTTTGAGTTTTCTTTTCTTTGATTTAATTTAGCATGTGTGTTAGGTGTGCGTAGTGCTTTCTATTTTGTTTTTATTCTCTCTTTATTTTCAGTTTGTGAGTTTTATTTCACCATGGCATGCTTAAATAAAAAAATGCATCACCTGAACTTAATGCTATGTGATTAATTGTGATGGTTTAAATTCTTGTCATGTTGAAAGATGATGATCTTTGCCACTTTTTTTAATTTTTGTACTTCGTTATTGCACCTTTGAACTAATGCTCCCTGTAATGTGATCTAAAATTGACCTAAATACCAGCTTATCTTTTTGTGGAGGTTATGATAATTTGGACCCATGTATTTATTTATCGCTCTTTGTTTTAAATGGATCAAAGGCTCTTTTTTTAATATAATTGCACTGACCTTGTCAATAATACTTCTTGCAATTGTTCTACCCATCCAAAACCAAATATTTATATCATCATAAACTATAGATCGCAAGATTTATTTTTGGGTGAATTGATTCAGGATTTACTTCTATGGTATGAGACTTAGAAGCTGGTCATTCCTTTGTGTAACCTTTTATTGCTTGCCTTTCTGTCTATGCCTTGTGAATTTCTACAAATGGTAATCTCGCAAACCTCGCTGGGCATCCAATCCTAAACCCAAATATACCATTTTTATGACTACCTCAAGCACAACCCATGTGACACCCGGCCCAATTTGGTTGGCCCAGTGTGGCCCATTAGCGCAGGTGCGCATGTTTAGTACCACATTGCTAGTTTAGCAAGGGTGGAGGCAACTTATAAGCCTTTGTCAACCAGCCATAGCACGTTCGGGTTAACCCTTTTACACGAAGCGAGGACGAAAGTGTAAGCAGGGTGCTATGTGTACGCGTGCCCGCCCCTCGGAAGGGTTGGGCGGTGCGGCTTTGGAGGACGGGGTGTTACAACCCAATATGAGTATGGAAAATATTTTGACAAAGATTCAGAAGATTAATTAGTGCCTTTTCAAGAAAATCAGGACCTGGAGGCATCCACCAGTGCGGAGAATAAAAAGTGAAAGAAACGGAGGTCAGAAGGGGCTAGGACGATCGGCCTGGGGTGTTTTCCCCTCTGCTGCCTTTGAAATTTGACGTGGGAGTCCCTCCAGAGGAATAAATTAATTTTTTGCAGAAGATGGAAAATTTTAAAACTTACACTAGCAATTTATCTTTCTTCCTTTTCATGCTTGAGGACGAGCATCGTCTAAGCATGGGGGAGAGTCATTGCATTATCTCTGACTACTATTGAGTAAGTATTATGTTGCAAAGAGTTCTGAGAAGCAAAAAGAAAAAATATACAAAAAAAGGAAAAATAAAAAATGAGAACAAGAAAAAGAGAAATCAAGTACTCCTCAGTTCTTTGAGCTTCATAAAAGTCCCCGGTGCTTTCAAGATTAAGGATTATTCCATACTCATTTTTCCAACCATGTGCAATCCGATTACAAGAACTTCATCTATGTCTCATGATCACCCTTTGCCCTTGCACATGTCCACTATCTAAATGTGTGTGTTCATTCTCTCCCTCTCCATAAGCAATTATTTTCCATGACCTTTTTGACAAGTCTCAATAAGATTGATCAGAAGTCTTTCTTATTTTAATAATATCCTAATTATAATATTTTTTCTAGGACTAACTTTCCCAAAGATCCAGACAAAACCTTACACGTATTATATGAGTCATGACAGGTTGGAGAAGTTCTAGTACATGTTTGAGAGACTTGATGAGCTGAGAGAACATTGAGCAATTGCAATGAAGTTTAAATTGTTGATCTTAGTTCAGTTTCTTTTTGAAAATTTTTTATTGAAAATCTTCTGAGATTTGTTTAAATTGGAGAGCAAGAGAATTCATTTATTGCGGGATGTGCTTAAATGATATCTATCCTCGGAGAAGTTCTAGTACAGATTTGAGAGACTTGATGAGCTGAGAGAACATTGAGCAATTGCAATGAAGTTTAAATTGTGGATCTTGATTCAGTTTATTTTTTAAAAAGTTTTATTGAAAATCTTCTGAGATTTGTTTAAATTTGAGAGCAAGATAATTCATTTATTGTGGGATGTGCTTAAATGATATCTATCCTCCATATTAGAAAAGTCTGGTTAGAACTTGAATATTAATTGAGAAATCCTATGAGAGCATTATGTTTTCTTGTGTGTGATCAAGTGCAGGATTGAACACCGAAAGGCAACGATGATTTTTATTGAAGACTTACTCGAGGACGAGCAAGGTTTAAGCATGGGGAGATTGTTGACGCTCATTATTGACATACTTTTATCCCTATTTATCTTTAAGAATGACATGAATTTAATACCTACACTATCAACCACACCTAATAAACCAATCATTTTCACATGTGCAACATATTTTGGAGGATATTCTGTTTTCATAGGAAATTGGACCTAAAAGTGTATTTTTGGATAAAGCCTGAAACAAGCAACGAACTAGACGAAGACGAAGGCCAGCAAGCCCAAGAAGGGCCTAGGCCGATAAGCCTATAGGGGTGCTAGCCGGTCGACCTAGGGTCTCCTAGTCCCCTTCTCGAGCTCGCTTTTGGCAAACAATCCTCCAAGATGACTTAAGGGCTAAGTTTGTGAAGATATGGCAAGGATCACTTTGGGATCAAAGAGGATCAAGTGGATATATGGAAAGTTATCAAACATCAATCTCATCCCAAAGCTACCGACGTGTCAGGCCCACATGCAAGTGAAAACAAGACTTTAGAGCATCTAAGAAGACTTGGGGACGAAGCAAGATGCTAGAGGGAAAAAGGAAGGCCCAGGACGATCGGCCTGGACCTACCCAGGATGATTGGCCTGGGGGTTTCCTTCCCCCCCTCACCTTCCAACTTTCGGCACGTGCTCTCCAGACTATAAATGCCAAAATCCAAGATGACGTACTTGATGTGAAGTAGTAGAGAAGTAGAAGGAGCTTGAGGGACACCACTTCAAGAGCCAAGGGTCGTGCAGTTGTCTAGGGATTAGCATAGCTAAGCCATGGCCGGCGTGATCACCCTGCGAGGAAGATCCACGCCAAGGTAGGATCCCGGTGGTGATCTTGTGATCTGCAATCATTCATGGTGAAGTAATAGATGTGTTCATGTTCTTAGCGATCTAAGTATCTTCTTCTATGGTTTTATGCTCTTTCGGGTTTGCTTGCTTTTCAATCTATGATTGATGATAGATTGCTTAGGGTGTTCTTGTGGTCATGGTGCCCAGATTTGCATGCCAGATCTACCAATGAGTGTAATATATTTTTTTGATTGTGCCCTTTAGCTATCTACGCTGATAGAGGTGATCGTGACAGGATCTTTCTTGTGTAAGGTGGGGGTTTTTGGGAGCCGGACCAGAGGTGTACATTTAAAGATGCTTTTTACTAATATAATATTTGTGTTGCTTTGCTATCTGTGCTCAGAATTACAATATATCCATAGTCTAGGTTGCTCTAGATTGGTTACCTGTACATGCTTAGTAGATTGGATCTAAATCACTCATAAACACCAAGTTCATACTAAGAATGCTAGTTGAAATAGATCTTATGCTATAAGTTCCCTGGATTGATAAAACTTGGGGAGTACTCTGAGGGAAGAGCTACAATTGATCCATGCGCTTGCGGTTCACAAATTGGCGTGCTAACTGCCGTCAACAGTGGTCATCATACGGGCTTCAACAGAGGATACCCCATGGATGAAGCGAGCTTTGGGCTAGGGAAGTGAAGAGTGGAGGACACAGATGAGTCAAAACAAACCGGAGAAGATCATCTAAGACTCAAGCTAATAAGGGATCATCGAAGACCTGACTTGACCAATTACCACCATAGATCAAATTGGAAGGGAGCTGGAGATAATTGGTTGTGTTTCAGGTGCAACTAGGGTGGACATCACCGATCCAATTGCACCAATCCGCTGCTATGCTACAACTACAAATAAATTGGCCATATGGCTCCAAATTGTCCCAGAGTTAAGATAAATAGGGGACTGGAATTGTGTCGATACAGATTGCCAGGGGAGATGTTCTATAGTACTCATGTCTCAATAGAAGAGGAGGAAGTTCAAAACTGGCCCATTAGTGCAATCATGAAAATCAATGTTAGGAGTGGATCAGTGGATAAAGTAATCACTGAACTCAGATATCTCATAAACTCAACCTGGAATTGGCAGGTCAGAAAGATTGGCAAAGGGAATATTTGTTTGAGGTGCCCACGGCGTAGGATTTCAAGCTGGACCAAGTTTACAGAATTCCAATGCAAAAGCTCAGATATGAAGTTGTTTGTGGAGGAGTCAGCTGGATTGTTTTGATAAGTTGTGTTATGTGTGGGTAAAAGTGTAAGGAAAACGTGGTGGACGTAGCTTATTTTTTGGGAGGTTGACAAGAAAAAGTCTCTAGGGATTAGGCCCCATTACGATGAAAGTTGGATGTAAAGACCCGGCCAAAATCAAAGGAACCTCCAATATTTACTTCAATGGGAAGGCATACAAAATATCTTGGATCATGGAAACTGATAAAATAGCAGCAAGTAAGAAGGGTAGTGAGAGAGATCAAAGGAAAGATGAATATGAGGAGGAAGAGGAAGAATCTTATAGCTATAATCCAAAATGGGAACAACTCCAACAAAACTTGGGATTCTAATCTGTTGGTCGAGGGGGTGATGGGTGGCAATCCACATCCCAAGCTGGTTACGTAGAAACAGGTGGAAAGAACTAGTAGGCGTGTAGTGTGGAGAAGCAAGGGGCGGGGGAGGATGCACTACAAGAAATTCTCTGGTCTATGACAAACCTAAAAGTGTCATGAACACATCTTTTGCATCATAAATCACGATTTATGACGCTCGAGTGATGAAAACCCTTCATCATCAATCGAGCATCATAAACTGTGACTGGTGACATTCCTTATTTTGGTGCGTCACTAAGATAATGACGAATGCAAATTCATCCCACAAGTCGTCATAAACAGGCTCCTATGTAGGATGCCACGTCGGACCACAGTCCAATGTGGCATGACAACTGTGATGAACTGTTTTGTCATAGATTGAATTAGGTCTAGCTCTTGTTGGATCAAGCCCAATAATTGCTATCATCATAGATTTATTTAGTCCTAATTCTTGTTACATCGAGCATAATAATTGCTGTCGTCATAGATTGGTTTAGGCGCAATACTTGTTGGATCAAGTGCAACATATGCTGACCCCATAACTTTGTTTAGGTCCAATTCTTAACGGATTTAGCCAAACATTTGTTGTCATCATAACTTTGTTTAGGCCCGCGAAATAATAGGTTGAGGGGGTGAGCCCACGAAATTTTGGGCCCATTTATTTTCGGGTGTAGCCTAAGTAGCGCTTAATTAAAATATTTTCTAATTTAATATTACATACTGTGGGGATATACCCCCAGGTACCATAAGGAAGGTAGAAGATGGAGCTCAACCGGGACTCTTCATTACAGTTATAATTCTATTAGATCTCTTGTATTGTAACCAACTAGGACTTTCCATGTAACCCCACCCTCCGAAGTATAAAAGGAGAGGCATGGGTCCCTAGATCAGGAGAACCGTCTCAAGACTTAGAGCCTAGAACACCACAAAACACATGAGCACAGGGTGCAATACAATTCACCCTAATAGGACGTAGGGTATTACGCTACTCTGGCAGCCCGAACCTATATAAATCCTGTGTCTTTGTGTCCCTGTGTTACCATCTTGCTCCTGGTCTAGCGATCCCCTCCACACAATCCACCACCTTGGTCTACCCCGTGGTGGACTGCCGAATTATTCCCCCGACAGTTGGCGCACTAGGTAGGGGTGGCGCCGAGATCCTTTGGTGAGCTCGATGGCTGTCATTAACATCTGCCATCAGATTCAAGATCGAGTGAGTCATTCTTAATGTTGAAATCAGATTGATCTAGTTTTGCAGTAGCTAATTACATGTTGAATTGTTTTTTCTGATCTATACGAGCGGCATGCATCTTCTCCGGATCAAGCACCACTTGGCCATAGGCCTATGCGTGTTGTTAGCCCTGGCCGCAACATGCATGAGGTAGGAAGATGCCACAAGCCTGTGCTTTGATCATCGCTGATGCCAAATTGCCAATACATGCATGAAACGGATCATGATCCATACACACTCAAGCGTATAGGGAAGAGTCTTTCTTATTTTGAACCCATGCAAAGATTTTTCTCATCTTCAGCTGCTAATCCAATTAGATTGGATCTAATTAATTGCATGATTAGGAAGCATATTTGTTTTCTTGTCTTTAATCTAGTCTAATCCGGTTGCTTTGGATCTGCTCTTCTATATAAGGAATAGCATGCACGGTGGATGTATCAAGCACTTCATCGCCATCGCCGCTATCAGGCACCTTGCAGTTGTTGACCGCAGCAACATCATTGGACAACATGCAGGAGCCGCGGCAGCTACAGCTGTTGCACAACCACTATAACGACAACTCTAATATGGGTGCCGCACTTTTGCATGGAGGAAGACGTCACCTGTACTGGAGCGTATGCAGCATGAACCTCCAGAACAGACATACGAGAAGAACATTCTCCTTTCTTACTATTTCAAATTTTCATTCTTATGTTTAACTCAAGGTCAACAATTTGTACCCTTAATTGTTTCCATTGGCTAATGTATGTGTTCCAATTACATGCATACATGGATTGGAGTTGCATTTCCAAGGCACCCGAGGATGGATCCCGAAGCTGTGCCAACGATGGCATGCTGTGGGATGCATCTTGGGCATACTTGGTGCACTCGGAGGCAGCATCAACACTCGACGCCGACGCACCTATGACAACTTCAACCACTCAAACCCGACATGAGCTAGTCGGGGATGAGTCCCTCACAACTAAGAACCAGTCAAGACTTCCGACTAGTTAGATTCATTATTGATATCGACCGCCTAGTGGGGGCAATGACCAGGACGATGTGCGGACTCTTCGACTCGAACACAAACAAGCTAAGTCATGTTTTAATAAACATTTTATTTATACCTCCTTGACTGCATGCACAACCAGCCAAGCGCTAGACCCTATGGGTGCTCATGTTGCACATGTTGCACATTAATTATATTTATTCGTTGTCTACTCTTAACGATTGCTAAAGTATCCAAGGAGAACACACCTTAAATTGAGGACTTAGATCTCCTTGTGATGCTAAAGTGCTACGCATGAACGAGAATACGCTCTCTGTGCTAAAGACACCAAGGCTAGCAAGAATAAGAATCCCCGTAATAGGTCAACTACTTGGAGAAATTAAAAAGATCTAACAGAGCAAGATATAAATATCCACAACCATCACAAAGTACTATTATTTTGTATGAAATTAATATTTTCCATTACATCATATACTACCCATTCTACATGTTTATCTTGCAGGACGTATGTTCAGATGCCCGAGCCTATTTCTACACTCAGGGGCTGGACCGGTCAGACGGAGTCATGAAGCTCTCTTATGCTTCACAAGGACTAGCTGAGTGCTCACAGTAGTTGGCACTCGAATATCATCAGCGACCGAGTGCTCACACCAGCCGGCACTTGGATATTATGGAAGATTACCCAAACAGGAATGACAGTGAGGCCACGAGACCAGTCGGGGGTGAAAACCACTCGGACAGATTGTCTAGATCAACACAGCAGGTTATCTGATAGCCCAAGTCCATAAGGAGCCCAAGAGGCACTCGGATGCTATGACTTTTTGCCCTTGTGTAGATTTTCCAATGCTATGCCTACTAGGTACCACTCAGAAAACCACTTGGGAACACGGTGCAACAAATATTAAGTTGGTACTCCCCTGAGCGTGGATTGAGCACTATCCGAGTCAAAGACTTGAGTAATTGGCTTCCTATAGGAGGCGAACCACGGTGTACCTAGAAGTCAAATTGGGTCTCGCTCGAGCGACATCCAGGCACCGTTCCAAGCAAGAGGCTCGAATATCATATCCCCGGAGGGATGGTTGATGTAGAAGATGCTCTCTTGACTCTCGAACACAGTGGTAAACTTTCGCTTCGAGGCTCGAGGGCTACACCCTATGGGTGTACCTACTCGATGCACGCCATAGAATATTTCAAGATGAAGGAACCAGACGCAATACTTTTGGACCCTCAACCAGATTATTCTAATCTGCTCGCGGCTCAGGGGCTAAGTGTATACACTTCACTAGGACTTTCCATGTAACCCTACCCTCCGGAGTATATAACGAGGGGCATGGGTCCCTAGATCGGGAGAACCGTCTCAGGACTTTGAGCCTAGAACACTACAAAACACATGAGCGCATGGTGCAATACAATCCACCCCAACATGACCTAGGGTATTATGCTACTCTGGCAGCCCAAACTTGTATAAATCTTGTGTCTTTGTGTCCCTACGTTACCATCTTGCTCCTGGTCCGGCGATCCCCTCCACACAATCTACCACCTTTGTCTACCCTGTGGTGGACTGCCGGACTATTCCCCCGACACATACAAATCAATTCTATAATTGACAGCCCAAATAATTCATACATACCACACATACAAATAAATATTTCTCATCACACATCACGCACATTATTATTCATGTCTAAAGAACAAGCACAAGTATATTGTCCATAAAAGATAACAAACCACTACACATGATATCTCTATGACCAAAAACAAAGCTATCCTAAGCAGCTGGGAGGACATGAGCAGATGCCTAAGAAACACATTGACCTTACCCTCTGAAGTTTAACAGTTGATGAAGGAGGTACTTGTTTGTCTTACTGCTTTCTTCAAACTCTCAATCTCCTCAGACTAGATTTTTATTGCTGCATCTGAAGCTTGTGCCTTCATCTTCAAGTCGCTCAACATTTGCTCCTATTCAACAACTTGTTGTCTTATTTCTATAGCTTCTTGCAAATCTTGAGGACCAGAATTTGGTACTGCAACTCTATGGATTGTTTTCAATATTTCAGCCTACAAATGAAAAGAGCAGAAGTCAAACTTCAATCTTATACAAAGGAACTGAATTAAGTAAAGAATACAAGAGTAGGATAATCACTTTTTAGTTACATACTAGGACATGTGATTGAATTTCAGCAATGTAGGAACATGGAACTAGGCCCTACACAATAAGTATTTGGTCAATTGTCTTATATATAAGGAGCAGAATGTACCATGATCATAGAAATGTAGATGTTGGCCTTGTAGAGAGATCTAGAGTGGCCAAGGTAAGAGAAGGACTCAAATCTAACACAATACACGATGAAATTTATTATTCGCTAAAGAAATACTCCAGTGGCATGGGGGTCATGGACACCTCTAGGTGTAACTAGGCTCCGCTCGATACAAAAATAAACTTGAGCAAAGTGCTCTCCGATGAAGCAGATGTAGATTCAGAAAATTGGAGGGGGACTACAGAGAAAAGAAATAAGATTCTCTATGGTGGAGCTCGAAGATGCAGTGGCACATGGTTGGACGGAGCAGCTGGTGCTTGCGTGGCATTCTCGCTCAACTGCTCAGCTGCGCCAACATGGGCGTAGCGCTGCAGGGAGGTTCTGTTCCTCCGAGACTGCAGCCGACCATCTAGCACCTTGGTGCCCGCCACCCGTGGAGCTTACCGCCACCACTAAGGTACCCACGGTCACCGAGGTTGGCCGCCACCGCAGACTTATTTGGACTTTACAACCAGCAGAGAGGAGAGTGCTGATTTTGGAAATACAAGGCAGGAGTTTGGAGGGGAACTGTGGTAGCCATATTTTTATTATTTGGGGGGGAGGGGAGGAGAGCGAATACAGAATTTGAAGATCCCACTTTCAAGTTCCTTGGTGTGAAATGAAAATTTGGTAAGCTACACTTGCTCCGGTGTCACTGACAATATTGTGCGCTCTTATCGAACCCATTTGTCAGCGAAGCTGAATGCGTTTCATCTTGCATACAACATAGGCAGGAGACGATATCTAAAAGAGGCCCACGCTTCAATGAACCCAAGGCACTTCAATGAAAGAGGCCCAAGCTTTAGTGAACCCAAGGCGCTTCAATGAAAGAGGCCCATGCTTCAGTGAACTCATGTGGATGTAATGATTTTCTTTCTTTTTATCCTGACAAAAGTGCACTCGTATACCAGCAGAATATTTTCATGCCTACCCATGAACGAAAGCCTGCATATTCCACCTTGTACGTGTGGCAGGATTCCTGATCAGTGTAGGTCTGCATATTCTGAGCATCCCATGTATTTTCATAGGTCATGGCTATTGTAATTCCGTGAGGCATGAGCTGTGAGAAGGTGCACTATTGAGAGACCAAGTTGACATGTGCCTTGGTCTATTTGTGATGAGTGATTGACTAGATGGTTTGAGGCTTTACCGGTTGAGTCCATATTCCATATGCACTTGATTATGCTAACCAGTTGTGTTGTGGTGTTTGTATAAAATATATCTTGTGTGTTGTGTCTCTTGGCTTGTGATGTGCAGGTGTAGGATGCGACATGTCGGTTGACGGCATGAGGTGAAGGTCAAGCGAAAGGTTCATGCCGATAGACTAGGGCTTTGAAGGGTGGACACGAGTAGGCTTGGACCGAGGGACCCGAGGAGTCCGGGCAGAGTCATGGGCAATCCATATGGTGCATAGAAGAGCAAGAGTACACGGACGGGATGGAGATGGCGTCAATCGAGTCAAGCGAGACAGAGGCGAGTCGAGTAGGCGGCCCGGGAGCCAGGAGCGAAAGACATGGAGGCATCGAAGGCTTGGCAGAGGTCGGACACACGTCAACATCGGTGAGTCATGTCATGCGCGGCGTGCAAGAGGGTTTGACCGGTTTGACCTCAAAACTGGGGTGAATCACGCCTTATGGGGCATGCGAGAGGGTTTGACCAGTTTGGCCTCAAAACTAGGGATAAGTCATGCCTGCGGGGTCTGTAAGAGGGTTTGACTGGTTTGGCCTCAAAACCGGGGGATGAGTCAGGTGCAGCTGGATGGCGTCGAGTCGGAGGATGCATGGCACCATCTAGAAGCTTGTGTCGAGTCGAAGCAAAATTGTGAAGGCGTCGGGTCCGTCCGATGTTCGTGAAAATAGTTGGACGATTTTACCCCTAAAGGGTGTTTGAGTTGTGTCCTTCATGTAAGGGCATTCTGGATATTTTTTGGATGCCTATATATATGAGAGATGGCTAGTTGAGGTAGCCATCATTTTGGTTGTTTTGGTGGTGGGCTTCTCATTTGTTTGTGAGAGCCTTTGGTACAGGGAGAGAGGGAGAGAGGAGGGATCTTTGTGTTGATCTTTTTGCCATCCTAGCTTCGTTTGTGCTTAGGATTTGCTTGTAACCGGACATGGTGAAGTAATCCAAAGATCAATTTCATGCCATCTTGTTCCATCCTCTTTGAATCTGAAATTTATCTTTTTCGGTATTTTCATAGGTATTTTTGTGGATTTTTCATTCTTTGCGATTGGTAGTGATTTGGGGTGTTTTTCTTGGAGCAAATCAGTGCTAGGACATGTGCAATAACATCTAGGATGATCCCCTAGCAAATCCATGCACGAGCACTTTGGATTTTGAGATTTCCCGAAATCCCCTCTCTTGTGTTCTTGGACAAATCCGCAAAATCGAGGGTGAAATCTTGATCTTCTTGGGAAGATCTTTTGGGCAAAGATTCCCCACCTGTATTTCCAGCTATGGCTATGATCTTGTTGTATTTGAACCCCGTTTGACTCATTCTCAAGTTTGAGTTCATAGAGTGTTCATGAGCTTTTTGTGCCCTTCTCCAAATCCTTAGAATTTGGTGATCAATTCTTGGACTTTTTGAATTGAGCCTTTGGGAATAGCTTTGGTATGTTGTTGTGAGTCTATGGTTCAAATTTCGTAATTTTTGGAGGTTTTTTTATTGACTTTCAAATTTTCCAACTTCGAAGGTTATTTTTTGGACTGCGGAATTTTCCTGAAAATATTTCGGAAATTTCTGAAAATCCGAAATTCTCCGAAGGATTTTTTGGAAAATTCGGTCCGGAATTTTCCGAAGGATTTTCCAAAAAATTTTGTAGGTGCAGATTCTCTGAAGGTTTGTGCAAATTCTCCGGAAGTTGCGGAATTTTCCGAAGAGTTTTTGGGAGTTTTCCGTACTTTTATGTTGGTTTTCGAATTTCTTCTTCCGACTCTTGTTTGGGTTCTTTCTTACTTTCGCTAGTCTCAAATTAGGTTCCTAGTATCATTCCTAGGTCCATTAGCTCCTGCATAACTAAAGGGACTTGAGATTGCTAGAAGAGAGGTTTGTGGATTGGTTTGGGACTTTAGCCGAGGTTCATTAAGGAAATTTGAATTTGCTGTCATTCACCCCCCCTGATCACCCGTCCCGGTCCTTCAATTAGTATCATAGCTTGGTTAAGAATCACGTAACCTTAATCGACTTTGTGATCCACAGGACGACAAGGTAAAGGGTGTTTTTGCTTGCGGATTTGGTTTTCACAATTTGAGCTTGCTTTTGACTAATCATAACCGGTGCTTTGAGCTATGGCACCAAGCTCTTCTTCTTGTGCTTCATTGTCCTCAGGTAGGAGAAGTTCGGAGATTGTGTTGGAACCAAAAGTGGAGGCGGTAATGGATCTCCTCGAAAACTACTAGGATGGTGATCTCACGAAGGGTGAGTTCTACCGGGGGCTAAGAGACATGAGCCAAGGTACGCTTGCAAAATGCATCATGGTTCTATGCAATCGTGTTGATGATTGTGAAGATGAAAATGAGAGAAACATAGAACTTTGTGATGTTTTGCATAGGAAGAATGAGAAGATGAAATGTTCTCTTGCTAGGTTGAAATGTGGAATTGCTCATTGGAAGTCATGTGCTTTAAATCCTTACAATTCTTGTGATAACTTGCTTAAAATGAATGATGAATTGAAGTGTTCTCTTGCTTGCTTGAAATCTGAGAATGACTTGTTGAAATCTAATGCCTCTCTTCCATGTAATTCATGTGTTGCTTTGAATAATGATCTTGATAAAGCTAGAGATGAAATGGATTTGTTGAGGTGCAATGCTTCTTTACCATGTGTTGCATGTGAGTCTTTGCTTGCTGAAATTAACGAACTAAAATTGACTCACACCACATGTGTAGATCAACTTGAGCATGCTAGGGCTGAAATTTATGCAATGAAGTCTATACCCTGTAGCATGTGCTCTTTGGTTCTTGATGATGATGTTTGCCTTACTTCTTGTGATTATCATGATATGGTACTTAATTTGAATGACGATGTTTGTTCATGCGGTCTTATTTGCACATCATGCATTGAATTGAAAAATGAAGTTTTGGCTTTGAAGCAAATGCGCGATGATATGAGCACCAAGTTGGTTGAGCACATTGACATGAGTGCCAACCTTTAGAAAGAAAATGAACTCTTGCGTACCACATATGCCAAGTGCATTGAAAAGGAGATGGATAATTTAAGAAATGCTCCATGTGGTACTTGTGATAGCCTTAAATATGAAAATGAGGTTTTGACCACAAGATGCAAGAGTCTTAGTGCTAAGTCTTTTGATTCTCATAATTTTTGTCACTCCGATGTTGGTGTTTCCAAAATCGCTTCTTCTCAATCGGAGTTGGCCTCTTGTGTTGAGTGTGAGTCTTTGGACGATATCACTTGTGCTAGTGCTTTGGATAGCTCTTCTATAGCTACTCCTAAGCTTGTTGCTTCTTTGAGTATTGCCCAAGACAATTCAAGTGGCAAAGGTGCTTCTCACTTTTTTGGAACTCATACTCCCAAACCGAAGTTCCATTGCACCTTTTGCAAGAAAGATGGGCATACCGTTGAGTTTTGCTTTCGCCGTGTCAAGCATGAGCGACGTGTGCGTGCCAAAGCTTTTAGGAAGCCATGTGGCCTTTCCCATGGCACGTGTGAACCTAATGTGGGCACCAAGTCAAATGGTGTTGTTGATGCTTCTTGCTCTAAGTCCCAAGGGACCACTCACTTGAATGAGAATGGTGATTCGTCCTCTTGAACCGTGCCTCTAAATAGGCCTTTGTACCATTGCTCTTATTGTGAGAAAGATGGGCATCAAGAGAGCTTTTGTTATCATTGTGCAAGACAAATGCGGTGAACTCGTGCTTATAGGCCTTTGGTTGTTCATAGCTCATCTCATGGCATGAGCACTTGTGAGCCTAGTAAGAAATCACATTTCATTGATGGGTTTTGTGTCTCCTTTTCTAGTGAGTTAGATCATGCTCGTGGACATGCTTCTAGTTCTTCTTATGTTGGTCCGCGACATGATTCTCATGGTGCTTGTGTTGGTTCTTCTCTTAAGACCTCGGGGGATCATTGCCTTTTTTCTAGTGGCAGCACTTGTTCTTCTTCTCAAGTTGCTCCTTTGAGGCATGTTCCAAGGGTGTTCAAAATCATCATATTTGAACCGGCGTTTGCATCATGCTAACCCACATAATAAGTTGAGTGCATCTTTTACTCATGTAACTAAGTTTTGGATTCCCAAGTATCTTGGTAACCCTTTGGGACCCAAGACTCGATCTTCTTTGTCCCCTCATGTGTAGGTATGGGGATGCGGGTGGACAATATGAGCTCGAAAGGACTTGATCTTTTGCTTAAGGTGATCAAGACTTGATGGTTCTCCACACCGTTTGGATGTACACTTGTATAGTGAGTTTTTTCCTTTCGTGTATACTACTCACTTGTGGACTCTTTTGCATGTCTTATGCTTATATCATGTTGTGAATATACCATGGTAGGCTAGCCACCTTTTCATATTAGCATGTGTGATCTTCATGTATAACTTGTCATGCTAGCTTTTTAATATATCTTGGTGGATGATCCACATGAACATCGTACCATGCTTTAGCTTAGTGTTTGTATTGGGTATGGCATATTGTTCATTTGGTATCATTTTAGCTTAGTATCTTTGTATAATCCTTTGCACCTTGTTGACATGTTTGCTTGCCTAATCTTTTATTCATATATGTAGAATCATGTTGCAATGCTTTAATTCCTCTCATTGGTATCATCATTGCATTGTGTGACATGAATTGAGCTTTATCTTGCTTTTGGGCTTCCCTTGTCTTTGGGTTGCATTTTCTCTTCTTTTTGATTGGAGTTAGAGCTTTTCTTTTGCCCCTTCTTTTTCTAGCTTTTCTTTGCTAGGTGTCTTTGGTTGAGGGGGAGTTTGGCTTCATTCGAGGTGGAATTTGGACCAAGGACTTGCTTTGATTTTTGATATCCGCTTTTGATATTTTAATTGGTGTCACATTTGATCTTTCAATTGGATTTTATTTTCTTCAAGTGATATCAATTTTTGATCCTTCAATTGGTATCTTTTCTATGATACTCAATTGGGGTCCTTGGCGGTTCTTCTTTTGCCACAGAGCTTTTCCTAGATTGGTTTGACCCCTCATGAGCTTTCTTGATTTGAGTCGAACCCCGTCTCTTTTAGCATCGCATTGCATTTGTACCATATTGCACCTTGTACACTTTGCACTAGATGAGCTTCTCCTATATATTCTTAGCATTTCCTTATGCTATTTTTGAGCTAGTGCATTGGTTGGTGATTATGTAGCAATGTGCAGCATATGCTCTTGATGATATTGTCATATAACCATGTTGAACTAAATGCTTTTGTGAATCAAATATTAATCTTGAATAATGAATTCTGAAATGCTTAGCACCCATGACTAGCTACCTGTTTATGCATTGCTCTTGCCTAAATGCTAGTTCCATGTTTAGCTTTTGCTTGGAATTCATATTCTTTTCAATTGAATCAAAGATCTATGTATCATTGCAAATGTTTAGCCTATGATGCATTTCTTTGGGAAGCAAGGCTTCTTTATGTCGCAAAGGCACTTCATGTAACTTGTTTAATGTGAATGATGAAAAATGATGATAAAAAAAATTGAGTAATTGATCAAGTTATTGTGCTTAATGTTGATATCCTTGCTTGCTTAATTGTTACATGTTGTCTACCAAAAGAAGTAGGCACATGGTTTCAACAAGCCTTAACATGACTTGTGATGCATATGTGGGTGTTTGCAATGATTTCTTGTTGAGATTGTATCTTCCTTTTATGAGCTTTGAAGTTTACTTCTTGCTTAAGTGATTCATGACTAGGTGCTTGCTCATGTGGTGATACTTTTATAAACTGCAAAACTTGACAAATTGCTTCATTTTTTTTGCTTATATCATAATATCCTCTTGATGGCGATGCAATTGCTCTTTATGATCTACCTGCTTGTGCATTATCTCACTTGTAGCCTTTATAAGTGCTTTGTGATATATTTGAGAAGTTTGGTATGTTGTATACCTCATGGCATGCATTTTGTGCTCCCATGCGTATCCTATGTTTGCATTTAAGGGGGAGTCTTGCATTTAATGGGGAGTTTTGCATTTGAGGGGGAGTATGCATTCTTTTGCTCTTGTGCATGCATTTCATTGTGACACATTTTCAGGGGGAGTGCATGTGTTCAGGGGGAGCTTGTGAGTTTTGTGCTCTCTTTTGCTCTTTTGCTGGTTGTGTTGAGCTTTTACTTCTTCTTGAGGAATCGGCATTTGGTTTGAGCTTTTGATCGTCACATGATTGGTGTTGAGGCCATTCTGCCTCTTCTTGTGGGATCAAGTGTTTTCGATCTTCACATGATTGGTGTTGAGCCCTTTCTGCCTCTTCTTGAGGGATCATGTGTTCTTTGTCTTGGTTGTGTTGAGCCATTGCCCATGTCTTTGGGGACTGATACTTTACTAAGTTGATTTTGCCTTTGTGATGTTTCTCATGCCAAGTGACTTTAATATTTTCCTTTACATGGCTTTTGATCACTTGGACCAGAGTTTTGCCTAATTGATTTCACAACTTGGCTTTTACGACTCTTCTCATCTCAAGTGACTTTGATCTTGGCTTTTGATCACTTGGATGAGATTTTTGGCTTTTGCCTCTCAAACCATTTCTTGCGCTTGAATGTTGTCAACACACTCATCAAGGGGGAGATTGAGAAATCAAGTTGATATGAACCTTGATTTGAATGTGATGAGTGTTTGACAAATGTTGAAATGGCTTTGATGGCAGTTTGGGATTCATGTAGCTCTTATGTCTTTTGCTTGACTCTTCGGTTGTGTTAAGTCTTGTCTCTTCTTTGGGAACCGAGAGTTTTTTGTTTGGAGCTTGCATGATCCTTTCTCATACCAAGTTGCCTTGTGTTTGCTTTTACTTGGTGTTTGGGCACTTGAATGAGTTCTCTTTTGCTTTCAAATCATCTTTTGTCAATGCACTTATCAAGGGGGGGGGATTGAGAGACCAAGTTCACATGTGCCTTGGCCTATTTGTGCTGAGTGATTGACTAGACAATTTGAGGCTTTACCAGTAGAGTTCGTATTCCATATGCACTTGATTATACTAATGGCTAACTGGAGGTGTGAGTTGTGTGAGTTGTGTTGCGGTGTTTGTATAAAACATATCTTGTGTGTTGTGTCTCTTGGCTTATGATGTGCAGGTGTAGGATGCGACATGGCGATCGACGGCATGAGGTGAGGGTTAAGAGAAAGGTTCATACCGATGTACTAGGGCTTATGGAGGACACGAGTAGGCTTGGACTGGGGGACCCGAGGAGTCTGGGTGGAGTCATGGGCGAGCCACATGGTGCACGGAAGTGCAAGAGTACACGAACGGGATGGAGATGTCGTCGGTCGAGTCAAATGGGATGGAGGCGAGTCGAGTAGGTGGCTCGGGAGCCGGGAGCAAAATACTTGGAGGCGTCAAAGGCTTGGTGGACGCCGGACACGCGTCAATATCGATGAGTCACGTCGTGTGCGACATGCAAGAGGGTTTGACTAGTTTGATCTCAAAACCGGGGTTGAATCACGCCATACGGGGTGTGCGAGAGGGTTTAACCAGTTTGACCTCAAAACCGGCGATGAGTCACGCCTGTGGGGTGTGCAAGAGGGTTTGACTGGTTTGACCTTAAAACTGGGGGACTAGTCTGGTGCAGCTGGACGACGTTGAGTCGGAGGATGCGTGGCACCATCGCGAAACTTGCGTCGAGGCGAAGCGAAGTCGTGAAGGCGTCGGGTCCGTCCGATGTATGAGAAAAAAGTTGGATGATTTTACCCCTGGAGGATATTTGAGTTGTGTGCTTCATGTAAGGTCATTCTGAACAGTTTTTGGATGCCTATATATATGAGAGATGGCTGGTTGGGGTAGCCATCCTTTTGGTTGTTTTGGTGGTGGGCTTCTCATTTGTTTGTGAGAGCCTTTGGTAGAGTGAGAAAGGAAGAGAGGAGGGATCTTTGTGTTGATCTTTTTTCCATCGTAGCTTTGTTTGTGCTTAGGATTGGCTTGTAACCGGACATTATGAAGTAATCCAAGATCAATTTCGTGCCATCTTGTTCCATCCTGTTTGAATCTGAACTTTATCTTTTTCGGTATTTTCGGAGGTATTGTTGGGGATTTTTCGTTCTTTGCGATTGGCAGCGATTTGGGGTGTTTTTCTTGGAGCAAATCGGTGCTAGGACATGTGCAAGAATATCTAGGATGATCCCCTAGCAAATCCATGCATGAGCACCTCAGATTTTGAGATTTCCCGAAAATCCCCTTGTGTTCTTGGACAAATTTGCAAAATCGAGGGTGAAATCTTGATCTTCTTGGGAGGATCCTTTTTGCAAACATTCGCCACATGTATGTGCAGCTATGGCTATGATCTTGTTGGATTTGTACCCCATTTGACTCATTTTCATGTTTGAGTTCATGGAGTGTTCTTGAGCTCTTTGTGCCCTTCTACAAATCTTTTGAATCTGGTGACCAATTCTTCGGCTTTTTGAATTGAGCCTTTGGGAATAGCTTTGGAATGTTGTCGTGAGTCTATGGTTCAAATTTTGTGATTTTTGGAGGTCATGTGATTGAGTTTCGGATTTTCCAACTTCCTCACAAGGCTGTTTTTTGGACCTGCAGAATATTCTAGAAAATATTCCGAAAATTTTCGAAAATCCAGAATTCTCCGAAGGATTTTTTGAAAAATTCCAAATTTTTTGGAAAATTCCGTAGGTGCGGATTCTCCGAAGGTTTGTGCGGATTCTCCGGAAGTTGTGGAATTTTCCGAAGAGTTTTCCGAAGTTTTCCATACTTTTGTGTTGGTTTTCGAATTTTTTCTTTCGATAGTTGTTTGGGTTCTTTCTTGCTTGCACTAGTCTCAAATTAGGTTCCTAGCATCATTCCTAGGTCCATTAGCTCCTGCATAGCTAAGGGGACTTAATATCGCTAGAAGAGATGTTTGTGGATTGGTTTGGGACTTTAGCCGAGGTTCATTGAGGAAATTTGAATCGGCTACCATTCAACCCCCGCTGGTCGCCCGTCCCGGTCCTTCAACTGTGTTGTTGATCGGTCATGTTGCTTTAATATATAGGCGTGCCCCCAATGCCTTTGCTCATCGGCTCTTCATCTTTCACATTGTTACTGGTTGTGGAAGGCCTCCAATGCCTTTGTTTTGCTGGTGAGCTCATAGCTTCCGCATCTTGTTTATAGGTGATCATCTCATTGCTTGTCATTTTATAGTTCTGTTGGGAAGTGTCTGTAGGAGGGTGGCTGGTCATGCGAACGGAGCAGGTAATTTTGATGCTGTGACACCTCTGCAGCATCCAGGCTTTGCTGATCCGTATGATCTGTACGACATGGAAGAAGCAGACAAGGATGAAACAAAGGAGCTGAAGAAATCTGTGTTCGCTTGGCTGCAGGACCACAATCACACTCGTGTGCATCGCTATGGTAGCTTTGTGTGCCCTTTCTGCCATCTTGCTCACCGGGTTTAGGGTATTCATGACATCCTGCAGCATGCTTCTGGCATTGGTCGCTCAGGTCGTGTTACCCTAGACTCGAGGGCTAGGCATCATGCATTGGAGGACTATCTCCGCAGCGATGCTCATTTTGCTGCATTTCGTGCTACCGCAAGTATGCCAGAATAACCTTATGCCAAATCCATCTCCATGACCGTGTCCGTTGTCTCTTTGTTGCCATGTCCGTGTCCAATGCATTGCATCTGCATGTTGTGACACTTTCATGTAACAGAGATGACTTTATTTGTATCATCTGGATCAAAGGTTTTAGCCTCTTGGTGCTTGGTGATAGTGCACCAATTTTTTATTTAAAATATGTATGGTTTCATTCTTGTGTGCGTGTGCGTCTGTGCCACTGTATGAGTGTGGAGTTGTGGGGATGTATCATGTATGTGTACTTAAGATTGCAATCTAATAAGAATTGTCAAGGTTTTGTTCATTATTTCAAAACAGAGGAACTTACATTGTGTATCTTCTAATATAAGCTGATAGTCCTCTGTACTCTGCTCCCTATTTAAGGCACAAAAGAAATCCCTAATTGTTCGCTGCCTCTGCTCTCTTCCCCACATCTTTCCAATCTCCACCACCGCCCAACGAGCTGCTTGTCCTCAATGCCCAAATCCACCACTACCAGCATGGCTCAGTGTTAGAGAAGCTTCTCAAAGCACACCAAGACACTCTGCTCCATGGCTAAAGACCTCTCCGAGGAGTTCGGCACCCACGTCGCTATCATCACATTCTCCCCCACCTACGAGCCCAAAGCCTACTGCGCAACCACCGCCGACTTCGTCCTCCGCACCTACCTTCCCGAGTTCCATAGCTCGCCATCTCTAGCTTGTGTTGAAATAGCGGAGGAGGCTGCTGCAAGAGTTGATGGAATGAAGCGGGAGGCGGAGGAGACTCCTTTCCTGGCTGAGGCAGAAAGGGTGTGTCATGCTGCCGCATGGTCGAAGATCTTGGTTGCTCAGACGAGCGTAGTGAAACAGAACTGGTGGGAGGTGGACGTGGAAGCTCTCAGGGCAGACGAGTTGTCGGTGTTCGTCAGGGCGTTAGAGGTGCTAAGGACCAATGTCCAATGCCACCTCGATGCAAAGGAATCATCCCGAAAAGATAAGATGCATCCTTAATCCTTTGCTATTAGTGCTCTCACTGCATGATAAATCCATGCAAGCAAGATTTGTATATTATGCTTATGCATTATATTAGGATCAATCTGACATGCGGATGTTAAGTGAACTTTTGTGCTACCTTAATCCTTTTGTAATCCATGCAAGCAAGATTTGTATATTATGCTTATGCATTATATTAGGATCAATCTGACATGCGGATGTTCCGCTCTCGTTCTATCTTGTGTAAACGTACAGTCTGTTTGTACTATATATTTATTGGTTAGTCTTATTAGTTATTACGCATTGTTCCAATTAGAATAATGTTAAATAAAATATTTGTCCCATATTTATTTTCATCTTCACCAAAAACAAATGCACCGTTCCAACTACAATCACATTAAATGAAACAATAATTTTGATACATCTTGGCCTCTCGAGAGATGAAACAAAAATGAAACATAACTTTTTGATGGTGTGTGAGTAGGAGAACCAACCCTTGGGAAATAAATGAGGGAAGACCAGAAATTGGTTTCAAGTACGAGTAACAATATCTACACAGGAACCAAGGAGGAGAGAAAGGGTGAGGGAGAGGAAAGGAGAGACACTAGAATCCAGAGTGAAAGAGTTTATGCACGAGAATCAAGGCTTATCCCATTGGAAGATTTCACTTTGATGTTTCCAAGATAGTTTAACATTTAACATTTTGATTTTCATAGGCACCATTTAACATTTAATTTTAAGACATTCAGAGTTGGTTTCCGTGTTAAGGGAGTTTCATCTAGATGAAACTGGTTCCTTCTCTCTCCTCGTAAAATTTTCTGCCACATCACCAGATTAGCCTAAAAGAAGTGAAAAAGCCACTCATTTGGACTTTATCTTCCATATGACATGAAAACTACTTGATGGAAACAGAGCAAGATAGTCCGTTGTTGCTAAATAAACAATTCAAGATAGTTCATTGTTGCTCCATAAACGATGCAAGATAGTCCATTGCTGAAAAATACACAATACAGTTCATCAATATTCAACTGGTATTGACTTTTTTGCCGCAATGCCGTGCGGTGGGATAAAAATAAAAAAAATGTCATGACAAGACATGGCATGGTAGGCTATGACGTACGGAGTAGCAATGTAGCATCATGACCTGGGAAAGCCAAAGCACCAAGGAAGATGAATAGATATGTGATTATGTCCCATCCACAGAGCAAATAGAGCAGGTAAATAAGGGATTGATCTTCATACAAGAAAATAGGGGATTTCCCTACTAGATTCACAGAGCAGGAAAATAGGGGATTGATCTTTCCATAAAAAAGGAAACAATCCATTGATCTTTCCATCCAAAAGAACACCTATGTATATGCAAAAGAAAACCCCAAAACAGAGTAATCTATGATGACCCCTCCGAGGAGTAGCCCGATGACTCTGGGTCAACTACGGCAATGGCGAGACCAGCATTGGAGCGACCAGCGTTGATGTCGAAGTCCACCCGCCTCCAATTCTTGGCCATCTCCGAGTCCACCTCCTCCTCCCTCGCTGATAGAGCCACCAACCTTCTCTTCTTGGCAACCTGCTTCTTGGCCCTCTCCTCCACTACTGCCATAGCAACCAGTGCCACCGCCGCCACATCAGCCACCTCTGTCTTTATCTCCGCCGCAACCTCCACCAACACCGCTTCTGCCACCGCTTCCGCCATCACCTCCACCCACCTACTCTTATTGGCCTCCTCCTCCTTTGCCGCCGCCACCACCACCACTTCCTTTTCCGCTGCTGCTGCCGCCACTTCCTCATCCTCCTCTTCCTCCTCATCATCTTCCTCATCATCGTCGTTCGAGTTCTGCTCAACGTAGGACTCATCGTCATCCTCCTCCTCCTCCTTCTCGTACTCGGTCTCCTCTTTGTAGGAGGACCTGGGAGACTCAGGTACAATGGAGGGCTCGTATGAGGGGTTCGACTTGTAATACTGTGGCCCACCATACTCGACAGAGCCACCATCATCGCCGGAGGAGTAGTTGGAAGGAAGAGAAGAAGTAATCGGAGAAGAAGCCATGGTAGTTTTCTAGAGGAAGAGAGCATGGAGGCAAGGCAATGGAGGGGTTGGTTAACATAGAAGGAGGGTAATGCTATATTAATGGCTCTCAATTGTCAAGGGAAAGCGGAAGGGTCGCATCGGTCGAGGGATGGAAAATGGCAAGAGGCGCGCCGATCTCTAATAATGTAACGGTCTTTTGCAAGTGAATAATATTGAAATCTAAGTGAATTCTAGTAGAGAAATAAAGAACTAAAAAGAATTTGCAAGTACTAGAACATGGAGAGATAAACGATTGATAGTATTGCAAAGATAAATGATCTACATAATCACCCTAGGGTTGCCCAGGGACTCCCAGTCGCCGGCCTCGAAGATGTTGAAGCGACTAACATGGACGAAGATGACGACCTCGTTCCATCACTGACAGGTGCGACCATGAATGCAATCAACATCCTGGGAGGATGGAAGAACGGCGAAGACAAGATTGGAGGAGTTGTCATTCGGCATCCTGAAATGGTGATGGCCCAACTAAGCGCCTACGCAGACCGACGCAGTGTACCAAGGAGTGTGCTGGTGCTGCTCGGTGACATAAGCTACCACCACACGATCGATAACACCATTCCAGACACCAGGGTGGAGCAGCACAGCCTGGTTGACGGTGAGTTCCAGATGCATAGGTGGAGCATCAATTTCGATGATCCTGAAATGCACATAGAAATTAGTGTGATCAAAGAGATGGGAAATGTCGAATGGGCATACAAATTGATACAGAGACTAGGGAGAGAGCACTGTACTTGCAACGAGAGGAATGCAGTAGGGTTTTCTTGCGCTAACAGGAGATGTAGAAGGATTTTCTTGCGCTTAAGGCTAGCTGAAGAATTGCTAGAGCAACCAAAGGAGACGTGGAGGCCTGTCGCATCTATAACAAAATCACCGCTCCTTCACCGGCAAGCCTCCCAAAATAGTAGAATGCGTGGATGTGGAACGTGGACGGTTGCCACGTTAATCCTCAGGGAAAAATTAAAAGTTGTTACAATTTTTGAGGAAAAATATGTATTACTTGTAATAGGTCGGACTTTCCATGAATATATTTTGTACAAGACCGAACTTTGTCGATCATGTCTTACTGGAGTAGAGGAGACGTTTGTGATTCTTTGCGAGGTGGAGACGTACGATCCCTTGTTCGAAAAGTGAATAGGCTGGACTAACATTTTCGATCCTTTGTTGGAAAAAAGATGATTGGTTTGAATTTGGACAAGGTGAGCAAGGATTTCCTTCCTTTTGAGAGAGAGCCAAATAGGATCACATTATGGGGGTAGGCAAGGTGAGCAAGGATTTTCTTGCTGTTCGGAAAAAGATGACGATGAATGGGGGCGGGAAAGCCTCAAGCCGATCAGCCTGGGCACCTCCAAGCCAATCAGCTTGAGAGGTTTTTGTCTCCTCTAGTACTGCGCTTCGCGTGACGACCTTGTGGCAGCGGTGGATGATGTTTGCGTGGTGTTTCCTCTCTTCTCCAACTCCTTTTCCTTGTAATCCAGGAGGGGATATTTATCATCCTTCATAGAAGGCGGCTCTAGGTCGATGGTTGGTGGAAAAACCCTAGATATGTCGTGGACTTCACGCTGAAGAAACGGGAGCTCAACCAGGCCCTGGAATAGGCTAGGTTGATCGGCTTGTAGGGTCCTAGGCTGATCGTCCTAGGCCCTTTCTGGCCCTCCTGGTCCTCTCCTTCCTCATGTAGGCTTCCCTCGACGATCCATGTCGAAATATCCATTAAGCTCTTTATGAAAACCCCCTGATTATATCATATTTCCATTGAAAACACAATATGCTCCAAAATATAACACATATACAATAATGGGGTTATTTCAAGTGCCAAGTGGCGGGTTAGTATAAGAATATGCATGAAAACACTAGTTAAATAGCACTAAAAGTGTGCCAATAATGAGTGTCAACATGCCTCAGCTTGTAGGCACACTGAACCCGACATGTGTTGACGTGGCTCTCTATCCCTAGCAGAAGGGTTTTCTTGCGCTTGAGGCTGACTGGAGAAGAAGTGGAGGCACCACCGCACCTTCGCCGGCAAGCCTCCCAAAACAATCGGCACTAGACGATGTGACATTACACAACGTTGGAACATGGACGGTTGCCACGTTAGTCCTCGGGTACAAATTAGAATTCGTTACAAATTCTGCGAATACATTTTGCACAAGACCAAAGACGGTTGCGATTCTTGGTGAGGTAGAGATGTATGATCCGTTGTCAAACAAGTGAATAGGTCGGACTAAAATGTTTTATCCTTTACTTGTTATAATATTCATCCCATATTTACTCTGTCCCTAGCAGAAGGATTTCCTTGCTTTTGAGAGACAGCCAAGTAGGATCACATTATTTGTTAATATTAATCCCATATTCATTTTCAACCTCTCCAAAAATCAGTGCACCATTCCAACTACAAATCATATTAAATTCGATCCATCTTGGCCTCTCAGGGTTTGTGAGCAGGAGAACCACCCCTTGAGACTAGAAATTGGTTTCAAGTGCGAGGAACCAAGTCTACATGGGAACCAAGGAAGAGAAAAAGGGTGAGGGAGATGAAATAGAGCAAACCAAGCCGGAAAACAGGGGATTGATCTTCGTACTAGAAAACATGGGATTTCCCTAAAGATTCACAGAGTAGGAAAAAAGGGGATTGATCTTACAAACAAAAGAACACCCATGTTCCAATGATATCTAAAGTTACTAATTAATAGCATAGTAAAGATAAATGATCTAATTAATCTCCCTAGAGTTTCCCAGGCCCTCCCAGTTGCGGGTCTTGAAGAGGTTGAAGCGGGTCACACGGTGAAAGATGACGACCTCGTTCACCACTGCCATCTACATCCATGACGCCAGTCAACATCCTGGGAGGATGGAATCACGGCGAAGACATGTAGGGAGGTGTCATTGTTCGCCAAGCAAATGTTATTATGGCCCAGCGAAGTGCCAATGCAGACTAATGTAGTGTACCAATGATCGTACTAGTGCTGCTCGGTGACATAAGCCGCCGCCACCCCCCGGTCGACCTCACCCTCCCGGAGATCAAGATGTTGCACCACGGGCATAGAGACGGTGGTGACTAGCATCGGAGGTGGAGCAGCCATGTCGATGATCCTAAAAAGCACATAGAAATTAATTTGATCAAAGAGGCCGGCTAAAGAAGAAGTGGAGGGCTATCACATTTATAACAAAACCACCGCTCCTTCACCTCCTAAAACAACCATCGCCAGAACATGGACAGTTGCCACGTTGATTTTGGGGTTAAAATAAGAATTCGTTACGATTCTTAGCAAGGTTAGACGGAAATTACATTATCGGAAAAGTGAATAGGCCAGACTAAAATGTTCTATCCTTTTTCAGGGAAAAGTGAAACCACTTGCCTGTATGAGTGTGGAGTTAGTCGAAAACATTTGAGCAGCACAGTGGTGGATAGCAACTGCCGCATAGCCCTTGGCATGTATTCAAAACCTTGAGGCTTGTCAATTTTTGCTCACTTATTATCTGTTGGCTCCACCATTACACGTGGCAATGAAAAAGTTTTGTTGTCCCTAAGTAGTAAAGCTTGCCTTGCCAGGTCTTGGCAAGCGAGGATATCGGGCAAGCTTGGGCAAGACAACCAAGCAGACCTAGAGTTTCATCCATGGTTTCATTGCAATGAGATTGGCAAAGGGACAATATATCATGAGCACAATGTTCAGAAACATAAGGTAACATAACCAAAGTGACACTTCCAAAATACATCATCAGTAAAATGTTCAGAATCATAAGGCAATCCTATGGTACTTTCACTCTAAGTACCATTAGCTACCAAAATATAAAAGCACCATCCCACCTCTGAACCATCTACGTAATTAGCCTTGCCACCAAGCATCAACCAACGGTTAGGGTTGAGAAAGGTCCATGAATACTTCACCACAGCTCTCAACTCGTGATCGCACTTGTTTTCAGAATGCCAACGGGTAGTGTCGCAGGAAGATGTCTCCGAACAATAGCGACCAACGGAAGAGGATGATGGAATACTCGGAATCTTCAAAAAAGTCATTGTAACTTGAAATCAAAGTTTAGTTTTGCACTTCATAAACTATAGCCTATCAACTTCTAACACCAATCGGAATGCAAACCTAAGGGTAGGACGAAATCAGAATCTACTGCCTTCAACCCAAATCCCCAATTCCAGAAAATCCCCTTCCTCCTGACAAAAGGGGAGAGTAACGGCACCAAATAGGGGACTGGCCTGATCGTAGCTCCTACTCCTCCCTTCACTACTAGGATGTGCCATTCCCGTTGCCCGTTGCAGATCTACGCACCAACGCCTCTAGGCTCAAGTCTTTGCCACATTCAATAGGAGCGTACCGGCGAGCCCCTTGCAGTGTACGTCGTTGCAGATATACCCGTTGCTTTAGCCTGCAACTGGAAAGTGGACCACACTTATTAGAACTGTAATATAAATATGCTTCCTTTTTCAAAAACCATAAACTGCATCATGTCTCAGTGGTAGTACTAACTCATCAGAATCAAGGTCATAGGTTCGACCCCTGCCTCGGACACTCTTACCTTTTTATTTTTCTTTCTTTTTTATTTTAGACTGAGTTGTGGGACCCTATTAGATTTTATGACGAATCGGAACACCTTATTTCTCAAGTCATGCTTGCATCAGGATCCCTCTCGGTTTATGACCTTTTTGCACACCTTATTTTTCAACAAATGCTTACATGTGGGGCCATGGTTGGTTTATGACGTTTTTGTGGATCTTATATCATCACAAAACCACCATGTAACAGCGAGTGACGTTTTCTTTTTAGGTTGAGTGGCAACTTTTATGACGTTCCATAACCTTGTCACTAAATTTGCTCGGATGTAAAATTTTATGACGTTTTCAGCCAAAGACATTATAGATCTATGACGAGAACAAATATGTCATAAAATTTTCATCATATACAAGAAGATTTCTTTTAGTGATGTGATCATGGTTGTGGGAAGGGGGGTTCTGAAGAAGTGGAAGTGATGTACGAGGAAAGTGACAACATGACAATTGACATAGAAATTGTTAACCTGAATCAGCTGGAGGGGGGACATGATGGTGTTGAGATAATCCAGAAAGGGGGTTTCACAAGCTCCGTAAATGAGGATGAGATAGATGACAAGGATGGCGTGGGATGGGAAGGGGCGTAGTAGGAATGGTGGAGGTCATGGCAGGAATGAATATGGAGGGGTGAGCTGCTGATGAGGACATGACATGCTTAGATACGACCATTAATGCTAAAGATAAGGTGAGGATAACTCTTGATTTGGTGGAGTATCAACACACTCGATCCAGCTTTCTTACTAGTAAGATCCGAACCCTGCAATCAAAGCACCACTTCTCCTTTGGTTATTATCAACCGTGCATAACCCGATTAACCTAGCCATAAAGGTTAATCCCTGCCTGCGAATCGAAGAACACAAGCAACAACAAGGTAGATGCAATCTGAATATTGCTAATAATATGGAGCACATGAGTTGAGGCCTCACAAACTGATAAAACAACGAAATTGTTCAAAGACAGATTAATCTAAGCAAAACCCAAGCGTTTAGGGCATCGGCTTTTGAGGTTATATAGGTAAGGGGTGGAGGCCAAGGGGATGGATGACCTAGGGCACCCTTGGGTCGTGCTCCTACTAGTGGGGGCACAGGCAAAGTGAGCCTAGGCCGTCCCCATGAATTACGAGACCTGTAGCCTAGTAAAATGTGATGCAACATCTTGGTAGATTTTGTACGTCCACTTGTTTTGACGATTACCGTTGTTTCAGAAGGAAATTTGACTTGAGACCAAAGCCATTGGAAAGTATATCTTCTAATGTTTCCATTCATATGTAGAATGTCAAAAATGGACCCTAGAACCTTAGGTTGTTCTAGGGTTGGTAGGCTACCTAGAACGTCCTCAGATGCCGTAGAGGACGAAGTAAGAACAACAAGACAGGATTGGAAAAGGCAGGGAAAAGAGAAAAAGGAAAAGGATAAAAATAGTAGATGTATTTGTGTTTGATCTACTGGATTCTTCTCGATCAGCTGTGGCCCTTTATATTTATAGAGAGGGGAGGTCTTGGCCTAGTAAGAGTCGAAACACTTCCAAATTTCATATCAAAATACACCTCCTAACTTGAACTACACAGACAAGGTGTGGAACTTTCTGAAGCCATAACTTCCTCATCCGAACTATAAATCGGACATTCTATGTATGCATTTTGATCTACTCGATGAGAGCTACGTAATGGTAAAGTTCAATTTGCATTTTGAGCACTTCACCCAAACCGGTTTGGTACCAGTCTGACCAGATCCGCCAATTTTGATCGTCACCACTATCACGGTACTTTGGCCAGAACACTTTGGCCAAAACAAAACATTAACATATCTGCCTGTCACGGTAACTTGCTACTTTGTTATTGCAAAAGGACGGAGGTATTGCAATAGCATATATTCTTATTGGTCCAAAATTGTTGCCTGTGACACATTTTCTGAAATTCTATAAAGCAATTTTATGATTTGTTAGAAATAGGAGGGTTTTATTAAATATTTATGTGTGGGCAATGGAGTCATCTGCATTTACCTTTTGCCCAACAAGCATCAACAGGCGCCATAAGTCTAGCTGGGCCCCGAGAGTCCACAATACTATTGCCGGCCCATTTTGCCCAGCAAGCATCAGCAGGAGCAATAAGTCAGAAAAATTCTTGCAGTAATTTCAAGCTTCCACGAGAGTTGAACAGCAGGAGCAAGTCACCGCTGTGCTGTGCACAATGCCATGCAATCAGCCAATCAGAAAGACAAAACAGAGTAATTGCAGCCGATCAGCATTCAGCAAGGAGTCGCATTACCACCATATGTACACATGGTTTTTCGCTTACTGCACTGCGCAGGATCGTTTTGCATAGCCTACCACTTGTTCAGTTAAGCCTAGAGAACGATGTTCACCAATGCATATTAACAAAATGGATCAGAAGATCCTAGCATCAGCATAATTCTCTAACGGTTTACCTTACACAATTCCTGTCCACACAGATCAATTCACCTCAGTAACTGCTGAAGCCAAGGATTGCCAGCTGCATCTTTCTGCATGTCAACTTTCAGTTTGGCAGCCATCTCCATGGCCTTGCTCTGATCCATCTCATCTATAGGCAATGCTGCGAGTTCCTCCAGGAAAAGCTGAGCCCGAGCAGCCCCTCTGGTCACGTCATCTGGGCTAAATACCCTCTTGCGCTTTGACCCAACCTGCATGGGACAACACTTGCTAGGTTAGGAAGAGGTTCGAGTTTCAGCACAGTATGGGTAGGATACCCCATGCAAACCGAAGCTCCCATGAATTAAGCAGCCGATAGAAGTAATTATTTTACCCTATTTGCAGAAACAGCCATAGGAACTCCAAAAATTTAGTAATGCGAGAATTCTGACTCCTATGTTCGTTTCTTTATGCTAAGATCACTCACATAGGAAGAAGCAGGTCATTTTATTTGTTATCGAATCTATAGCATTTATTTTGAATTTTTTTTAGTTATTGATACCTATAGCATTTATTTTGAATTTCTTAGTTGTAGATACCTCGTCTATCGAATCATCAGAAAAGGTGGGTGTAGTAGAAAAGTCTTCTAACTCTGCTGCTTTGCTTTTTGCAAGAGCAATAACAGCTTCTGGAAAATTAGCAAATTCTGCAACGTGAATACCAAAACTTTGGTCACATGCCCCAGGTTCAACCTACAACATAAATTGAAAAATATTGTAAGAAGAATATCTGTCGAGGCATCATTTCACACAACTAATGCTGACTTGCTTCTGTAAACTAAAAAAGGGAAGTTTAGATGTGGTTCAGAATTTCACATCATGAGATACCTTGTAGAGCATAGTTAACTTCCGACTTGATGGGTCTATGTGAGCACCCACGTGATAATTTGAAATTCCGATATCAGAAACTTGTTGATGCTCATCATCATTTCTCTGTGCTAATGCAGTTAATTCATGGAAATGGGTTGCAAACAAGGTAGGTGCTCGAGTCACTTCCACTAGATGCTCACAGATAGCCCATGCGAGACCTGATAAAAAATAATATATCAATCCCATAAGAATTAGAAGTTCCATTTTTCTGGAAGTCTGAGCATATTGCAGCATTAGGTAACCATAGCTGATTAACTAGTATCTCCATTGGAGTGTGAAAAGGGAAATCCTTGTAGAAATGGATACTTAATTTAGAAATGGTAATAGGTATGTTTCATCCAGTGATGTGTCTGATAACAAATAGATTTTGCATATTGATAATTACAGACAAAAATGGATGCAACAAACTTTGAGAGGACAGCTCAGGTTAACTCCATCCAAAATCAACCATAGCCGAGCATTGAGAGGAGCAATTAGCAAATACAATTTTTTGCCCACAAACGATTCTTTACGTTTAACTGTACAGGAGCTTCATTCCAAGCAAAGCTCCATTGATTGATGACTAAATTCAAAAAAAATTTCATCAGTGGGGGTCTCCCCCGCTGTATAGCTTTCAAACAAAAAGACTAAATTCAAATTTTCAGCACTTTTCATAACCAGAAAAAACGCCAACCATAAAAACATTCTTTGTTCTACGTTTTAATTCAAAATAATTTAAAAGGAATACAGAAATTTTACTTTCCCAAATCAGGCTGGTGGGACTGATTAACACCACTAACCAGTGCCTTCGGTAAATGTTACACTAACATCAAGCACAAGGAAGGGTACAAGGAAATACTAGTACTTTTTGTCTAAGACATGTTCTAACCAGTGGCGGAACCAGGGGGGTGACCCCCTAACGTCTATAAATTTTTCGAGACCCCCCTTGTGCAGTTGATGACTCTACACATCCAAGTCGCCTATTCCCATTCGGCCAAGAGTACAAGCAGATACATATAGCCGCACAGAATGAATTAGACGACTTTAACTTCATCCATAGGCAAATTAGTCAACTTAGGTGAACCACACGACAGGAATCAGAGCTGCCGATTGAAGCAACAATGGACAGGAACGCTGGTCACTAGGATACTGCCAGAGCTACGCAAGACAGCTGTCACCTGACCCCGAGCCACGATTGCGCTGGTGCAATGCACACACGGCACGACCCCATGGCATAGCAGAAGGTTGATCGGCTACACAATAGGCAATTATAATCCCTAGTCTTCTTTCTGTTTGTTTTGTTTTTCTTGTTGCAGTTAGTGAATCAGCTACACAGGGAGAGGGTTTGTTTATTGATTCTTCTTTAAAGATCATCAATTCTTTACTGGTGTTTTGATCCTGGTTTTTACAAAGAAAATGTTTGTTCATGTAAAATTTTATTGTATCTTATTAAAACGGAAAATCTTTTTTATCTTCTAAACCCTTAATAAACACATATGAAACGAAAGTTAAGCATATATATACAATTATTTTTATAGCTATTGGTGGTCTACATTGTGAAATATTGATCGAGTTTTGTCTGCCCCCCCCCCCCCCCCCTCATAATAATTTCCTGGTTCCACCACTGGTTCTAAGAAAATACTAAGTGTAAAATATACAATGCTAGTACAACAACCTTATAAGTATGTGGATTGCCTGCTTCAAATCTATTACTAACATCAGGAGCAGACACAGGCCCTCAAAAATTTGAAAGTAAAAGTCGATATAGCTTAGAAATAATGCAGATGAAACTTTGCGCATGCAAAAAAGAAACAAAACCAAAGATGATTATCAAACTTGAAAGAGAAAAACATGAAAGGTTTACAACACTGACCAAATCCATCATATGTGGAAGTTCCACGTCCCAGCTCATCAATAATTATAAGAGACTTATCAGAGGCGCCTTTCAGGATGGATGCTGTTTCAAGCATCTCTTGCATAAAGGTTGATACACCATGAAGCTGTCAAAAAATGTAAAAATAACAGTTTGCAACATTATATTTTGCAGAAGTATATAAATTTTAACGCTTGCTCAAAAGTATTCCTATAAGAACAGACCCTGCCATTATTATCCATTTAATTTAAATAAAAAAGAAATTTTACACAAATGGCATATAAGGATTTGTATATGCTCTAATGTGCCAGGTGAATATTCACATTTTAATTAGGATCAAGAGATTTAGAGGAAGAAAGTATTGAGAATCCCTTCCATCACTAGCCCTTATACGCTAGGGATATTCGTACGAAACATGATGACTACGAATTGATAGTTGCAGACGACTGTAGATAAGGTTGTGGCTTCAGCTCCTTGGCTAAGAAAAATAATTTGTACAATTTTTAGTCTTCAGAAAAAATAAACTTGATTGATAAGCAAAGGTGCTACTCTTCTAGTTTATGTTATCATGTTTCCTGCTCATGTGCATCTTTGATTTGCTACATTTGTATGACTATGAGTAGCTAAGGCAAGAGAATATAATGTAAAGCTGTACAGTATGAGAAATTGCAAGTTGCAACAGAAGTTTAAATAAGAACCAAAAGCATTTCCAATATAGAAATTAAAATAACAAAATATTTTGACAACAAAACCAGCTTACTTGACAATCACCAGCACCAACACGAGCAAAAATACAATCTCTCACACTAACACTTGCTTCATTGCAAGGAACAAATGAACCAACTTGTGCCATCAGGACGTTTACACCAACCTGGTTCCATATGAAAAGTAATGAAGCAGTAAAAGGTATTATTAGTTTCTTCAAATTATATATTTGAAACAACATAAATTAGATTTCAGTAGCCCACGTCCAAGAAAGAAGATCGAGGAGCTATGAGAAATTGAAGGAAATTCAAATTATATGTTTGAACATGCCCAAATGTACTCCAGCAGAATCAAACTGGTTTGTGTTTGATTAACCAAAATGCACAGATCAAGGAGTTACAGAATAATGCTCACACTTTTTAATTTATTGTATTCTTAGGATAACAGATCTGGTTTAGCATCGATTCTTCAAAAAGTGCTAATCAAGAGGAGTCACAGACACAGGCTCACATAACAAAATTTGTACCAACAGCATTTTAAATAGCTGAGGTCCTAGCGAAACCCTTCTTTAGCAGTTATGAAGAATTTAAGTTCTGGGCAATCCATCTCCTACAAGAAGCTGTGACAAGTTCTTGGATCAAATATGTATGAGTAGAACTACTCAATAAGTCACCTCACATGGCTATCCTAAAACAGGAACACGGATGGCATAAGGCGTGAAGCACACCAGCACATTGTTATTGTGTTGCATTGTAATGCATCCGTCATGCATGTAGGGTGGACGTGGTAAAATAATCATCACTAACAGTTGGTAGCTCAATAAATATGGTTATAAGAATGGAACAACACATCAAGATGTGGATGCATGTATCAATAAATTATGTATCTATACATTTAAGTGCACACAAATGTTTTGTGCGCCTTGTTTTAGTGGAAACAGAAATGGAAAGCTCTACTAAAATTAGTAAATAACTATATGTAAATTTTGCACAACTGACAAGAAATGCTAAATTATTCACTCTTATTCATGCATGATTGGTCATAGTAACCCTTCTCAATTACTAGGCTTTATAAATAAATGTGCCTAAACTGGCTTATCATCTCACATGATCCCCATTCTCTGCCAATATAATGTAATGCATATTCACAGAGATGAAGGTGTCTACATAATTATTTTCATAGAAAGAATTACGGTAATTAGATTATTATAACAGTAGAGACCAATAATCCAAGAACTTATTCGCCTGCCGTTTTTTCCCTCCTGAAGAATGTTGGTCTGCTATTTAAATTGTAAACGTAGATTGAATAATGTTGTGAAATTAAATAGCATTTTAGAGTATTCTGGTGCCGACCACTCCTATGAACCAGTACATAATGCAACAAGTACCGTCCTTGTTATATTAACATCCACAATGAAAGATATTTTTCATATTATCCTTATGTTTGTAAATGTATGATGTTTTGGATATCGACAGTCACCAATGTGCAAATTTGACCATGACTTCTTACACAAATATGATAACAAAGATTTATAAAAATTACTATATCATGAAAGTATCTTACACACAGATTCAGTGACACTATTTTCAAATGATCAATACAGATAGCTTTACTCAAAATCAACGGCCAGAGCTAGAGAAGTTTGATTGCACGCATTCTAAAACGCCATACATTTATGAACAGAGCTAGTATCATGCAGTACTGGACAGGCCATGTTTCCTATACATGAATCCATAACATTTATCAATAAATTCCTTGAATGGGTCGTCATGAATTTTATCATGGAACTACAAATCTAACCTGTCTTATAAACGTGGATTTTCCTCCCATGTTTGGCCCAGTGATGATCTGAAACCAACTTTTCCCTCTTACCTGTTTAAAGCAATTGAAGCATCACTAATTTCACTGACCAAGTGCTGTTATCGCATATATCATATCACACGATACATACCAGAGTGCAATCATTGGGTATAAAGTTAACGCCATCTTGTGCTTCCAGACAAGGATGTCTGCTACCTTGTAGAATAATATCTCCTTCATCCTGTATTATGTTCTCAAGATTAGATCTGCATTTGAAACTTCTCCTTTTCACAGGGTTTTAGAAAGTGTTTCTTACCGATGCTGTAATGTCTGGCCTTACATAAGGAACTGGGCAACTAGTTGCCAAATCAGCAAAACTTTGTAAAACATCCAACTCTGACAGAACCGCAGCAAAATTTTCAAATACCTGCACCAAGAATTGAAATTTATCACAATCATGTAGAAAGAAAAAATTCTGAAGGTAATAGAATTTATAGTGTACCTCTGAGAAGGTGCCTGAAACCCTCACTACATCATCAACAACCTTTTTCTGACAACTTGTGTACTCACTAAGCAGTGCCTGGTATTGATCACCTAGCTTTTTCAGCTTCGGACTAGTGAACTTCACACCATCTTTACGAGTTTCTATGATTATGTAGTTGCTAGTGAGTTTCTTCCTGACTTTCTGCTCCTCTTTCTTTGAGATTCTGAACACATGTCCAAATGGTCCTTTTTCTAGCTTCAGATGCTTATCAACAGAAAGATCCAGATCACTAGCTGTATGAATGTGCACATTATTTATGTGATCTTCAACAACAGAAAGCTCATCCTTCAGCACAGCTAAGTCAGAAGAATATAATGGAGATATTCTGTACTCTCCATTGTCCAGCTGATCAAGGTCAATAGCTGTCTCAACAAGAGAAGCAAACCTACCAAATCGATTCTCTGTCATCCATTCTTCCAATGGGTCAAGAAACTCTGTCTTTATCAATGTGGAAAATTGGCCATTGTATTGCTGAAGAACACCCTTGACGTATGAGATTCTGGAACAAGACTGCAAACCAATGAGCAAAAGGGTTAAAAAATTGTGGTAAAAGGAATGATCTTAGAAGGTGTTGCCCTTGCTTAAGAAAGGTTCCTGCAAGGCTATGCGCAAATACAGAGCAACAAGTACTACAAAGGTTCAGTGCACTCCTTTCATTACATATTAATAGCCTTATACTAACAGCTAATAAACCAATATTACTCAATATTACTGTATTAAATTTATTTCCTAATACATTTTCAGCCAAACAATCATCTTTGCATGCCATTAACAGAAGTAACAGTAGGTTGAAGCAAAAACCTGGTAAAGCTTAACAACAGGCTGCAGATTAGCTGATTTCTTTCGGAGAGAATGTGTTAGACGATCAATATCTGATATCCTTTTAAGTTGTTGCCTGAGTCCCTGACGAAGCTCTGGATCTTCTACGATAGCCTGAACCATATCTAATCTGTTATTGATTTCATTTATATCTAATAGAGGTTGTTTCAGCCATCTGTTAAGCAATCTCTTTCCCATCCCAACAGTACAGGTTCTGTTCATCAAACCAAACAAACTGAAGTTCTTGTTCATATCAGTTTTCCCTTCTGTGATGTTTAATGCTCGCACCGCAGCAGAATCAAGTCTCATGTAGCAGTTCAGATTGTACTTCTCAATTGTGTAACTTCCATAGTTAGTATCATCTGCTAGCAACTCGGCATAAGATAACAGAGCTCCAAGGGCACCAAGAGCATAGTCAAACTGAGATAGCAGGTCACGAACAGGTTCAACAGAACCCCTGATTATTCTACCAAGATCTTGTGCAAGATCCCTGGATTTGAAGTCAACCTTCTTTTTTTCAGTCAATAGAACATTACAATTACTAATGGCATCTTGAAGGGGGTTCAAATCAATGGATTTTTCACAATCCGCTGGGAGAAGACACTCCTTGCAACCTAATGCAACAAGTGCTGATTCAACATTTGTGAATCGGCTATCTTCAGGGAACTCAGCTAACCCAAGCTTCCTGTTGGTCATATCCAGAAAACTAAGCCCTACATACAGCTGACCTTCCCGGAAAACTGGAAACAAAGCAACAATGACTGGTGAATCTTGCATGTCGTTATTTGCAAACAGAATGTCTTCAAAACTACCAATATTTCCAGGTGTTCCAGACTTTGTTAACCTCCAACTCGACCCACTTCCCTCATAGAGCTCCAATGTACGGTCAGTCCGCTCCAATAAAATGTTGCGGGCAATGGTCTCAAACATAGCCTTGCTCACACTAGCACTTGAGATTCCATCAGAGCTGCTACCTAATTGACGCAAGGCTGACATTGTGTGGTAGTACGTCCTTGCAATAAACGTGGCATTCTCACCATGAGCAGTGTAATAATCCTGAACCACATTTAAGCACTAGTTATAGCATGCCATTTTACAGTGGAAGGTTAGTGCACATAGGGATCAAATTCCCAAAGATAAAACAGCTAAATTTAACTCTGCCCGAACACGGTATCCCTTAACAGTTCTGATTGCTGAAGTATGAAGATAGCTTTGGCGTGCAAACAGAATGCAGGAAAAAAGGTCGATAGTAGAAAACAAGTCTGGATTTATATTTGCATGTTTTCACGAACTTACTGTTACTAAACATTTTGGCCCCTTCTGAGGAAATATTTCTCAAGTGTTAACCATTGCTTTAAATGCACTTTCAAACAGGACAAAAATCATATTGGACACTGGAATATGTAAGTATGTAAGCCAAAGTATGCTGCATTGCTTCCAAATGTCAAATACCTCCCTATTTAGCAACCTCATCATTACTGGATTTAAGTTATTTACGACTTTTAAACATATATGAGTGGAACTGACATACTAGGACTAAATCCCTAAATTATGGCTGAGACCAATTCATATGATACATGGACTGTCAAGAAAATTTAGTTGACAAAGTAACATTATCATCGTTATGTAATGGTTCATCTGCAATCTATGTGTTCACTTACCAGGTGAATAAAAAGCACAATAGCCCATATTTCCTAACAGTAATGAACACTACCAGAGCTATTTCCCCCATTTCTCTAGCACATCGTATTGCTCATGAAAAACAAAACGGTTCACATCGCCATGTATTGGAAAGTATGGCACCATCAACTCGAAGCACTTACCCTGCGATCGAAGAGACGAACGGCGCGGGGGTCCTGCCAGACCAAAAGTAGAACAAATAAGAAAGGGGAAATAAACAAATCATGCAACAGAAAATATCCCAAAATAGTCGCCCAAAACTAGGAAAAAGGAGAAATCGAGAGAGGCGCACCTGCGGCAGCCTCTTGAAGAAGGAGATGAAACCCTGTGCTTGCCTCGCATCTGTCCAGCCACAACAGAATAAGGCGAAAACAGAGTGAGTGACCCGACGAATCGAACAGGAAAAGGGGGCCGCGCGCGCGGGCGAACGGACGGACGGACCTAGCTTGAGCTCCGGGAGGTTGCCGCCCTCCGGCGTGAAGTCGTCTCCATCCATCGCCAAGCTGTCGTATCCCTCACCCAGAGCGCAGAGGCTGTAGTGGTGGTGGTGGTGGTGGCGGCGGCAGCGTTGCGGGGTGCCGAGTGCGAGCGATGTGCTCGAAGAAATGCGCGCGTGGGCGGCGGGAAAAGGTGGGTTTTCGCGGGAGACGAGGGGGAAGGCGCGCGCGTGGTGGTGGCCTGGTGGGGACTCCCGCGGCGAGAGAGGGAGGTTTTGAGGGGGGCGAAGCGGCGGGCGGCGGGCGTGCAGAGGTGCGGAAATCGGGGAATGTTGCTCCCGAGGTTGTAGAGGAGCTTGCAGCAGGTTTTCAACATATTTTTTATCTTTTAAACATCTAAAGGTCCCTTATATTTTAATTAGGACAAACCAATTGAAAAATCGACGGTACATCGCTCAATCATGGTAGAAACTATCCTAACCATTCATCTATTTCGTTTCTCGGGTGATATTATCTCTTAGTACATGTATTTTTCTTATATTTTATTTTTCCCTCAAAAGTGTTTGTACGGGTGTCATGAATCTTACCTGCCCAATGTGACATAAAATCACAGGAGAGAACATAGAAGAGCCAATTCCTTGTATGCCACTAACTAAATTTTATAGCGTTTCCTTATGTGTCATCAAAATTCTACAGTTCCCTGTGTGCCAATGGATAAAACTTCACATCCCTCCTATGTCATTTCTGTTAGTTGGCTGTTAGGAGAGTGTTAAGTGGCAAGCAGAACGACAATTTTGCCCTTCTAGAATGAAAAAATAGTTGATGTTCTTAAACGCATGTATACTTTTTGTTACATAGAATGTACAGTACCAGTGAACCAGGAACATCATCGACATTTGAGATCGTATAAAAATTGGAAAAATTCTGATATAACGTAAACCAGTTCTTTTACTTCATGTTGTTAGCATGGGTGCCACCACTTGCAAGCAACGAAAGGATGAGGCTCCGCACGGCGCACGCCCTCCGTGCATGGCAGACTGCTAGTCTCCTTTATTCCCTTTCACGCACAATGTTGAAATCTGATACTTAGAACGGCAAAATTGTCGTTCCGCGTACCACTTAATCCTCTCCTGACAGCCAACAAACGGAAATGGCATAAGAGGATGTGAAATTTATCTAATAGCACACAGAGAAATTGAAGAATTTCGATGGCACACAAGGAAACACTATAAATTTTAGTGGCATACAACGAATTGGCTCAAGATAGAATAGTCCACACATGGCACTAATAAAAAACTAAGTATCAGGGGTATTTGGATACGAGGTACTAAATTTTTTAGGAGGTCACATCGGATGTTCGGACGCTAATTAGGAGGACTAAACATGAGATAATTATCAAACTAACTGCAGAACCCCTATACTAATTCGCGAGACGAATCTATTAAGCCTAATTAATCCATCATTAGCAAATGGTTACTGTAGCACCACATTGTCGAATCATGGACTAATTAGGCTTAATAGATTCGTCTCGCGAATTAGACTCCATCTGTGCAATTAGTTTTGTAATTAGACTATATTTAATACTCCTAATTAGTATCCAAACATCCGATGTGACAGGTACTAAAGTTTAGGTGGGTGTATCCAAACACCCCCTTAGTCCCGGTTGGAAGGGTGGAAATCTCTCAAAAAACTATCCAGGATAAAGCAATCGAGACAAAAGGGGGTGTCTTTTATCCCGGGTCCCTCAACTGGGACTAAATATCAGCCGGGGCTAAATGGGCTACCACGCCAGGTGCTGTACAGGCTCCCTTTTATCCCAGTTAGTAATTGTCGGGCATGCACCCCAGGCTCACGAGTAGACCTTGAACGGACTACTAAGGGACGTACTCGGACATGATCAAGACAAGGGGATAGGCGTATGTCGGGCATACACCCCAGGTCCACGAGTAGGCCTTGGACGGCCCACCAAGGGACGTACTCGGACAAGGTCAGAACAAGGATGGGCGTATCCTTCTCGGACTAGTCTTGTATGTTTATGAAAAACTACTCGGGCCAAATACCGAGTAGAACTCTCTAATAGTACCCGACTAGGACTCAGACTTGTAACCTTGCCCTCCCGCGTATATAAGGCCGGGCAGGGACCCCCCTCAAGACATCGACTCAAGACATCTATCTTTCTCACGATTAATACAAACCAATACACAGGACGTAGGATATTACGCGATCTAGCTGCCCGAACATGTGTAAATCGTGTTCCTTGCGTCACCATTGATTCCTTGATTCTCGACGACCCTTACCGCACAAAAGACCACCTAGGGTACCCTCTAAGCGGGTTGCCGGTCTAAAACACCGACAGCTGGCGCACTAGGTAGGGGAGCTCATTGAGTTTCTCAGCGCGAGCTCAATGGCAACAGTCGTCATCAAGCCTGTTTTCATCATCGAAGCAGGCGCGACGTTCGTTTTTGGATCCTGGCTCTGTGTCGCCGACGGTGCCGGATCGTTTCGACGCTAGATCATCAACATCCAAGAGAAGAAATTAGAAGATCCAATCAGGAAAAATCAAATTTTCAAAATCAACAACCTTAAGTTTGACTACGCGTCGGACTCGACATCAGTTCGGACTAGTCGGTCCCAGCCACTCCCCAAATCGACTTCGACTCCAAAATGGTTTCCACATGGACTCCGCAATGCAGCCGAAGTCTACCAAAGTTCCTTTACTCGAACCCTACTCGAACACGGGAATGGTGAAGACGGTGACTCCGACTCGGTCTATCTCCCAGAGATCCCACTGACAGGACCAGCCCAGGGACTAGTAATAACTTCGACATCACAAGGCAGATTCGTACACTGGCCGGGATTGAGAACATCTCTCTTCGCCCACGACTATGAATCACGCCTTGTCGCTCACATAGACAACCTCCCATATTAGGAAGGCGTCCCACTCATTTCAAGCCGTGAGGAAAGTTCCACAGAAATTGCAACATCAAGTTCCAGAAGCTACTACCCAGACAGAGAGGTTTTTGTTATCACTCAAAATAACAACCCGGGTACCAGCCAGAATAGAACACCTAGGCGATTGGCACAACTCGACAACGTCTCAGAAGATGAGTCAACAGCTAACGCCCCACAAGACGAAACTTCTGATCAAAGGAATCAAAGAAGGATACGCAACGCTACTCAAGCTGAGCGACGGTAGACGCTGGCTACAAATATTCCCATCACAAACCTCGAAAGAGCATTTGATGCAGTACAGGCTCAAGAACATACCACCCCACTCGCAGCAATCGCTTCTATCAATCTTTTAACAATGTTAATACCTCAAGACAGGGACAATGAAGCCATAGCTCAGCTCGTACAGCGCGGCAACGGACTAATCGCACAACTCGCAGACTAAGCTTACAAGCTACTCGACAAAGGATCGCCGATCCCATCTGTTCCCCGCATCGCAGCTCATCAAGAAGGCAGTAGAGGTGCTACAGCCAACAACAATGATGCTCAGAGAAACGACAATGAAGTCGTCAACCAACCTCGGCAACACAGCCAAGGTCCGAGTAAACACAATGCCCCAATACGCCAAAAGGACGTTAGAGAAGTCAGCTGCACTAACTCCTTGAAGAGTCCCCGCCCTACTCGGAAAAACCATGAAATATCAAATTTCAGCGATTTACGAGAAATATTCAACAGTCGGTGTGAGCGAGAAGTCGACAACTTCAACCACTTTCCCGCTTTCACAAATTAGTAATGAGGACAAGACTACCCGAGAAGTTCAAACCAATAGGAATCACCAAGTATGATGGCAAGCAAGACCCCATTCAATGGCTACGATGCTACTCACTAGCAGTCCAAGCAGCCGGGGGCAATAACGACACCAAAGTTATCCACTTTCCGATATGCATGGAACCTGCACCACTGACATGGCTCGAGTCCCTCAAACCCAAGTCAATCGACTCTTGGGTAGATTTGACAAAGGCTTTCACCAACAACTATGCCGGCTCCATGGCTAGACCAGGCAACAAGATCGACTTGAGTCAAATTAAGCAAAAAGAAGGTGAAACACTACGCGACTACCTACGACGATTCTTTGAAAAGAAGGCTACTATAGTTGACATCTCAGAAACAGACGTCATCGAGTGCTTCCAGAATGGACTCTACGATCGACGAACATACCAAGACTTCAGTAGACGACGACCAGCTAATGTAAAAGACCTCAAAGTCACGGTACAACAGTGGGCAGATGAAGAGGACAAAGAGCGAGAACGGTTCGGCTCTCATCGCAACTGTGGACACGACAACAACAACAATGACCAGGATCGAACTCGACACAATGATACTCGAAACAACTTTTCGAGTAATCAGAATCGCAAAAGGAAGCTCGACAACACCGTTGCTACCATGACTAACTCCGAGAAAAAGGGATCCCGCAAAAATGATGAAGGGCCAACCTTCACCGAGCTACTCAAAAAGCAGTGCCCATGGCACCTGACTAGCAAACACTCGGTAATAGACTGCTACAACATGCGCCGAATAATGCAAGACTTACCCGCACCACCACCTCCTGAAGAATACAGCAAGAAAAAAGTGTTGGGATACGAGGTAGGCTACGCTAGCGCAAATCAAAATGTTTAACCGCATAAACCAGGAAAACTGTCGTATAAGGATCACAAGATTACCACTCGACGCACTGATGCGGAAGATGTAGATTTGCGTCGATGCAGTGAAGTCGATCAGCGTAGTCGTACGTAGTCGATCACGTCAACGTCCAGCAGCTCCTCAGCAGCTCGTCCACGTGCAGCATGATCGCCCTCGTGCCGCGGCTCATCGTGGCTCGTCGGCGACTCATCGGCGGCTTGTCCAAGTGCTGCAGGCGCAACACCTCCAAGGTATCCACACGTGCAGGGAGGAAGCGTCGCAAGCCGGACTGCTAGGTCCGCGAGTTGCAATAGGCGAGGGCGTGGGAGGCAAAGCAAATGTGTTTCGCCAAAAATGTGTAAACCCTAGGGCGTCCCCACCCCTCTATTTATAGAGGTTCCTGACGGGCCTCTGGGTCCGAGGCCCAGTAGTACTTCTAAACCTAAATTAACTCAGATCACATCCGAATTGGGCTTCTAGCTCCTTAAGTGTGTGACCCCATGGGTTCAGATACGTATAGACATGGCCCGAGTACTCCTACTCAGCCCAATAGTCGGTAGCGGCCTCTAGCAAGACGTGCCAACTCCTATACGCACACGAAGATCATATCAGATGAACCATCACAACATTATATACATGCTATTCCCTTTGCCTCACGATATTTGGTCTAACTCCAAGCCGACCGCTCTTTCTCGATCCTATGATTCGGAATCCCTTTGTAGGTTAACTCTTAACCGTACGTAGCATGACCATGCATTTTCGGATCCGATCACTCAAAGGGCCCAGAGATATCACTCTCAATCAGAGAGGGGCAAATCCCATCTTGATTGACCATGTCTCATAACATGCTTTTTGACAAACCCAAAAGCTACCTTTATAACTACCCTGTTATGGCGTAGCGTTTGATAGCCCCTAAGTAAGTCGATCCATATCTTGAGTATATGCAACAATCTCAGGTCTAACGATAAAGCGTATATGTTGTGTAAAGAGAGAACTACTTCTCGTGTTGGGTCAGTCCTAGCACATGTCTCCACATGTGCCCACATTATTAGTTCAACATCTCCATGTCCATGACTCGTGAAACATAGTCATCAACTAATACATGTGCTAGTCTAATATTCATGTGTGTCCTCACATGAACTCCGACTTGGGACAACTTTAGAATAACCATACAAGTAAAGAGTTTCACATAGAATTCACATAGTTGCAAATCAATTCAAGTAGCCTTTAATGGATATTCAAGGAACACAATATAAATCATGGATACAAATGGAATATCATCATCTTTATGACTGCCTCTAGGGCATACCTCCAACAGTCTCCCACTTGCACTAGAGTCAATTTAGAAGGTACCTAATACCCATAGCTCTTACATGCACATCATGCTTAGCCTACGGGAGTGGTTTTGTCAACGGATCAGAAATATTCAGATCTGTGTCTATTTTGCATATCTTGATCTCACCCCAGTTAACGAAGTCTCGAATGAGATGAAATCGCCACATTGCGTGTTTGTTCTTCTGGTGGTTCCTTGGCTCCTTTGCTTGCGCAATTGCCCCATTGTTATCACAGTAGAGATTCAATGGGCTGGACGCATTCGGGAACACACCAAGCTCAATGAGGAAATTCCTTATCCAAACACCCTCCTTCGCGGCTTCCGAAGTCATGATGTACTAGGCTTCTGTCGTAGAATCGGCCACCGTCTCCTGCTTGGAACTCTTCCAACTAACAGCACCACCATTTAGCGTGAACACAAATCCTGATTGTGACTTTGAATCATCTCTGTCGGTTTAGAAACTAGCATCGGTGTAACCTGTTACAATGAGCTCCTCCTCACCTCCATAGATGAGGAACATATCTTTAGTCCTTCTCAAGTACTTAAGAATGTTTTTCACCGTTGTCCAGTGACTCTCACCTGGTCTGCTTGTCATACTTAGTGCATATGAAACATCTGGGTGAGTACTTATCATTGCATACATGATAGATCCAATAGCCGAGACATATGGCACTCTACTCATGTGATCTTGCTCATCAGCAATCGAAGGACACTGAGTCTTGCTGAGATGTATGCCATGTGACATAGGCAAGAACCCTTTCTTTGCCTCTTCCATGCTGAACCGCTTCAACACTTTGTCAATGTAAGTATCTTGGCTTAATCCTATAAGCCTTCTCGATCTATCTCTATAAATCTTAATGCCCAGAATATATGCCGCTTCCCCTAAGTCCTTCATCGAAAAACTATTTTTCAGTGAAGTCTTTACGGACTCAAGCATAGGAATGTTATTTCCAATCAGCAATATGTCATCCACATATAATATTAGAAATACTACAGAGCTCCCACTAACCTTCTTGTAAACACAAGACTCTTCTTCATTCTTGGTGAAGTCAAACCCTTTGACCACTTCATCAAAACGAATGTTCCAACTCCTAGATGCTTGCTTCAATCCATAAATGGATCTCTGAAGCTGGCATACCTTTCCAGCATTTTTCGGATCGACAAAACCCTCAGGTTGTATCATATACACGTTCTCAGCTAGGTTTCCATTAGCTGTCTTGACATCCATCTGCCATATCTCATAATCGAAATATGCAGCTATAACTAGAATAATCCGAATGGACTTAAGCATCACTACGGGCGAGAAGGTCTCGTCGTAGTCAACTCCTTGAACTTGTCGAAAACCTTTTGCGACAAGTCGTGCTTTATAGATGTGAACATTTCCATCCATGTCCTTTTTCTTCTTATAGAATCACTTGCACTTTATGGCTTTAACACCATCAGGCGAGTCAACCAAGTTCCAAACTTGATTGTCTCCCATGGACTCTATTTTGGATTGCATGGCACTCTGCCATTTTTCGGAGTCTGGGTCCATCATTGCTTCTGCATATGTCGCAAGCTCATCATTGTCCAACAATAATATTTCCCGCATTTCGCGGAGCCTTGGCGACCTTCGTGGTTGTGGCGGTGCCATGGGTATCTCAACTTGCTCTGCTATGTTAGCATCACTCATTGATTCTTGCCCGATCGGCTTATCTTGAACTTCTTCAAGATGCACTGTCTTTCCACTCTTTTCTCCTTTGAGAAACTCTTTCTCTAGGAAAACCCCATTCCGAGCGACAAACACTTTGCCCTCTGACCGGTTGTAGAAATAATATCCCAAAGTTTCCTTTGGATATCCCACGAAAATGCACTTATCCAACTTAGGTGTGATCTTGTCCGACTGAAGTCGCTTGACAAACACTTCACATCCCCAAATCTTTAGAAAAGACAAACTGGGAACTTTTTCAGTCCACATCTCATATGGTGTCTTAACTACGGATTTAGATGGTACCCTATTAAGTGTGAAAGCTGCTGTTTCTAGAGCGTATCCCTAAAATGACAACGGTAGGTCCGACTAGCTCATCATTGATCGAACCATGTCTAACAAAGTTCGATTACATCGCTCGGATACACCATTTCTCTGAGGTGTTCCAGGCAGCGTAAGTTGTGGAACAATTCCGCAACTCTTTAGGTGATTGCTAAACTCGTGGCTCAAATACTCGCCTCCACGATCAGATCGTAAGGCCTTAATTTTCTTGCCACGCTGATTTTCAACTTCATTATGAAATTTATTGAACTTTTCAAAGGTTTCAGACTTGTGCCTCATCAAGTAGACATAGCCATATCTACTAAAATCATCAGTGAAAGTTATGAAGTATTGGAATCCTCCTCTAGCTGTCGTGCTCATTGGTCCGCATACATCACTATGTACGAGTTCCAACAAGTCTACTGCTCTCTTAGGAAATCCTGTGAAAGGCGTCTTGGTCATCTTGCCTAGCAAGCAAGCCTCACATGTCTCGTATGATTCAAAATCAAACGAAGTTAGAAGTCCATCAAAATGGAGCTTCTTCATGCGTTTTTCACTTATATGACCCAAACGACAAAGCCATAAGTAGGTAGGACTCAAATCATTAGGCCGAGGCCTTTTAGCACTTACGTTACAGACAGGTGAACCATCAAGATTTAAAACAAACAATCCATTCACAATGGGTGCAAAAGCCATAAACATATCATTCTTAGAGATCACACAACCATTGTTTTCACTCACAAATGAATAACCATCCTTCATCAAGCATGAATGAGACAAAATGTTTCGACTTAAACTAGGAAAGAAATAACAATTATTTAACTCCATAATAAATCCTGACGGGAGGTGGAGTTGCATCGTCCCCAACGGTCAACGCAGCAACTCTTGCATTATTGCCCACGCGGAAATCAACTTCTCCTCTTTCCACGCTTCTACGTTTTATCATTCCCTGCATCGAATTGCAAATATGAGCAACCAATCCGGTATCAAATACCCAAGAATTAATAATTGTATCAATGAGAAATATGTTGTCTATAACATTAATAACAAGCGTACCTGAGGTGGAAATACTCTTACTTCCACCATTCTTCAACGAAGCTAGGTACTGCTTGCAATTTCTCATCCAGTGACCAAGTTCATGACAGTAAAAGCACTCTTTGTCTGGAGCAGGTCCAGGTCCAGCTTTAACCTTGGGTGCTGGGTTTGGTGTGGACGTTCTAGCCTTGCCCTTCTTCTTCCAAGAATTTCCTTTCTTCTTAAAGCTAGGCTTGTTCTGTATAGCCATCACATGGCTGCTGCTAGCGCTTTTCTTGACGCCAGCCTCTGCTGTTTTAAGCATGCCACATAGCTCATTCAGACCCTTCTCCGTCCCATGCATATGGTAGTTCGAGATGAAGTTCCCATAGCTAGGCGGAAGAGACAAAAGAATGAAATCAGTGGCCAACTCTTGGCCCAGTGGGAAGCCCAGTTTCTCCAACCATTGAGTGTAACCAACCATCTTGATTACGTGTGGTCCTACTGCTACGCCTTCTGCTAGCTTGCTCTCCACAAAGGCCTTAGACACATTGAACCTTTCAGTCCTGGCCTGTGTTTGGAACATGTCTCTAAGCGCCATGATCATATCATGCGCCTCATGGTTTGTTTCGAACTGCATCTGCAGCTCGGGTTCCATGCAAGCAAGCATAAGGCAGCTTACTTCGATGTTAGCATCACATGCTTTCTTGTAAGCATTCTTAGCAGCAGTAGGTGCATCATCAGCAGGTTCTTCTGGTAGTGGGTTGTCTAGAACATCTTCTTTTTTCTCAGACCTGAGAACAATTCTCAGGTTACGGATCCAATCCGAGTAGTTTGTTCCATTCAACTTGTCCTTCTCCAGGACCGAACGCAAAGCAAACAGTGTAGTGCTGCTAGGTGCCATTTAATCTACAACAAAAGTAATGCAAAATACACTAAGACAAACGTATTCATGATAGAGCAAATCACATTAAACTATTTTAATAGAATCTACTCCCACTAAAATCAATATCCCTCTATTGATACTTAGTGATTCAGGATCCACAACTAACAAGTCTACTAGTGAGCTTTAGCATCACCGCTAGCAAACAAAGTAGATCGGTAAGCAACTTCTTGCTAATCATATCACATATGACTCCTGTTGTTGGGTGACATCTCCATGTCTCGGCGTCCAACCTTTATGCCCCAAGGTCCTTAACCGTTAAGATAACCTTGTTAAGCAAACCAACCCTTATGCGTGTAAGTGTCTGACACAAACCCATCTAGTCAAGGAAAACTAGTGGCACCCTAATATCATAGACCTACCACTAATTGTACAAGACATGGGACGGTGCAAGTTTTAGTTGGGAGGGCATACTAACTTAAACTTTGTGTGGGATCGTTCTACTTCTAACATCACAGCATGCAAAAAGTAAAACATAAACAGAGTAGCATTCACATAGTTGTGACACAGTATGGCCCGTTTTCTTATGGTGATCTCCATCTCCAAAGAACCTGTTCACCATGGTGATCTCCATCTCCATGTTCCATGTGCGCCATCCTCCTGGTGATGAGTCCTCCAAGAACTAGAACATGCTATTACGCCTAATAGCTAGTAAAGAAGCTAGTAATGAAGATTACATAGTTGCTTGGATCATCACAGATTGGTACGCAGATCATTAAATACATTAAAGTGACAACACATATGGCTCCAGCCGTATTGCCGTACGCGCGACACGCAGCTCACGAATGAGTTACACACATGCATCACATACACAAAGAGCCATACTGATCACAAGATACATACATCCTGCAAAAATAGAGTTAGGCGTTCTAACATTCCAAACTTCGGAGGCCCGAAACTCCATCTTCCAAGCTAATTTTGGAAAATCTGATTTCGCCAAAAATGGCAAAGCCGTTGAATTACATGTGTAACTTTTTCTGTAGATCAATTTTCATATAAAATTTGCCCCGATCCGAGATCGTACCGAAAAGTTACGGCTGATTTACCGAAGTACACGCATACGGCAAAATCCCGACCCGGTAGTAGATCCAATCTACTATTGCACATCTCATGTGCTTGGCGTATGAACCTGGATCTCAATTCGACCAATCACATTGATCTTTGCTCGCTGCAACTGGCATTATGTGTATCACTTAACTCCGATAGCGGAAACCCGACCGGTAGGAGTATGTCGTTACACAACCATTGCAGCAAGAACACGAAACCAGGACATAGATCAAACTGAAAACTCGCATATCTCCATATGCATACATCCTGAATCCAAAACTAAACAGCTACGGCTCTGATACCACTGTTGGGATACGAGGTAGGCTACGTTAGCGCAAATCAAAATTTTCTACCGCGTAAACCAGGAAAACTGCCGTATAAAGATCATTCAAACGAATCCAAGACACGTCAGGGTTGCATAAACTCAATTCACCATGGGAGGGTCCTTACATCGTATCCAAGGTTACGTGACCCGGATCTTACAGACTACAAGAGCTCTCAGGGGAACAAGTACCAAATTCTTGGAATATAGAACACCTCTGTCGCTAAAAAGAACCCGAGTTATCACTTCAAGCAGAAACTCATTTCAACTACTCGAGCCAACAGCTCGATTACCGAATACAAGATATGCTACTCTTGGTACAAGACTACCAAACTCAACATTCCAGATCTGGTACAAAGCCTCAAGGGCAGAGTAGTTTTTTACTCAAATCCAAAAATACACATGAGTAAAGGTACTCGAAGTACAATACAAAAGGACTACAAGCAATTGCCTACTGGCGGGCTGCATTTAAGCCTCAGGCTTTTACAAGATCACAAGGCCACTCTGGTCTACCGACTACAATGGGAAAGGCCTACACGCAAGGAAGCTGCGCAAAACGTAGCCATATCCAGGTCCTCTACCCAAGGCAATGCCAGGTACTCCTGCACCGCCGCTACCTTGACAGAGGCAACGATGAATCCCGCGTGCCACGTAAAGAAGGAAACAAGGCTGCTCTTTTGCTAGTCTTGTCGAGCCAACCCACTCTACGGCCACACCTCCACCTCTAAGTGAGCGGGATAAAGACCGCGCCACTCATCACCCATCACCCGCAAGTTCCAGCGCATACCCGGCTGGATCATGAGATGCAAGATGAGGTGCACGATGAAACCTCCTACGAGGATTCTTCTAGCATCACGACTATCCCTACGAGTGCTAGAGTCTGTGGAGGGAAGGTGGTCTCAATTTACGAGGAATCTTCTAGCACTGGTGCACTTTGTGACAACTCTCTACACTCAAACAACAGCAACCGAAGGCAATCCATCACTACTCAAAGTCTGATCCAGGTCACTCTCCATGGCGGTCTATTTATAGCCAAGCGCTACAACTGCCAACCACCCAGGAGTTACTATGCGCCCGTGAACGATGAGTCTGGATGATCTCTGACTCTGCCCACGTGAAAGGATTCACTCCACAAAGGACAAAAGAGTACAGTACACCCGTGCACCCCCTGTTCAAAGAACAACAAAGTAGAGTACTCGACAATAGCGCGACTACACAAACTCAGCACTCGGACCACTTCACATAACAAAATGTTGGACAAAGTGCTCATTTCAGACAAAATGTCAATACAAGTACTCGAAAGCTTACAAGAGTACATAAAAATTCAAGGCTCCTCAAGAGATACAAATTCAGACATCTTCGACGTGATTGGCTCAGCCTCCTCAAGGTACTGCGCATAGGATTCCTCTGTGCAGTTGCGAGCAACGCCATCACCAGCCACCGCCACATCTGCCCTCGGGTAGTATGACTTGACCACAGGAAGGACTTATTTGCAAACAGCCTTGCAGAGGCCGGCCACCTTACCTGGAGCTGCCTTCAAGCGCTCGACTAGTGATCGAGGTCCTACGTCCTCTTCCAAGGGGGCAATGGCATTCACCAAGTCTTGAGCGGCATCAGTTAACTCTTGGAGCTCGCCTCGATGTCCTCGCACGGTCTGGGCATGATCTCTACAGGCCACCATGGCCATAGCAAGCATCACTCCATTCTGGATCTTCCTATCTCGCTGATGCTCGCAAGCAGCCTGTGCTTCCGTCAGCGCGGCCTGAAGATGTTCAGCCTCATCCGCTACTCGGTCATGCGCGTTTCTCCGGTCAAGGAGTTGGCTACTCACAGTTGCCTCCTTCCTCTTGAGTTCTGCAAAAACAACCAAGTTCAAATAACCAACTATAGTCAGACGTACTCAGAACATGGAAAGTACTCACCTTGATACTTTTTATTCAAAGACTTGTAGCGGCTCTCCAGTTTCTGCTGCAAGACTTCATGATCTGACCGCTCAACAGCAAAGGATTTTGCTCCATCTTCATGAACCCTCAAGGATTCCATAAGCCAGGCACACTCCTACTCCAATTGTTCATTTCGCTCCTGAAGGGCCCGAGCGTTCCTTTGCGTCCTGTCATACAGATCCTGCAAGGCAAAGCAAATGGTCAAGTCCCTTAGTTACTAAATATGTTAGACAAGCGAAGAAAACACACCTGAAAGCTTCGAAAAACATCGACAGCTCTCTGAAACTCGGACTCAGACGGAAGCCCGAGTACGGGACCCTGAGTACTCTTCACAACATGAGGAGCTGCACCCAAGGCGGTACCTAAGACAATAGCATCAGTCAACTTAATACTATGACTATAATACCAGGACCACGGCTACATACCTGGAGCAGTTGGTTCCTTGGATTTCTCCACATCAACTACAGCCAGAGCTCCACTAGTAGATGCCGACAAAGATACATTCCCAGAACCCGAAGCAGCTGAGGGGTCCTTCACCGAACGGATCACTTCTTGAAGCATAGACATGGTAGCTCTAAGGCGACTAGCATCAACTCCGAATACTTCTTCGACAGACAAATCCTCCAAAGGAGCAAAAAGAGTAGTCGGGGGACACGACTCTACTCCTGCCTGCACAGGGATAGTCTCCTCCGCATCCCTATATCAAAATATAAAGTCATCACATGGCTTCAAGAAAGGTCGAAGATACACACAAAGGATAAACAACTCACCGAGTTGATCGTGGCGACAATCGCACACGCTTCTTCTCAGCAACAGGCGGTCGAGTACTCGGCGCCACGGGAGCAGCTGCTGGCACTTTCTTCTCACCAAGACCTGGAAAAAAATAGGGTCAAGACTACAACAAACTCAGACTAACAAAAAATAGTCCAGAAGAAAGCTCACCACTAGCAATCACATTGGATAACAAAGAACCAGTAGCAACTACTAGTGATACTTCCTTCGCAATGCCAGCCTCTCCGGCAGGCAAACCTAGAACTGCCTGACTAGGGATTGGCAGCACGTTAGTCGATAGAGCCTGGACTGTCAGCTCGGGGGCTACTCCAGCATCTGCTGGCGGCACCTCCTCTAACACCGTCTCAACAGACGCAACACCGACGCCCTGGGCGGTCACGACTACTTCTTCGGAAGTAGCCTCATCACCACTAGGAATCACGTCGATATCCTTTCCAGAACCAAAGAAATCATCAAAGGACTACAGGGTAAACTTTACCAAGTTACCAATAAGTACACGAGTGAGCATCTTGTACCAGTTTGGATTGCTAGGAATTTACCCTACTAAGCAGTACCAAGGTGGTGGGCAGGAGTACTACGAGTAGAGATATTATGAGCATAGTAGCAAGGGGAGCCACGTCAAGACGAGGTGAATGAAGACATGGATTAGAGACCGATGGGACTGAATAAAATATGTGCGCATGTGGTTTGATTTTCCTTTTCTTTTCTATATTTATTTCGGCATGTGTGAGTATGGTGTGCGCGTAGTGTTTTATGTTTTATTTATTTTCAGCATGTGTGTTTGTTTTATTTCACCATGGCTTGCTTAAATAAAATTTGCATCACCTACACCTAATGTTATATGATTAATTTGTGATAACTTAAATTCTTGTCATGTTGAAAAATGATGATCGTTGTTGCTCTGTTTAATTTTTGTACTTAGTTTTTGCACCATTAAACTAATGCTCTCTCTAACATGATCCAAAATGACCTAATTACCATCTTATGTCTTTTTGCAGGTTATGATAATTTGAGACTCATATACATTTATTGCTCTCTCTTTTAAATGAATGAAAGGCTCTTTATTTTTGGTTATCATTGCATTAACCTTGTCAATGATATTTTGTATCATGATGAACCATAGATTGCAAGACTTATTTTTGGGTAAATTGATTCAGGATTTATTTCTATGGTATGAGACTTAGAAGCAGGTCATTCCTTTGTGTAACCATTTCTTGCTAGTCTTTTGTCCATGCATTGTGAATTTCTACACTGGAAATCTCGCAAACTTTGCTGGGCATCCAATCTAAACTAAAAATATTATTTTTGTGATTACCTCCTTGACCACAACCTAATATGAGTATGAAAAATATTTCGATGAAGATCCAGAAGATTGATTGGTACTTTATTAAGAAAAACAAGATTTGGAGGCATCTACCATTGAGCAGAATAAAAATTGAAAGAAACAAAGGAAAGAAGGGGCCAAGCCGATCGGCCTGGACACTCTCAGGCTGATCGACCTGGGTGGTTTTCCCCTCTGGAACCTTTGAATTTGTGTGGATGACCTTCCAGAAGAATAAAATAATTTTCTACAGAAGATCTAAAGGTTTTTGAACTTACATTAGCAATTTATCATTTTCCTCTTTCATGCTCGGGGATGAGCATCATTCAAGCATGGTGGGAGAGTCATCATATTATCTCTGACTACTGTTGAGTAAGTATTATGTTGCAAGAAGTTCGGAGGAGCAAAAAGAAAAGGACTGTCTAGACATCCGTTGATAGATTTTTTGGGTCCAAATCTGTTACATTTTTATCAAATCACAAGCTAACACATTAGCAAGAAAAATATGACAGATTATGAGACATAAATTTATCAAGTTTCATTAAAGGCAACATAAACCTTAACGTGTGCACCAATAAACGAAAATCCAGTAAGAACTTAGCCATCAACCATAACGGATTGCACATACAAAACGAATAAGACAATAGCCCGACGGAGCTCAACAAAACCTTTGTGGAAGTTGCATTTTAACATTAAAAAATAGTCAACAAGAGCCCAACAAAACTTTTGCGGAAGCTTACTTGCAACAGAGGAAAGAAAAACAACAGAGCACACGGGGCAGCCCCCCTCCCCCTAACACACCAAGAAATCTTCCTAAGTGAAAGGGAGCACAACAATGATGATAGAGGCAAGCAAGCAGATTTGGCAGGGAAGGGATTACAATACATGTAGACAAATTCTCCCCCTATCCCTTCAAACTTTTGATTCTCCCTTGGAAAAACTCTGATTAGATTCAAGTCCCCTCAAAAGAATCTTTGCAAATCAAGGGTTTTCTACATGTGGGTATTGAACAGGGGTGAAAATATATGGTATCTTTTGCAATACATGTATGTGTATTAGATATATGAACATGGAGATTTGATTGCTTGCAATAGAAAACAATCACATGTACAAATCTTGTTGTGTTACTAACCTTTTTTATGTTATCAAATCTATAACAGGAAGCAGATCATGGGAATCAGCTGCAACAACACAAGCTAAAGAAAACAAACTACAACAAATTCAATTGACAATGCTAGCAAGCAAGAAGGAACCAAATGGAGAACACAAATCATAGTTACTTATAGGCAAACAGCACTTAATCTTCGGTTCAGAGTAGAAGAACTTCAAAGAAATACATAAATTATGTTGCTTCCAGCAGGAAACAACATCAACAAATATGGATGAAGATATAGAATGTACTCAATTACCAAAGCAGGATAGAGGTGCACACAAAAAAATACTCAGAGGCAACAGAAAAATATGAATGCAATGTTTATATTCAGTTTTTATTGAATCTAACAACATACATGCATGTGCATTACATCTATGTTTGTTGACAGGACACCAAACAACATCAAATTAGCACAATGAGCTGGGCACAACTTTTGATTTTTCTCAAATGATTTGTAGTCAATTGCTTCTTCCAATGATAACAACAGAAAGCAACATTATGGATACAAATGATCAACTATCAACATACATGATGGATGCACCCATAGACAGCTTTACAGGACTTCTAACAGCACCAAATTATTTTGAGGTACAAGTTTTATTATCACTTCTTTGGTTTCTCAATTGGTAATAAGTATCTCCGTGCGTAACATTTTTGGTTTACTACAAACTAAAGGGAAAATTGTTGCTTTGTAGAACAACATGCTGATCACAACAAGCAGGATAAGCAAAGAAAGAACTAATTATACATCAAATGTGTCTAATAGCAATGAAAATGACTATACAGGCAACACGAATGAAAGAACATTAAACTACAACAATCAGGTAACCAGAAAATTAACAACATACAACAGGGTGCAGAGAAAATAGAAAACTAACAACTAATAACCTAGTTTTACTGCAGATTGATATTTCGGATCCTACGGAGGAAGAACTTGAGGAACGCTGGGACAAAGATCTGTTCAAGCAAATACAAGAGACTGAGGTAAGGTGTTTTTGTATATAGAACCAAAAGTTACTTTTTCATACATACATGACTAAAAAAATGAAATATACATTATAAATAGGGACAGGAAAGCATGGGCAGCAAACACGTCAAGAAATACAAGAAGAGCTAGAAGAACAAGAAGAAGTTGAGAACAAATCTCAAGCAGATGAACAAAAAAAACTTGAAGAAGAAGATGTTGACAACTTTTTGGAAAATGAAAAAATAGCATCAAGTCAGGGGGAAGCTGTAGAGATAGATAGCAAATATGTTCCGCATGAAGGGATGGAATTTAATACACTAGATGAAGGGCATAAATTCTTGGCTGGATTTGCATTAGTGATAGCTCATCATGTGCGGACACAAAACAAAAGAGACAACAAGGTCATACGAATCACCTACAAATGCAACAGACAAGGACTACAAGACACATCAAAAGAGGGCAACACACAAGAGGAAGAGGTAACAACATAGAGAGACACAAATGTGCTAGTTAAGATAAATTGCAGGTGTTGTATGGTAATCTCAGAAACGAAAGGCATATGGATAGTTACAAGGCTGAACCTAGAGCACAACCATCCATTGAGTACAGGAGCTTAGTATTTTAGAGCACACAAGAATATGACATACTAGGAGAAGAAGATGATAAGGACCCTACATGAATGCAATATTCTGGCCAAGAAGATGATGTACCTATGATCATTCCTCCGTGGTGGTCTTGGGGCAAAACCATACAGGGATAAAGATATCTCAAACTACGGAGGAAAAATTAGTAGATAGACTAGTCAGAATGACATGAAGCAAGCTAACATGCACTTCAATTTTGTTCTAAATGAAATTTATCTCATTTTAACTAAATTTATAAAAATATAATAACATGTGAAATACTAAATAAGTGCAACATAAGACATATTTCATGGTGGATTAATGAAACTAGTTTGATGTGATAGACGGTAGATGTTGATGCTTATGTTTTTTAAAAAACTCAATGAAAGTTTAAAAATTTAATTCAGAATGAAGTTAAAGAGAACGTATTGAATAAGAGGGTGTGAAAACCTTTACAACATGATTTATAACATACAAAAAAATATTCTTCATGATTTATAACATACAAAAAAGATTTTTTTCTTATTTTTTAAAAAAACGGTAATGCTTTTGTGCTCTTTACAGTACCAATTGTGCCATTCATCTCATTTTGATTCATGTGAAATCTTATAGTTTCCTAATATATTCACGACATATTCATTTTATTTTTTAGTGTACCTGTACCAATGTTAGGAATCTTTCCAATTTGACATGACTTAAAGTTCATGTCCTATTCACTCGATTGGACTTAAAGTAATAAGAAAAACTACGCAAAGGACTGTACTGTACTCCGTGCCACTTATTTCAAAATTCAAGATTCAAAACATAACCATTTAAATTGTACATGTATTGTTATTTTTAAAAGATATTACTTTTAAGTTGACATTGCATTTACCAATCAGGTACGACATTTCTTTTTAGAGAGTGCACCTTGGTACAACATTCTTTTCTAACATATCATGGTACCGTAGATGTTCAAACCATGAATACTCTGTCTGTTCCGTGTATAAACCTGTTGTACCACAAATAATATACCAACAAATTTATCACTAACATACCAAACACCAAATATTTAAGGTCAATTGTTTTTCCTTTTTACATATATGTACAAATAAGTACAAAACAACACCAAATACATTGGCACAACTACATCAAGTGGAAAAAGAAAAATCAAAAAAAATCAGTACAAACCTCTGCAGCCTTCAACCACATCAACGAGTTGCCCCCACCCCCGCATCCCAAGGCTGATGGCTAGAGCCTGATGTGCCTACGTAAGGCTCACTCCTGTGGACGAGGGGCTGAGGCCACGGGAGCAAGTTGGGCATGGAGCACTAGACGGCCGCGCTCCTGCGCTAGTGCTCCACTAGCCCGCGCTAGGGCCCCTTCGCCTCGCCGCTGTCTCTTCTGCGACTTGCTGGATCCAACCATCATGGCGTGCCTCGACCCACGCTGTGCCAAATCCAATTGCGGGGACCGTGCCCCCGTCTCACCAGCCACTGGGCTTCGAGGAGAGAGGGAGAGGAGAGAGATGTTCAGATAACTTTGAAAATGCTTGTGAAGGGATGGATGGGTACATTGATGATGCATTTTCTATACATGTACATGGGGCCTGCTTGCACAATTCTACATATAAATCAGACAATCTACCCACTGATACGAATCGCACAGTACTGAAATGGAACATGAAGAGACAAGATAACACCTATCTCTACGAGAAAAAGATTTTGGTAAAAAAAATTGCGTAGTACTATGGTCATGCAGCCGGATCGATTCGTGTTTATCATTTAAGAAGCCCAAGGCTATGAAACGTGAACAGTCCAGTCGGCATCATGGACTCCAAACAACTGACGGCGGGTTCTTAAACGAGGTAGCCTACCCACCCCGCAAAATCACCGTTCGTGGCCGGTGTGACCCAGCTGCAATTTTTTGCGGACTAACATCAATTTGTCTGCAAAGTCTACTGGATAAGAGAAAAACCCGCGAGAACCTGCAATGACCTGCATGCCGTAGTTTCATTCCCTTGCCGTTGCACGTCGGCCTTCCACTACCGGAAAACTCAATATTCGTCCTGAGGCTTAGTAACGGTTGGTTTTTAACCTAGTACTAATCTGAGCATTAGTACCGGGAATAAAGGCTAGTTTTTCAGGAGCCCTCCGTGACCCCCTTTAGTACCGGTTGAAGCCACCAACCGGTACTAATGTGCCTGAGGACCTTTAGTACTGGGTGGATGCTTCACTCGGTATTAATTGGTAACCTTTAGTACCGCTTGAAGCCCCCAACCAGTACTAACCTCCCTCCTATAAATCAGGCGTCGTCTTCCTCCTGCCCAAGCCATTTCCTCCAGCTCGGGCTTCATCCATTCATGGCAAAATAGGGGAGGTGCTACCAGATTTTTGACCATTTCGTGGGATTTCACTCATTCAAGTATTCTAAAGGTTAGAAACTTCATCCTCCCTTGATACATGGTTAGTATACTAAGTTTATGCTTTAGAGTTAGAGTAATTTGTGATTTTTAGAATAAGGTACCATGGAGAAAATTTTCATTTATATGCATGTGTTATATATGTTTGAGCTACAATTTTTGGATGCTATGTTTCATATTAGTCAAAAAAATTGATCAATATGGGGTTAGAGGAATAATTTCATAGTTTAGTCCTTTAGAAATATGAGCTAAATAAATTATGGGGAAAAATATAATTTACTCATATTTTAGTCATTTGCAAATATGAGCGAGATAAACTATGGTACATAGAGATAATAAGATTAAATAGAGTTATGTAATTAGTCATTTTTAGAATAAGCTATAATGGAGAAAAATTTCAATTATATGTTACGTTTGAGCTAAATAAATTATGAGAAAAAATATAATTTGTTCATAGTTTAGTCATTTGCAAATATGAGCTAAATAAATTGTGATACATAGAGATGGCTGCTACTGCTGGAGGGAGTGGCGATGGTGGGGGCAATCGTTGTTGCTCTCACGACAAGGGGAAAACTATAGTTGGCCCTTATGATAAGTCAAAGAAAATAAGTACGTGGGAGAGAGAAATGCTTCGTTATTTAAGCGAGTTTGTAAGATCGTTTTTTAACATCCGGAATTTTTTTGAAATGTTAATGTTTGCAAAAATGTGGCTTTTCAAAAAAAGAATCATGCTTCATGTGTTTGCTCAAAATTATAAGGTTGTCTTCTTGTGCTCTTTCTAAATTCCTAGTAATTAATTTAATTAAATTGCTTTGTGTGCTAGGACAATCTCCATATTAGCGTGATTTGATTCTTAATTGGTTTCTTGCTTCTTTGTGTGTGGTTTATTTGAATTCTAAATTCAAATATAAACCAAAAGCTAATTAAACTAACTACCCTATCTAACTTTTGGATAGGCCTAAACCACCTCCCAGCTCTTTACATGCAAACTCAGTCAACCCACTAACTTACCCGACCTGCTCTTTTCAAAGTGCCCTAAAATTTCTTAAATGAATTATGATGATATTTTCCGACTCCATGAATTAATACTTTGCTATTTAATTCATTACCAGAAAATTGATAAAATTCATTTGTTACAAACTTGCGAAATAATTTTTTATCAATTTATTTCACGGTTTAATAATGTCACCCAAACTCATATGTAGTCCTAACCTCCTTCTACAGATATCTAATCCTCACCCTCACTCCTGTCAATCCTCCCAAGCCACCGCCGCCATCTTCTCTCTTTCTCCTCTCCTCAGTTCTTTCTTCTCTGGCAAGAAGTTAGCGCTAGCAGCTCATCCTCTCTGCTCTTCTTTCACCCGAAACAAGCAGAGGGCAAGTGCTCCCAGCGATCTCCAGCAGCCTCCAAGAACCAGACCTCCAGCTACTTCTCTGATGAGGACACCACGAGTACATCTACACCAGCAGCACCTCAGGCGCCTCCAGTTGCTCCTCCACCTCAGGCGCCTACAGTTGATCATCCAGTTGGGCCAATCACTCGGGGCCGTGCGAGAGAATTAAACTTCATCATGCTGTTAAGGAACGAAGGCCCAGTGGACTAAGAAGATGGCCCAACAAGGGCAGCCCAGGTGGGGCGCCTAGGGTTGGGAGCCGCGGCCCTCCCCCTGGTCGCGCGCGTCCCCCTCCTGCCATGGCGCCTCCTCCGGACTCCAGGGGCTGCGCCCCCTTTATTTAGTCGGAGTCCCTTTTGTTTACAACTTGAGTTTTGTTTTACATATAGCTTTAGCTACTCTCGAACACGCACAAATATGTGCTGTCCTCGTGTGATTTAGAACTCCACCTTCGAGTGATATTGAGATTGCTCGTGTCTTTTTCTTGTTCGTTTTTTGATTGGCGAGGTTGGTAACCATCGGGAGTTGGTTCAGCGATTGCATTGGCGCTTTGGGTTCGCTCGTCGTAGTCGGATCGTGAGGGTCTACTTCCACCAAATCGAAATTATCTCCACTCACCGAAAGATCGGGCACTCCGCCTCTATCAAGTGGTATTAGCTTTCCAGGTTGATCAGTGAGTTTTAATGAGTGCTTTTCCCTTCCTACAGTCCACAAAAACCAAAACAAATTTTTTTTCAGGTTAGATCCTTGTCCCAGCAACCGTTTAGCCTCGCACATTCTTTCAATAAGTGTCTTTGTTGAATTTGTGTGCTTACTCGTTCAATTGTTGCTGGTTACTTGTGTTTAATCTCTTGTTTCTCGTTTTTCTTCTAACCCTAGTTTTCGCCGCCGCCGTTCCGCTGCTCGCCAATCCTACCACGCCGCGCCCACCGCCCCCCCTCGCGCTGTCCCCTCGCGCGAACACCCCCCACCCCTCGTGCCGCACCCCCTGGTCGCGACTAGACAACCGCGCCGCGCCATCCCACCCCTCCGATCGCCCCCTCCCCTGTCAAAAAAAAAAGATATAAAGCAATAAAAAAAAGGAAAGTGCAAAAAAAAAGGAAAGAAGCAAAAAAAAACCAACAGGGAGAAGGAAGGTGATCCGGTTTGGTTCGGTATAAACTCCCCTTGCGCGCACCGTGAACCCCCCTGGGTCGCGACCCTCTAGGGCAACTCCGCACCCCCCTCCCCACGCTTACCGTGCCCTTCCCCACGCACCCCGTGCCAGCTTTTCATATCCGTATCTTCTTTTTACCGGAATACCCCTGTACTTTCAGAAAAAGTGTGTGCCGCAGTTTGCTGTTTAAGATCCTCTATGTTCATATTATCGGTTTTGAGGACTCCTGAAGAAAAAAAAACATCCGAAAAATAGCTTTTTGTTGCGCCCTCTCCACCTTTACCACCTTCCTTGTTCAACTTTCGCACTTGTTTCCAGCAGCATTTGTTTCATGTTTAGCACTATAATTCAACTTTGCATTATTGTTTGATTGTGCTAATCCTTGACTTGAGTGTAGCCTACCCAGAACACCACATAGTTCTACGACGAGCTGACTTTGTTTCCAGGCAATCGCTGCTCCAATCTTTCGAGAGTTCCTCCGGTCGCCTGCGGGTTGCCCCTGTGTGCTAGGTAAGAACGGATAAGACATTGATAACAGCACTAGTGTGAGCGCCTTGTGAGCCGTTACACCCCTATTTTGGCATCGGTTTTGTGTTTGCGCTAACCATGGCAAGTGAGGACAACAAGCAGGATGAACAGCTGCAGGACATGCGGACACAGATTGAAGGAATTGCCGTAGACATCAAGACGATGCATGAACGGATGGATTCCACGGTCACTACGGCAAACGAGCGGTTCGATCAGCTCGACCTCGCGCAGACAGCCACCATGACCATGCTCGACACCATCGTGTCACGCCTCGATGCATTGAACACGATGGTCACAGATTTCCAGAAGGATTACGGTGGTGACACGGAGCAGGACGGTGGAGACCGTCGAGGCAGTGCTCACCGTGTGCCACGCCGTCCCGGTAATGATTCTTTTGCTAAGATAAAATTTAAAATTCCATCTTTTAATGGCAAATATGATCCTGCTGCATATCTTGATTGGGAATTAGAAGTCGAACAGAAATTTACATGCCATGATATTCCTACTAGTTCTCAAGTTAAAGCTGCTATTAGTGAATTTACTGATTTTGCTTTAATTTGGTGGTGTGAATATAAACAAAAACATCCCACTACAGCTCCAACCACATGGGATCAATTAAAAGCTGCTATGCGACACAGATTTGTACCTTCTTATTATGCCCACGATTTGCTTAATAAAATGCAATGTTTTTAGCAAGGTTCACAATCTGTAGAGGACTATTACCAGGAATTGCAAAAAGGCATGATTCGTTGTGGGTTAGTTGAGGAAAATGACGCTGCTATGGCATGTTTTCGTGGTGGTTTAAACCATGAAATTTAGGATATACTTGATTATAAGGAGTATTATGATATGACCACATTATTTGAATTTGCTTGCAAAGCTGAACGTGAAATGCAGGGACGCCGCTTGAAGCCATATTCTAACTCTTTTGCAGGACGAAGCTCGACATCCGGTTCAGCACCCGCACCCCCTACACCGTCCACGCCCGCCACTACACCGCGTGAGCGGGCAGCCACTTCTGCAGGTGCTCCCCCGTCCACAGGCGCAGCGCCTTCCATAGGCCGCACATGGGATATTCAGTGCCATCGTTGCAGAGGATTTGGCCACGTGTTTCGGGACTATCCGAACAAGCGTACCTTGCTCATTCGTGACGATGGTGAGTATTCTTCCGCTAGTGATTCTGAAGATATTCAACATGCTATGCTTGCCACTGACCATGCAGCAAAAGCGGAAGTACATGTCAACCCGGGCGATGCCGATAGGTATGAAAGTCTTGTTGTGCAGCGTGTTCTTAGTACACAGGTCGCTCCGCCCGAGAAGAATCAGCGGCACACTCTTTTCCATACCAAGGGCGTTGTGCAGGAGCGGTCGATTCGCATCATCATCAACAGCGGCAGCTGCAACAATTTGGCGAGTACCGCGCTGGTTGAAAAGTTGTCTTTACCACTCGTAAGCATCCAAATCCATATCACATTCAATGGCTTAATGATGGTGGGAAAATTAGAATTACTCGATCGGTCCGTGTTCCTTTCTCCATGGGTGCTTATTCTGATTTTGTCGATTGTGATGTTATTCCCATGGAAGCATGCTCTCTGTTACTTGGGCGACCTTGGCAATATGATACTGATAGCTTGCATCATGGTTATTCAAATCACTATTCTTTCATGTTTAAGGGTTAGAAAATAATTATATATCCAATGACACCTGAACAAATTCTTAAAGATGATCTTGCTAGAGCTGCTAAAACTGCTAAACAACTTGAACCATCGACCTCTGTTAATTTTGAAATCAAGTTGAATGCTCCTGTTTTGCTTGCTACACGTGCTGATTTTGATGAGTTACGCGATGCTCCTTTGCCATGCTATGCCCTTATATGCTCTAGTGTGCTCGTTTCACTTGATGATGCACCATCTTTGGATATTCCCCCTGCGGTTGCTAACATTTTGCAGGAGTACGCTGATGTCTTTCCAAAAGATTTGCCACCGGGACTCCCACCACTTTGTGGCATTGAGCACCAGATCGACCTCATTCCCGGCGCACAGCTTCTGAACCGCGCACCGTACCGTACAAATCCGGATGAGACGAAGGAAATCCAGCGCCAGGTACAGGCATTGCTTGACAAGGGTTATATTTGTGAGTCTCTTAGCCCTTGCTCCGTTCCCGTGTTACTTGTTCCAAAGAAAGGTGGCTCATGGTGTATGTGTGTAGACTGTCGTGCTATTAATAACATTACCATTCGCTACCGATACCCTATACCACGCCTTGATGATATGCTAGATGAGCTTAGTGGTGCCATTATTTTTACTAAGATTGATTTGCGTAGTGGCTACCATCAGATTCGCATGAAATTAGGTGATGAATGGAAAACAGCTTTTAAAACGAAATTTGGGTTATATGAATGGTTGGTTATGCCGTTTGGTTTGACAAATGCTCCCAGCACATTTATGCGTTTGATGAATGAAGTTCTGAGGCCCTTCATAGGATTGTTTGTAGTTGTCTATTTAATTTGATGATATCCTCATTTACAGCAAGTCTATGGAAGAGCATTTAGAACATTTGCGTGCTATTTTTGATGCGTTGCGTGCGGCCCATTTATTTGCTAACATCGAAAAATGCATGTTTTGCACACAACGTGTCTCGTTTCTTGGCTATGTTGTTACTCCACAGGGCATTGAGGTGGATAGCAGCAAGATCGATGCCATTCGGGCGTGGCCTACACCGACGACGGTCACACAAATTCGAAGCTTTCTTGGCCTTGCAGGTTTCTACCGCAGGTTTGTTCGTGATTTTAGCTCCATTGCAGCGCCTCTACATGAGCTTACAAAGAAGGATGTCCCATTTGCTTGGAGTGATTCGCAAGAGGTTGCGTTCAGCACCTTGAAAGATAAGTTAACCAATGCTCCTCTCTTGCAGTTGCCTGATTTTACTAAAGTGTTTGAGCTTGAATGCGATGCTAGCGGTATTGGGCTAGGTGCTGTTTTGTTACAGGAAGGAAAACCGATTGCTTACTTTAGCGAGAAATTAAATGGTGCTAGCTTGAATTATTCTACTTATGATAAGGAGCTTTATGCTTTAGTACGCACTTTGCATACTTGGCAGCACTACCTTTGGCATCGCAAGTTTAAAATTCATTCTGATCATGAGGCTTTAAAACATATTCGTACCCAAACAAACCTGAACCGTCGTCATGCTAAATGGGTAGAATTCATTGAGTCTTTCCCTTACATTGTTAAACACAAGAGCGGGAAGGAAAATGTCATTGCTGATGCTTTGTCTCGTCGCTATACCATGCTGTCACAGTTAGATTTTAAAATCTTTGGCTTGCAAACTGTGAAGGATCAATATGTGGACGATGCTGATTTTAAAGATGCTTTCCCCCATTGTATTCATGGCAAACCATGGGGCAAATTTCACATACAGGACGGGTTCCTGTTTCGCGCTAACAAGCTGTGTGTTCCAGCTAGCTTGGTTCGTCGTTTGTTGTTACAGGAAGCGCATGGAGGCGGTCTCATGGGGCACTTTGGCGTCTACAAGATGCATGAAGTGCTAGCTGCCCACTTCTTTTGGCCCCGGATGCGCGTTGATGTTGAGCGCCTTGTTGCACGCTGCACTACTTGCCAGAAAGCTAAGTCATGATTGAACAATCATGGTTTGTACATGCCTTTGCCTGTTCCTACTTCCCCTTGGCTTGATATTTCTATGGACTTTGTTTTGGGATTGCCTAGAACTAAGAAGTGGAGGGACACTATTTTTGTGGTTGTTGATCGTTTCTCCAAAATGGCTCATTTTATACCTTGTCATAAGACTGATGATGCTAGCAATGTTGCTGAATTGTTCTTTAGCGAGATTATTCGTTTGCATGGTATTCCAAATACAATAGTCTCTGATCGTGATGCTAAGTTTCTCAATCATTTTTGGAGATCACTATGGAATAAAATGGGAACTAAATTGCTGTTTAGCACCACTTGTCACCCTCAGACTGATGGACAAACTGAGGTGGTTAATCGAACTTTGTCAACCATGCTTAGGGCTGTTTTAGATAAACACTTGAAACGTTAGGAAGATTGCTTGCCTCATGTTGAGTTTGCTTATAATCATGCAACGCATTCTTCTACAAAGATGTGTCCCTTTCAGGTTGTTTATGGTTATATTCCTCGGGCGCCTATTGATTTGTTTGCGCTTGATGCTGAGGACGCCCCACACATAGATGTCGCTGCCCATGTTGATCAAATGATTAGCTTGCATGAGCAAACTCAACAAAACATTGCTGCTGCTAATGCTAAATATCAGGTTGCGGGTAGTAAAGGGAGAAAACAAGTTACTTTTGAACCGGGTGATCTGGTTTGATTGCATTTGAGAAAGGATCATTTTCCTACTTTACGTCGTTCTAAATTGTTGCCACGTGCTGCTGGTCCTTTTAAAGTGCTAGTGTAGCCTACCTCGTATCCCAACACGGTCGGGGCGCCTGTGGTTGGAAACTAGGAAAACAAGGTGCTGCCGCTGGCGGGGGTTGGGCAACCCATCTTCCCAACTGCTGGAGTCGGCTGGGCGCCTGTGGAGAAACCATCCTGAACCTTCGAGCGGGCGGGCTCGGATATGCCATGGAGGCCTTTCTCTTCTGGTCGGCTTTGAGAGCCTGCAAGCAGTCCTCTTGCGGGATGGCCAAGTTGACCAACTCGTTATAGGTGTCCACCTTAATGGGGTTCAACCTCTCTCTAAGCTCCAGGCTTAGCCCTCTGCGGAATCTGTCCTGCTTCTTCTCGTGTGTGTCCGCATGATAGCCGGCATAACGGCACAGGTCATTGAAAGCTTGGGCGTAGTGCAGGACATCTTGGTTTCCCTGAGTAAGAGCTAGGAACTCGTGGAGCTTGTGCTCCAGGAGACCTTCCAGGATGTGATGCCCTCTGAACGCAGTCTTGAACTCGTTCCAGCTGACAACATGATCGGCCGACAACATAGCATGGTAGTGATCCCACCAGAGCCGGGCGGAACCACGTAGCTGTTGAGCTGCAAACCGGGCTTTGTTGTGGTTGGGGCACGAGGCGGTGAGGAGCTCGAACTTGGATTCGATTGTACGAACCCAGGCATCGGCGTCGAGTGGGTCTTGCGTCTTCTGGAACAAAGGCAGCTGCGTCCCCAAGAAGTCCTCATAGCGAGCAACATGAGGCTGCTGCTGAGCCCTTCCCCCATGGGGCTGCTACTGTTGTCCTTGTACCAGATGCCTCAGCAGCTCGGTTGGAGCCGCTAAGATCGCCTCCAGCGGAGACGGGGGCGGGGGTGGGGGAAGATCCTGCCGTTGCTCACTGCTGTTTGGCACAGAGCTGGATCTGGTGCGATGTGCCATCTGCAAGAGTCAACGTTCCATTAATTCCATAACCTCAGAAGTATTCCAAACAGATGGGAACACACGTGTTTAAATCCTCAAATGCGACTCTTGCCGACCATGCAACACAACACAGCTTTATGAAGGAGACACACACTTCCTCTTGCCATCTTAGTTAGCAACTATCTTAGTTCCGCACATGACTTCGGGCGAACCATAACCAGATTCTAGGAGTTCCATTATATCTGACCTTAGGCCAGGGGGTCGGGCTAGGCGAAACAACACAAAAAGGGGTCGGCGAAATGAACCACACAAGAAGGGGTCGGGCGAGGCGGAGAAGCGCCTCGAGGGGTCGGGCGCGTCCGACCTCGCGACCCGGGGTTGGCCAAACTTTGGACAGACCCACAGAAGAGTGTGTGGTCACAGCACAAACTCACACAGTCTGGCATCCCAAACATGTTGCAAAAGAGTCAAAGGTCAAGCTAAGATCTGATTTCAACTGAGATCATTACATTGCTGGTCTTAAAACACAAGAGGAAGTACTCAACTCAAGGCTAACCTATTACCTGACTATCCAAAACTTAGGTTGCCAAGGAGTACAACAAAAGATTAGCTCCCTACATCTTTCCATCTACGAGGGAACAGTGTGAGTCGAAGAAGGGGCGTCGTCATCCTCAATGTCCATGCTGGACGCTCCCTCGACCTCCTCAGGGTCTTCTTGCTCTTCCAACTGCATCTGAAGGGCGTGCATGTCATCGAGCTCGGCGTGGTGCTCGTCCAGATGGGCATTGGCAACCGCTAGCTCCATCTCTACCTCCATCTTCTCTTCTGATAGCTCGATCAGGCCATCCACCAGATCAGTTACTTCTCCCTCGAGTTCGGAGATTTGGTCTTGCATGTCGTGGATTTGGATGCCTCTCTGGATGAGTTGATAGGTTTGTCCCACCAGGTCTCTCTTGGCAGCGTTGAAGTGCCCCTGGGTGTCCACGGCGATCCGAGCCAAGAACCAAAACATCATGAGACAGAATTCTAAGAAGAAAGGGGTCGGACAGAAAGCATTCGGATTCGACCGAGCACAAGCTGGAAGAAACTAGAAATCCTCAGAACCGAAGAGGAGCTTTTCCAAGGCAAGGTTGCTTTCGAGTGAGCGGTTAGCAAACTCACACGAAGGTGAGCGGTTTCAGAGAATACAACAAGTCCATTGATTTAAACAATTTGACCATTTAGTTCAACATTAAAACAAACATCAGAGTTTTACAAGGTGCCAAAGAAAACAACAGAAGGTAGAAACCAGCGGAAGCTACTTCGTAAGGGTCGAACATCTTTGGTGAGGCCAGCCAAGACGTCAGTGATCCCTCTCCTCGCCGTCCGAGGAGGGATCCCACTCGACCGTCCAACCCGGAGGGAGTTAGGGCGGCCAAGTGCCAACAGGAGCGGACTCGGGAGCAGCGACTTCACCTGAAAAGAACAGCGACAACAAGGCTGAGCTACTAAGCTCAACAAGACTTAACCGACAGGGAGTAAGCTACTCCACTTCTAGACATGCAAGGCTCTTTGGCTGAGGGGTTTGTTTGCCAAAAGCACTATGTGGATCCTTATTTTCAAAGTTTTAGCTCAGATTCTAAGTTCATTATCCGGTCTAAGTTGGTGTAACGGCCTCGGATGGAAATCCTTCGCGTCAATCTTAATCCGAGTCCCTGATCACCTGTCTTAGTTTTTCCAAGCCTAAGTGTTCCACCTCCAGAGCTCCTGACCCCTTCGATCCGACCGCTCGCTGTGTTCTCCCCAGTTCCGACCCCGCCGACCCCCAACCCACCGTCGGATCTTCCTAAGCCATCCCACAACGTCACCCTTCAGTTCGAGCCGTGGACCACCGCGACTGACCGATGGGCCCACGAGATCTTTTCCCCCAGATCTCCCACGACAGGCGCACTCGAGTTGCATGCCCGCTTCAGAGTTCCCCAGCCGCGTGGCTCAACTCCTCCGACGCCCGTCGCTCCGCCTCGTCGCCGGCCCACGACCAGATGGATTCTCGTGCCCCCTTCCCCAATCACGGCGAAAGCTCCTCTGCTACCCTTTCTGCAGCACCTCGCCGCCCGCGCCCATCATCACATCGCCAAATCTCGGCCGCAGAGCCCGATGCCGCCCATCTTTTCCGTCACCTCGCCACAGTCGCGCCGCCACGGTCTTCGCTACGCGATGATTCCTCCTCCGCCAACCCAGACCGCGGCAGCGACAGCTCCTTTTCCTGCCCTGTCAGAAGCCGCCCCGACAATCTGTTGCTCCGCGCTCGCCCGCGCGACCGCAGCCGCCTATCTTCTCACCTGTGCGCCCTCGTTTCTAGCGCCGTTTTCCCGGTCACTTCCATCAGATCCACCGCACGATGACGCCCACCTCCGCCAAATCTCAACCACCAGCAGACCCGCGCCTGCGCCGCCCTGACGTCAGTGCCCAATGACCGCCGGTGTCATCCCCGAAGTCCTGCTCCACCGCCCTCGTCGCTCAATCGCCGCCCGGGCAGAGCACTCCATCGTCCCCGGCCTTCACGCCGCTCCCCCTTCCCTCTTCCGCGCAGCTATAAAATGGGATGCCGGAGTTCCAGCGGAGTTCCCCTTTGCCATCGCTGCCCTCTCTCTTGCTCCCTGTTCGAGCTCACAGCGCCACCACCTAAGTCTGAGGAACTCTTCTCTCTGCTCAAACACCACCCTTTTCCCAATCCGCCAGCCACTGCTTTCAGTGCCGCCCAAGAGCTTGCTGTGATCCACAAGGAGCACCGCCGCCGCTGGAACACCGCCGGACATCCTCGCCGCTGTCCCAAGCCCCTTAGTCCTTCCGCCCAAGCCTTCTCTGAAAGACGAAGGTAGGCTATCGACCCTTGTTCGCCTCGTCCGACCCCTCCTATCCGCCCGACCCCGGTTCTGTCTCGCCCGACCCTGTCTGTTCCGCCGACCCTTCTCCGCCTCGCCCGAGGGTTCGGCTGTATCTTTTTCTTTGAACCGAGGGTGTATGTGTAAAACTTGGGGACTTTTCAGCGTTAAATCTGAGGACCCCTAGCACATCTATTCCTCTAGATTAAGGGCCAGATCATAAGTTCCTCCCCTCCGACCCTTACATCTTGATCTCCATCAACTCCATTGAACCTTCCCACCCTCCTGTAACTTGCCGCAAGTTTCTGGGCTCAAACTTGCAAGTGTTGCTATTCAAATAACCGTCTATGCTAACCAATGCATTGCATTCGTGTAGAGCTGTGTCTCGCCGACGGCTACTACGAGCTGCACCCGGCGCCAGAAGACGACGATGTAGCTGAGCTCTTGCTTCCCGAAGCCGAAGCTGCCCAAGAAGACGAGCAGTTCCCTTCCTCCTTGCTCGAAGGCAAGCCCCGGATGCATGAATTCCCCTATGTTTTACCAGACTTGCGCATGCCTTCTTTAACATGCTTGTGCATTTACGTATAGGAGTTGTTTGGAACCATAGATGCATAACTTAGCTCCCTTGATTTGAACACTAGCTGTTGGACCGAGTAGATGCTTTGCTTAAATAGGGAACGGTAAAAGCCGAGTGATTCCCTATCACTCGCGAGTTGTAGGAGTTGGATGTTTACCGTCTGTTACAACTATAAGGACGATGGACGGGGCAGGGTTTTGGGTAACTCTTTGGTGGTCGGTTGATCGCCCTGTCTGTCTATGAAACTTGTTAAGGCCCGACAGTGGTGGTGTTCGTGATCAAGTGTTTGAAAGTACTAATATCATACCTAGTATGAGATGGGGAAGCCTAGTACCTAATTGAACTAGGGCGTGGCTTATATCCCATGGTGCATCATGTGGGTGCAAGTGCGGTCACAGTACGGAAGAGGCCGGGACTGTGGAGCATTGCATGCCAAGGGAAGTTTGGACCTGACACGCGCCTGGGAATTGACGGGGACGGCCGACACAGGAAGCGGCCCTTGCGGTGCGCGGATGTCGTGAGATTAGGTTCGCCATGCATGGTTAAGAAACTCGAATCGATTCATCTACCTCTCACAGTTTGAGACTGCTTGATCGCTATGTCACCCTGAGTAAATAAGGAATCTGATGATGACATGGTTTTGTTGATGATGTATATACCTTTGGTTGGCTCTATGCTTGCTTAGAATAGGTTGCAAACGTAGACCGGATAATGAACTTAGAACCGGAGCTAAAACTTGAAAGTAGGGATACACCTAGCACTTTTGGCAAACAAACCCCTCAGCCAAAAAGCCTTGCATGTCTAGAAGAGGTAGTTTAGAGCGCTCCCGGTCAGTTAAGTCTTGTTGAGCTTAGTAGCTCAGCCTTGTTGTGGCTCTTCTTTTTCAGGTGAAGCTGCTGCCTCTGAGCCTCTTTCTGCTGGCACTTGGCCGCCCCAACTCCCTCCGGGTTGGACGGTTGAGTGGGATCCCTCCTCGGACGGCGAGGAGAGGGATCATTGATGTCCCGGTTGGCCTCACCAGGGATGTTCGACCCCGACGAGTTCGCTTCCGCTAGTTGCTTTACCTTTTGTTGTTGTTTTTTTTGCTGAACCTCATAAAACTCTGATGTTGTTTTTATGGCCAAACTAAATGGTTAGTTTGTTAACTCAGTGGACTCATTGTATTCTCTAGAACCGCTCACCTTCGTGTGGGTTTGCTATTCAGTCCTGTTCAAGTGGTTAAATCGGATGAAATCTGACGGCACTTCGTGTTTACTTGGTTTAGGCATGAGTGTCGCGTGTCATGCGGCTCAATCATGTTTAACTAAGCAAATCCGAAGTGGATCCGCCACAGTTGGCAACTTACTCTAAACAAACATAGAACCAACCAAAGGGTAGATAACATCATCAAGACCATGTCATCATCAGATTTCATTATTACTCAGTGTAGCATAGCGATCAAGTAGTCTCAAACTGTGAGAGGCAGACGAATCGATTCGAGTTCTTTAACCATGCATGGTGGATCTAACCTCACGACATCCGTGCACCACCGAGGGTCGCTTCCTGTGTCGGCCTTCCCCATCAATTCCCTAACCCGTGTCGGGCCTATTTCCTTTGGTGCAATGTTCCACAGACCCGGCCTTTACCGTTCTGTGACCACACTTGCCACCACGTGCGGCCGTAGGGAAAACTCCGTTCCAAGGACAATGGGGTGACCGCTCACGTCTAGGTTCAATCCGGTACTCAGCTTCCTCATCCCATACTGAGTATGAGGTTAGTACTTTCAAACACTTGATCACGAACACCACCACTGTCGGGCCTTAACAAGTTTCATAGACAGACGGGGCGATCAGTCGACCACCAAAGAGTTAACCAAAACCCTGCCCCATCCACCGTCCTTATAGTTGTAACAGAAGGAGAACCAACCAACTCCTACAACTCGCGAGTGACAGGAAATTACTCGACTTTTACCGCTTCCTATTTAAGCATAGCAACTACTCGGTCCAACAGCTAGTGTTCAGATGAGGGAACTAAGTCATGCATCTACGGTTGCAAACAACTCCTATACGTAAATGCACAAACAAGAAGAAGAAGGCATGCGCAAGTTTGGGAAAAACTGGGTTCATGCTCCGGGGCTTGCCTTCAAGCGAGGAGGAAGGGAAAGGGTCCTCGGCTGGGGCGGCTTCGGCTTCCGGAAGCGGGAGCTCTGCTACAACTTCGTCTTCTGGCGTCGGGTACAGCTCGTAGACGCCGTCAGTGAGATGCAACTCTACACGAAATGCAAATGCAGGAGTTAGCACTTTTAGACGGTCATTTCAATAGCAACACTTGCAAGTTAAAGCTCGGACGATGGTAGCAAAGCTACAGAAAAGGTGGGGAAGTTCACTTGAGTTGGTGGAGGGCAAGGAAAAAGGGTCAGATGGGAAGAAACTAGTGATTTGATCCTTAGACTAGAGGAATAGATGTGCCAGGGGTCCTCAGACTTAACGCAGAGTAGTCCCCGATTTTTACACATATACCCTCGGGTCAAAGGAAAGGATATAGCCGAGCCCTCGGGCGACGCGGAGAAAGGGTCGGCGAAATAGACAGGGTCGGGCGAGACGGAGAAAGGGGTCTGGCGGACAGACAGGGGTCAGACAAGGCAGAAAAGGGTCGGACGAACAGAAGGGGTCGGACAAGGCAAAAAAGGGTCGGACGAACAGAAGGGGTCGGACGAGGCGGAAAAGGGTCGGCAGCTTACCTTCATCTTATAGGTGAAGCTTGGGGTCGGGAAAGAGCAGACTTGGGTGGAGGAACTGGAGCACTAAGACTTGCAGCGGCGATGTCCGGCGGTGCTCCGGCGGCGGCGGTGCTTCTTGTGGACCAGAAGCAAGCTCTTGCGCAGCGCGGAGAAGCAAGCAGCTGGGCAGATTAGGGAAAGCAGTGTGGAGCGGAGAGGAGAGTTCCTTCGGAACTTAGGCGGTAGCACTTTGAGCACGAAGCAGAGGAACAGCAGAAAGGCAGCGGTGGTAAAGGGGACTCCGGCGGGACTCTAGCGTTCCCTTTTATAGCTGCGCGGAAGAGAGAGGGTTGGAGCGGCACGAAGACCGGGAAGAAGCGATGGAGTGCGCTGTCGGGGTGGCGATTGAGCAGCGGGGCAGCGGAGCAGAACTTCGGGGATGACACCGTCGGTCATTGGGCACCAGAGACAGGGCGGCGCAGGCGCGGTTTTGCCGGTGGTTGAGATTTGGCGGAGGCGGGCGTCGGCGTGCGGCGGATCTGATGGATGTGATCGGGGGAATGGCGCTAGAAGCGAGGGCGCACAGGTGAGAAGACAAGCGGGCTGCGGTCGCGCGAGCGAGCGCGAAGCAATAGACTGTTGGGGCACAGATCTGGCAAGGCGGGAAAGGAGCTGTCGCGGCCAGGGTCGGGGTTGGCGGAGGAGGAATCGTCGTGTAGCGCAGTTCGGGGCGGCGCGACTGTGGAGGGGCGGCGGAAAAGCCGGGAGGCATCGGGCCTTGCAGCCGAGGGTCCAGCGGGGTGATGATGGGCGCGAGCCATGAGACGCTGCAGAAAGGGTAGCAGAGGAGCTTCCGCTGTGATTGAAGAAGGGGGCGCGGGAATCCATCCGGTCGCGGCCGGCGATGGGGCGGAGCGGCGGGGGTCGGAAGAGTTGAGCCACGCGGCGGGGGAACTCTGAAGCGGGCATGCCACTCGAGTGCGTCTGTCTCGGGAGATCTAGGGTAAAGATCTTGTGGGTCCACCGGTCAGTCTCGGTTGGTCCACTGCTCAGATTGAAAGAGACACTGCTGGAAGACTTAGAAGGATCCGGCGGGGTGAGTTGGGGTCGGCAGGGTCGTAACTGGGGAAACGGTGGAGAGGGGTCGGGTCCTCAGGGGTCGGAACCGGGGCTGGAGGTTGAGCACTTAAACTCGGGAAGCTGAGATAGGGGATCAGGGAGTTGGATTAGATTAACTCGAGAGATTTGGGGTCGGTCGTCACAGGATGTCAGATGAAAATCCCTTGGGGCGGCAACCAGAATGGGAGCGCGCCAAACCGTCAGCTAAACCAGTGAACCCCAGGTGGTGCCCTGATGGATTGACCAAATCCCAAAAACGAAGGATCCAGCGTCTCCGCCAATGGGAACAATAGGAGGAAGAGCAACAATAGATGATAAACAAAAAGAACGACAGGTCTCGGGTTTGACGCCCCAAAAGGAATGACAGGGAAGGCGACGACAACCTAGAATTGGCAGCCGATGTCAGCATGGTTTTCATTTTGCTGATGGAATTCATGGCTCCCGTTAACCGACATGACACATCAGAGATGGAAGAATAGATGGTGCAATTGGCTCTGGAGCCAATGACAGCCACGTTCGAGAAACCCGAAGATGAAAAACGGTAGCACCTCAAGGCGTTGTTCCTCAAAGGACATGTCAACGGCCGACCTGTCACCAGACTACTAGTAGATGGAGGCGCTGCAGTCAACATCATGCCGTATGCCATGTTCCGGAAGTTGGGAAAAAGCAATGATGATTTGACCAAGACAGACATGATGCTCAAGGACTTCGAAGGCAACGTGTCTCCCGCCCGCAGCGCGCTTTGCGTTGACCTCACCGTCGGTAGTAAGACTCTTCCCACCACTTTCTTTATTATTAATGGCAAAGGGTCCTACAACATGTTACTCGGTCGTGACTGGATACACGCTAATTGCTGCGTCCCGTCTATAATGCATCAATGCCTTGTACAATGGGTTGGCGACAACATCGAAATAGTCACCGCCGATTCCGCCTACAGCGTTGTGGCGGCCGATGCACAACAATGGAGCTGTGAGCATGTCAAGTGCATATCCGGGAGGACTTGGGACACCGATTTCCTGAAAGTGTCCGATTTTGGCCTACAGCCGATCTGAGCAGTTGGCTCTGAAGATTCAGATTAAGTGGATCAATTCGTCCGGGAAGACGGGAAGCTGGGACACGGGTTTATGTCGGCCGATTCGTTAGAAATGATAGATTTAGGCGATGGCACCAAGCCAAGACTGACGTACATTAATGTTAATTTGGATCCGGAATACAAATGTAAATGGACAAATTTATTGAAAGAGTTTAAAGATTGCTTTGCTTGGGAATATCATGAGATGCCTGGTCTAGACCGGTCCATTATTGAACACCGGCTTCCCATAAAGCCGCGATATCGGCCGTATCAGCAACCCGCACGGCGGTGTAATCCTAAAATTCTACCTGATATAAAGGCCAAGATCACAAGGCTGATTGAAGCAAAATTTATTCGGCAATGCCGTTATGCCGAGTGGATCTCCAACATTGTGCCCGTATACAGGAAGAATGGGAAACTGTGCATGTGCATTGACTTTAGGAACCTTAATCAAGCTACACCGATGGACGGATACCCCATGCCGACAGCCGATGTGTTAATAGATGCCGCCGTGGGTCATAAAGTAATTAGTTTTATGGACGGAAACGCCGGGTACAATCAAATATTAATGGCCGAAGAAGACATTTCGAAAACGGCTTTCAGGTGCCCAGGCCACCTCGATTTGTTCGAGTGGGTAGTGATGACTTTTGGGTTGAAGAACACCGGCGCTAGATATCAATGAGCCATGAATTACATATTTCACAAACTCATCAACGTACTGGTAGAGATTTACATCTATGACGTCGTGGTCAAGTCGAAGGGACACCAGGAACATCTGGCCGATTTGCGGTAGGTATTGGAATGCACAAGAAAGCATGGGTTGAAGATGGACCCGAACAAATGCGCTTTCGGCGTATCCGTCGGACAGTTCTTAGGATTCATGGTTCATGAGCGTGGGATAGAGATCAATCGGAAACCATAGCGGCTATCAGTAAAGTCGTGGCCCCACAAAATAAAACCGAGGTGCAGTCCTTGATCGGCAAAGTCAATTTCATCAGGAGATTCATATCCAACCTGTCCGGACGCATCCAAGCTTTCACGCCGTTACTGAAGTTGAAACCCAACCAAGAATTCGTATGGGGAGAAGAACAACGCAAGGCACTGGAAGACATCAAACGATACTTAGTCTCACCACCTGTATTGGTCCCACCACAAGCTGATAAGCCATTCAAGCTATACTTATCGGCCGATGAACAAGCTATCGGATCGGCGCTGGTATAGGAGTTTGAAGGAAAGGAACGGGTGATATATTATGTTAGCAGAAGACTTATGGACGCCAAAACGAGATACTCGCCGGTAGAGCGACTGTGCTTGTGTCTTTACTTCTCATGCACCAAACTCAGACACTACCTATTGTCGGCAGAGTGCGTAGTCGTATGCAAAGAGCTTACTTGTTGTCCACTAGAAGCACCGCCGTCGCCAAAAACTTAGCGCCTTAGTTGTTCTGCCTGAGCTTGCTTCTTCCCAACCCTAAGACTTCACCAGTAGGCCCAAAAGTAAGCTGCCGACATTTGTCCGTCTCGCCCGACCCCTCTCCGTTTCGCCCGACCCCTAGTCCATCTCGCCCGACCCCTCTCCGTTTCACCCGACCCCTCTCTGTTTCATGCGACCCCCCTCCGTTTCGCCCGACCCCTATCTGTTTCGCCCGACCCTTGTCTGCCTCGCCCGAGGGCTCGGCTGTATCCTTTTTCTATTGACCAAGGGTATCTGTGTAAAATTCCGAGGACTCCTCTGTGTTAAGTCTGAGGACCCCGGTACAGTTATTCCTTAGGTCTAAGGGTCAGATCGCAAGTTTTTCCGATCCGTGTCCTCAATCAACCAAAGCTTGAAAAATTCATCTTAAATCGAGGAAAAATCCGAAAAGTGTGAAATCACTTGGGTTAGAATCCTCTTCCTGAGTAGAATCCAATAAAATGGGATTTCACACCTTTCCTATAGTTTTGCTACAGTTTTGGGGCTACCTCTTGCAAGTGTTGTTGAAATAACCGTCTAAGTGTTTTAACCCCTGCACTTGCATTCCGTGTAGAGCTAAACCTCGCCGACGGCACGTACGAGCTGCACCCGGTGCCAGAAGACGGAGCTGTAGCCGAGCTGCCGCCTGCAGGAGCTGAAGCCGACAGCGTCGAAGACCTGTTTGCTTCCACCCCGCTCGAAGGCAAGCCCTAGAGCATAAACTTGCGCATGCCTTCATTTGTATGTATGTGCATTTACGTTATAGGAGTTGTTTGAAACCATAGATGCATGACTCAGTTCCCTTGATCTGAACACTAGTATGATAAGTCCAAGTAGTTGCAGTGCTTAACAGGACTCGGTAAAAGTCGAGTGATTCCCTGTCACTCGCGAGTTATAGGAGTTGCTTGCTCTCCTTCGGGTTACAACTATAAGGACGGTGGACGGGGCAGGGCTCTGTGAACTATTTTGGTGGTCGGTGGATCGCCCCGTCTGTCTACATGAATCTGATTAAGGTCAGAAAGTGTTGGTGTTCGTGATCCAGTATTTGAATGTACTAATCTCATACCTAGTATGGGATGGGGAAGCCTAGTACCTGATTGAACTAGGGCGTGGCTTATACCCATGCTGTCCCTGGAACGAGGTTCCCATGGTGCATCATGTGGGTGCAAGTGCGGTCACAATACGGCAAGAGGTCGGGACTGTGGAGCATTGCATGCCAAGGGAAGTTTGGACCTGACACGTGCCTGGGAATTGATGGGGACGGCCGACACAGGAAATGACCCTCTGTGGTGGGCGGATGTCGTGAGATTAGGTTCGCCATGCATGGTTAAGAAATTCGGATCGATTCGTCTGCCTCTCACAGTTTGGGACTGCTTGATCGCTATGCTACACTGAGTAACGATGGAACATGATGATGATGTGAACCTTGATGCTTGCTCTTTAATTTTGGAAACCATGTTTGTTTAGCATAAGTTGCCAATGTAGACTAGTTAATGAACTTAGAATCGGAGCTAAAATATTGAGAGTAAGGACCTACTGTAGTCGCTTTTGGCAAAACAACCCCTCAGCCAAAGAGCCTTGCATGTCTAGAAGTTGGTGGATTAGTTTCCCACCGGTCGGTTAAGTCTTGTTGAGCTTAGTAGCTCAGCCTTGCTTGTGGCACATCTTTTAGGTGATGTTGAAGCTCCCGAGTCTGCCGCGTGTGGCACTTGGCCTCCCAAGCTTCCGCCTAGGTAGACAGTCGAGTGGGATCCTTCCTCGGACGGCGAGGATAGGGATCGTTGATGTCCTGATCAGCCTCATCAGGGACATCCGACCTCGGCGCTAGCTTCCGCTGTTCATGAACTCTGTAAAACTTTGGTTTCCGAACTCTAAGTGAATGATCTGTTGTATTCTCTAGAACCACTCACCTTCGCGTGAGCTATGCTAACTCGGTCCTGTATAGTGGTTTTATCGAATGAAATCCGATGGATTGCCGAGTTAAATTGATTAAAGCATATGATCGCGTGTTAGGCGACTTAATTGTGCTTTAGCTAAGTTAATCCGAGCGGTTCCACCACAACTGGTCTCAACAAGGCGTGTCCAAAGGATCCGTTTCCTTTGCCACGTATAGATCAGATAGTCGACTCAACCGCAGGGTGCGAAACCCTTAGCTTCCTTGACACGTATTCCGGCTACCATCAAATCGTGATGAAAGAGTCCGACCAGCTCGCGACCTCTTTCATCACCCCCTTCGGTCCCTATTGCTACGTTAAGATGCCATTCGGCCTCAAAAATGCGAGGGCTACATTCCAACGATGCATGCTTAAGTGTTTTGGGGACCTCATCGGACAAACCGTTGAAGCCTACGTGGACGACATCGTAGTCAAGTCCAAGAAGGGCGACCAACTCATCCCCGACCTCGAACTAGCCTTTGAAAGGTTGAGGGACAAGCGCAACAAACTCAACCCGGTAAAGTGCGTTTTGGGGGTTCCGAGGGGCATGCTGCTGGGCTTCATCGTCTCCGTGCGCACAATCGAAGCCAACCCGGAGAAAATAACGGCCATCAGCGACATGGGGCCAATCCAAAACATAAAGGGAGTTCAGCGCGTCACAGGATGCTTGGCGGCCCTAAGCCACTTCATCTCGCGCCTTGGCGAACGGGGGCTTCCTCTCTACCGACTCCATAAGAAGACCAACCGCTTTGAGTGGACCGCCGAGGCCCAGGAGGCGCTTGACCGGCCCAAGAACCTTCTGACGAAGGCCCAGATCCTGGTCTTGCCAACCGACGGGGAGCCACTCCTGCTCTACATCGCGGCGACCACCCAGGTGGTTAACGCGGCCCTAGTGGTGGAGCGAGAAGAGGAGGGACACGCCCTCAAGGTGCAGCGCCCAGTGTACTTTGTCAGCGAGGTCTTGTCCAAGTCCAAGGCCCGCTACCCGCAAATCTGGAAGCTCATCTACGCCGTCCTCATCACAAAGAGGAAGTTGCGCCACTACTTCACCTCCCACCCGGTGGTGGTCGTCTCGTCGTTCCCTCTCGGCACGGTGATCCGAAATTAGGACGCCATAGGGCGGATCGCGAAGTAGGCGCTCGAGCTTATGGACCAGGACATCACCTACACCTCCCGGACAGCCATCAAATCCTAGGTACTCGCCGACTTTGTCGTAGAGTGGACAGAGATCCAGACGCCATCCGCGCTGGAGAAGCAGGAGTACTGGACAATGTACTTCGACGGGTCGTTGATGAAGGCTCACGCCAGAGCAGGTCTGGTCTTCGTCTCTCCCCTCAGAGTGCGCATGAGGTACATGATCCGCCTCCACTTTCCTGCATCTAACAATGTCACTGAGTACGAGGCTCTCCTCAACTTACTTCACATCGCCATCGAGCTGGGCATCCGACGGCTGGACATCCAAGGCGATTCTCAGCTAGTCGTTGAACAAGTCATGAAGGAGTGGAGCTGCCACGACCCCAAGATGGCAGCGTACTGCAATGAAGTCTGCAAGCTCGAAGATAAGTTCGATGGACTAGAGCTCAACCACGTCGCAAGGCGTTTCAACGAGGCAGCTAACAAACTGGCAAAGGTGGCATCAGGTGGAAAGCCCGTCCCTGATGGCGTCTTCGTCACTGACCAATACAAGCCCTCGATCTGTTACAAAGGAGCTGGGAAGGGTCGGCGATGCGCCACCTGCCCCGGACTCGGGTGCCGACCTGGGAGAGGTCGACAACGCGCCACCTGTCTCAGACTCGGACGCCAACCCTGGAAAGGTTGGCGACTCTCCATCTGTCCTGGACCTGGAGGCTGATCCCTCCGACCCCGAAATCATGCAGATCGACGCAAACCCAGCAGAGGGGCCTGACCCCCCGCCTGACTGGAGAGCCTCGTACCTCGACTACCTCATCCGTGAGACGCTCCCGACGAACAAGACAGAGGCACACAGGATTGCACGTCGCGCCAAATCCTTTGTCACCATCAACCAGGAGCTTTACAAGCGGAGCCACACCGGCATCCTCCAGCGCTGCATCCCGCTCGAGCAGGGAAAGGTGTTGATACAGGGCATCCACGCCGGGGCCTGCGGCCACCACGCCATGCCAAGAACCCTCATCGCGAACGCCTTCCGACAGGGATTCTACTGGCCGACGGCAGTAGTCGACGCCACCCACGTGGTGCACACCTGCGAGGGGTGCCAATTCTTCGCGCGCCAAACCCATCTGCCCGCACAGACGCTCTAGACCATCCCCATCACGTGGCCGTTTGTGGTCTGGGGACTGGACCTCGTCGGACCCTTCAAGAAGGCGCCCAGGGGCTTCACCCACTTACTTGTTGCCGTTGACAAGTTCTCAAAGTGGATCGAGACGCGGCCCGTCGTGCAGATCAAATCCGAGCAAGCGGTACAATTCTTCACCGACATCATCCATCGCTTCGAAGTCCCCAACTCCATCATCACGGACAATGGCACGCAGTTCACTGGGAAGAAGTTCCTCAAGTTCTATGACGACCACCACATCCAAGTGCACTGGTCGGCCGTGGCACACCCCCACATGAACGGGCAGGTCGAGTGGGCCAACGGCATGATACTCCAGGGTCTCAAGCCACGGATCTTCGACTGCCTCAAAAAGTTCGGTGGCCGGTGGTTCGTGGAGCTCCCCGCGGTCCTATGGAGTCTGAGGACAACCCCCAGTAGGACGACTGGCTTCAACCAGTTCTTCATGGTCTACGGGTCCGAGGCAATCCTCCCCACCGACCTGGAGTACGGATCGCCAAGGGTCAAGGTGTACGATGAACAAGGGAATCAGGCATCGCTCGAGGACGCGCAAGACCAGCTCGACGAAGCGCACGATGTGGCCCTGCTGCACTCGGCCAAGAACCAGCAGGCTTTACGATGATACCACAGCTGCAAGGTACGAGGCTGAGCCTTCAACGTCGGCGACTTGGTGCTTCACCTCGTCCAGGACAACAGAGGCCGGCACAAGCTGACCAATCCATGGGAAGGTCCCTTCATCATCGCGCAAGGTACTGCGGCCAGGCACATACAAGCTGGCGACCCCCGACGGGCAGATCTTCACGAACGCTTGGAACATAGAGCAGCTAAGACATTTCTACCCTTAGTTATCATTTCCAAGTTTGTACATACATACTTCTGTAACCGTTTAATTCACGGAAAAGGGCAGTTTTGAGTCGATTTTGTTCGAGTTTCATCCCAGGCTTAGGAATATCCGACCCTGGCTCTGCCCTAGGGTCGCATATCCCTTGAGGGCTATTAGGGGCTCTGGCCCAAGTCACTTGATGTCTTCTCAAGAAACCATTTCTCCGAACCGACTCTCTTCCTAAATGTTTGGGTGTGAAAAGGAAAGAGTGCACGAACGATGCTCAGGCAAGGCTGATCGGACTATGAAAAAACCTACGCCCCAGCGGCTACGGTGCCTTCACTCATCAGCGCTTACTGACGCTCCCGACCCGCACTCTAAACTTTCCAAACCCAAAAAACAAGAAAGAGGATCGAAAACTTTTTTCGAGAAATTATAGGAAAGGCCTCTGCGGCCATCACGAAAGCAAGTTCAAAGTTAACTAACATATTTACATTCTGGGGCGTCTAAGCCCGATACAGCTAACTCGTCCCTAGGTCCTCTGGCGGGATGGCCTCATCCTCCAGAAGCTTCGCCAAGGCCTCTGCTGGGTTGAGCACCGATGCATCAATTTCGTCCAGCTTGGCCTCGGAGTAACCGGAGGCGTATCCCCCGCTTATTCCAGCGAAGTTGATGCTGGGGTAGTGGGAGCCAAAGACGCCGAAAGCCCGCCTCATGTCAATGTGAAGCACCTCCCGAGCGATCTCACGGGCCTGCCGGTACGTCCCAAGGACACGAGCTTCCACCGAGCTCGTCCCCTCCCCATAGAACATGCTGAGGCTATCACAGACAACGCGGACCGCGTCCCGCAGGTTGCCGTGCTCGGCGCGCTCCGCATCGAGGATCTCCCTCAGCCAAACAAGGTCATCTATGAGGCACGTCCACAAAAGTCTGCCAAGTTAGAAACCATCACAGAGCCGCAAAAACAAAGGAACGAGAAGAGCCTTACCCTCAGATTGAGCCTTCAGCTGACGCTCCCGGTTCAGCCCCTGGGTCACGGTGGTCTGAAGCCCCTGCACTTGCACATGGAGCTAACTGACCTCCGCCCCAAGGTCGGCCGCTATCTTCTCAGCCTCTGCCTTCCGGATCACCTCGGAGTCCCGCTCCTGCCAAGCCTTCTGCCGCTCACGCCGGATACGCTCGATCGTTTTCTGAAGGGCCTCATGGTCCCCCTTCAGCGGTGCGAGCTCCTCGGCATCATGGTGGGCCTTCTCAGCAGCGGCCTAGAACTCCTTGAGATTGAGGCAAGCCTTCTCGACGATGGCCTGGAACTTATCCTCCGCCTGCCGTACGTCCTCCCGCGCCGCCTGCTCGCGCCTGCGAAGGTCGGTGATGACCTGTTGAGCGGCGGCGAGCTGCGCGGTTAGCTCCCTGATCCGCTGCCACTCCGCAAAAAAGTGATCCCAGAGCCCCCGCTCGAAACGGAGGAATTCGGACTTCCCCCGGCTACATTCCTGGAGGGCCTACAAAACAAATTATGCTCAGCAATGGAGAAACGAGAGGAAAATAACCACCGGGGAGAACACCGTACCTGGCCACCGGGGATGACGACACCGTCAAGCTCCCCTATCGTGGAAGAAAGGGCAGCGCGGACATTGGCAAGCCCGCCCTGCACCGCCTGCCACTTACCCCACTCCTCGGCGTCATCCAGCACGAAGAGGGGCCTCTACGGGTCCTCACGGGACCTCCAGCGTAGGGTAGGCCCACCCCACGCCGTAGGGATGGGATTAACCGGGACAAGGGTGGAAGCCGCTCTGGCCGACCCCGGCGCTGCCGTCCCCGACGCTGCTGCTGGGGCAGGCGCCACTGCCCCTGATGCCGCCAGCCTCGTCGACGACCCCAGCACATGCGCCGCTGTCTCTGTCGAAGTCGTCGCGGCCATCGTCAATGTCGACGCGCGTCCCACTCTTTCCGCCGCCGCCACCGTCTCCGTCCCGGCTGCTGGAGCGGGCGTTCCCGTTCTTGCCGCCACCGCGGCCTCCGTCGCGGCCGCGGGGGCAGGTGTCCCTGCCTCCATCGTGGCTGCCGGGGCAGGTGTCCCCACCTCCACCGCCGCTGCTGTCCCCATCGCGGCTGCGGGGGCGGACTTTCCCTCCTCCGCCGCCACCACCGTCTCCGTCGCGGCCACTGGGACAACTATCCCCATCTCCACCGTTGCCATCTCCGCCGTCGCTGTCAGAGCCCCCTCCACGGCCGATGCCTCCCCCGTAGGCTCCTCCTCTGCCTCGTCATTGAGGTCTATAACCTCGCCGGCCGGAGGAACCCCAGGGCAACACCTTGTTCCGCAGGGTCGGACGCGGAGGCAGAAGGCGGAGCAGGGGTCGGACCCTGCCCTGTGCCTGACTACGACACCCTTCCTCTGGTCGCCGCCACAGAGGCCGCCTCTGCGATAGGCCCCGCGGTGTCCCCGGCGATACCGCCGCTCGCCGCCGGCGAGGTCGCGGCTCGCCCCACGGAGGTGGACGACACCCGTAGTGCCTTCTTCGGCGCCATCGGCGGGACGAAGTCCCGAGGGGCGGCGCTGTGAAACAACAACAACATCATCAAAAATGGCTCAATGCCGGGAATGGAATAAGGTGCTCGAGAAATTTCCACTTACACCCCCTCAGCGCGATGACAATGGGCGCGCTTCGCCTCCAAGCTCGACGCCGACCCCGGGGAATCTGGCAGCGACCACTTGCCGCTACTTCTCTACTCGCGTGACGCAGGCAGAGGGTTGGGGGTCGGCTCTGTCGACTCCCAAGGCGCGCCCCGCGCCGACCCCTGGGGTGCGGCCCCAGAGCCCTGCGGTGTCGGGTCCTGGGCAGGCGGTCCGCTCGGCTTGTCCCCTGTAGCCGGTTGGGGGTGCTGCTCCCGGATGACGAGCGCGCCCGGCCGGGGGCTAGAATATACTCCTCCTCCTCCTCCTCCTCCTCATCCTCATCGTTGTCATTGTCGTCGTCTGACACGACCTTGCCCCGCCGCCACCGTTGGAGCTCCTTGGCGGCTTTCTTCTTCTTCTTCGATGTCTCTTTGTCCTTACGCCTCTTCTACTTCTCGGCGAGGAGGCGGTTCTGCTGCCGCCGCTCTACGTCCTCTGGCACCGACGGGCGCGAGTGCACGACCCGGGACATGTGGCGCTGCAGACACGAGAATTCCGTGTCAGAGCAACGAACCAAGAAATGCAGGAGAGAAGAACGAGAGCGCGAAGTCCTCACCAGCTTGACAAAATTCTCGTCAGGGCGCATCGGAGGGTGACCGGGCACCAGGTAATCGACGTCCTTGTCGTCCAGTGCCTCCCGAACTCGCTGCCGGATCTTGGTGTTGGCAAGCGCGCCCGTCGCAAGGACGGTTTTATCAGTCGGCCCGCTGGGAACCATGTCGGCAAGTGAGCAAACCCGGAGGATCAGCAGCACCACCCTCTGAGCGTGGTACGCCCCGATGACTCCGGCCCCGGTTAGACCTTTTTCCTTCAGGTGCTCGATGGCCTGAAGCAGACCGGTGATCCGCTTCTTCTCCTTCTCAACTGGACTGTACGACCACAGCTCCGGCGCCGCTTCGATGACGCGGCCGGTGAACGCCGGCAAGGGGGACTCAGAGTAGTTCTTCACATAGAACCACTACTGATGTGGGACGCCGCGGTCTTCATCACCATATATTCCTTGGCGCGGTTTTGGCGCAGGTGGATGGCGGCGCACCCTATCGGCACCGGGGTCGTCCGCTGCTGGCTCCCTTTCTTCTCGGTCCTCTAGTACAGGCTGACCGCGAAGAAGTACTTCCAGAGCGAGAAGTTGTCTCGATGTCTAGGAACCCCTCGCATAGCGCGACGAACGCCGCGATGTGTTGGATCCCATTGGGATTGAGATGCTGCAGCTCGAGCCCGTAGTAGTGCAGCAACCCGCGGAAGAAGCGGCTCAGCGGGGTCACGAACCCCCTCTCGTGGAAGTGCATGAACGAAATAAAATAGCCGCCGGGCGGACTCGGCACATCTTCCCTCTCGGGGAACCTCCATTCATCCCTCTCGGTCCTCTCGCAGAGGAGGCCTTTCCTCATGAGGCCGTCGGCGCGTGAGGTAGCGAAGCTCGAGCGCGTCCAGGACTCCATCGCTAAGGGGAGAAAGGTTCGACGGCGGAGGGTGAGGGAAGCCGCTGCGCTAGGTGGAGGAAGGCGAACAGCGCACAAGAAGGCAAAGGGCGCGCGAGAAGGCGAAAAGGTTTGAGAGCAGGTGCGGGCGGAACCGGCGAGGCAGACCCCTGTCTTATAGGCAGGCGCGTGGGAAGCGAAAGGGGTGGTCTTGTTGCAGTTAATGCAGCGCCAGGTATGCCCCATCCTGCCCGCCTTTTTCGGAGTCCGTGCGCACGATCTGCTGCAGGAAAACATCTCTGCCTCCCTCGTTTCGCGGGCTGGCACCTTCCACCACTTCGCCTCCCAGAGAACGCACGTGCACAACCTCCTCCACGTCCGGCCCAAGGCCCACCAATAGGTAAAAAAGGGATAGGGGGCTGAAAATGCCCCTACGGCCCATTACGGTCTAGGGGTTCGAAGGCTGGCCCACTATGGGTTCGACAGTCGCCCCAGGACATCCCCGAGCGAGGGGTGAGAAGGGACGGGTCCTCTAGCAGCCATCAGCCGGGCACACGACAGCTTAGGGCATCCTGACCTCACGTTTGAGTCCAGACCGGCATCAAAGTTCATGGTTTTTCCTCAAAGAAAGGCAACGAGCCCTCGGATCCGATCGGACGGACTCGGGAACAATATGAACAGGCCGGCTGGAATTTGGGGTACGCCACCAGCTTGGCCCAAGCCGAACCCCCTAGAACGGGGACCGGGACCACACTCGAATCGACCCGTTCGCAGCTCAACGAGCACCACGGTTCATCCGTTGAGGATAGTGTGGCACGGCTCACCCCCTCCGTCTTAGCGAACGTCCTTGAGGGGTAGCGATCAAAAGTCGATCTAGCCTCCCGACCGGTCTCCTGCAATGCGCAGGGGCTCGGGGGCTAGCATCACAACCAATGACCACGTGTGTGGTCGCGATTTGAGGTCTCGAGGCGGGAGTGCCCTACAAAACAATATGGAATCCTCCCGCACCAAGTCATCCACAAGACGCCCCACCTGATCAAACTCCCCGGCCAAGCCAAACAAACAACACTCCCTATCCCTGGTCAATTGCAGCTTGCAGGGCGAGCAGAGATCCCCGACGAATGATGAAAGCAGCCTCTGGAGGAGCATCCTCGCTCCACCACAGGCTCGGGGGCTACTGTTGGGGGAAATATTAACGACCTCCTTATGCCCCTTAAAACAACAATCATGAAGGCCCAGACCCACCTGCGGTAATGGCGATCACCGCTGACCCGGCATGGGCAAGGAGCATCCCACTCCGTCTCGCCTGACCCAGGGCCCCAGGATCGGACACACCCGACCCCTCAATGATGAAACTCCACCTCGCCCGACCCACGGTCCCAAGGTTGGGTGCGCCCAACCCATCGCCGCTAGGCTCCGTCTCGCCCGACCCCGGGCGTAAGTGGTCAGACTCATCTGGAACCACAAGACAGGGGTCCGCCTCAGGCGTAGACTGGCAGATGAGGGTGCGGATCTCGTGGGCCCCCCACCAATCTTGCCATAAATGCGCCACGGCTTTGGCGCTTAGAAAGGTGTCCGCGTTCCTCGATGTGACCTGCCACAAGTACCCGAGCGGAACACTGTAGCCATGACCGCACAGGCTACAGTGGCCGCTGCTCCCCCTGATTCGCCATAGGGCACTCATTGCATGCGCCGCCCAGCACAGGAGGGAGCGCCGCCCGTTCTCGTGCTCGTCCTATCCGGTGACAGGGACACGACGTCCGTGTTCCACGGGCCGTAAGCAGGACAACAGGGGTCAGCCGTCTCCCTCAATGTGCACAGTTGCCACGGCTGAACACCATCATCATGGCTCGGCGGCGACGGTCGTCCGGAGGATCGTCGACAGGATCCGGCGACAGCCGCCTTTCTCCGATGGCCGCGTTGAAAGGGGACGAAGGCCGGGGCAGAAGGCGGCAACCCGGGGACTTGGTCTGTTTCCTTGTCTTTTACTTCACTTAGCTTATCTCTTTTACTCCTCCTCACACCTAGCTCACCTATAACCCCGGTACCCTCCTTGTGCTATAAAAGGAGAACCAAGGGCTCCGAGACGGGAGGACTCTCAAGCCAACAGAACACACACACTCACCTCATGAGCATCAGTGCACACCCAAGAGACTTGGGACCGGTTCCCTCTCTCACCTGTTTGTAACCCCTACTACGGACCTTGCGTGAGTAACACAAGCAGCTCCTCAAACTGGACATAGGGCTTTCCTAGCCCGAACCAGTCTAACCCCGTGTCTTCTCACGCCACCATCTGAAGCCTTACGCGCATAAAAGAAATTTACTAGCCGTAGTCTTGATCCGCTAATCTCGACAACGACAGACAGGGTCAATTTGAGCGGAGAGAGAGGCGAAGGGGAGCGCCGTAGTGCCGGCAGGGTTTATATAGGCGCTGGGGCTCGTGGCTGGCCGGTGGGCTGGAGGGAAGCAGGGCACGTGCTGTCGCGGCCATTAATAGTGACGAAGCCATTGGTGGATAGAGGAGGGAGAGGGGTGCAGCAGGCGAGGCGATAGGCGCGGGCGAAGTGATGCAAGTGTGTGCGGCAACCGCGGCTTTGCCGGGACGCGTCACTGGCGAGGCGGGGAGGAGTTGTTGTGGCCGGGGTGGCGGTTGGTGGAGGCGGCGGCATCATGGGTGTCGGTGTTTTAGACCGGCAACCCGCCTAGGGGGTACCCTAGGTGGTCTTTTATGCGGTAAGGGCCGTCGAGAATCAAGGAGTCAATGGTGACACAAGGAACACGATTTAGACAGGTTCGGTCGCTAGATCGCGTAATACCCTACGTCCTGTGTGTTTGTTTGTATTGATCTTAGATGCACTTGGAGTTGTTCTGCTTGAGGGGTGTCCCTGCCCGCCCTTATATACACGGGTGGGCAGGGTTCCAAGACCGAGTTCTAGTCGAGTACAATTACAGAGTTCTACTCGGTAAGGTCTGAGTAGTTTCCATACACATACTTAACTAGTCCGGGTGGGATACACCTATCCCCTTGTCTTGATCATGTCCGAGTACGTCCCTTAGTGGGCCGTTCAAGGTCTACTCATGGGCCTGGGGTGCATGCTCGACAAGCCCCTGAGTACTTTGTAGTCGTGCGTCGCAGTCTTGAGTACTGTGGACACTATCCGAGTAGTTCGTCGTAGAGGTTGCAGCATCCAAAGTGCTCGAGCACTGTCATGTGGCTGGAAGGTACTCTTCTTGCTCCTTTGAGTTGCTTCTTATTCCAAGAATTTTATATGGTAGTGCGATGACAATCGCACTCTATATGGAGTAGCCCCCGAGCCTTAGGTTGAGTCGAAGAGTTAGGCTTAGGGTCAATCCTGTTTCTTGGCTGTTTTACTCCTGGTAGTCTAAGAAAGAAAATTCTAACCATCGGGTACGGTACCCATAGCCCCCGAGCACTTAGGCGATTTTTGTCGTTGAAGTGGTCAAAATCCGTTGATAGGAGTAGTTGTTGGATGTTATGGCATTAAATCTGTTTAAAACCTTTTCGTTGCGTAACTGACGCTTGGAATCTGGAGGTGGCGGAGATATAACTGGAGGGCCCCCTTTCGGTTAGGTTTACGCTCCACTGTTAATAGATCTGCTTTTCTTCCTCCCTCACCTTTCTGCTCCTCTTTTCCGCCGCCGCGATTTGTCTAGTGCCACTGTCACCATTGCAGCTCTTTGAGAGAGATCTGAGGTTATCATGCTCCTGCTGCGGCCGCGATCATCTTATGCGTGCCAAGAAGATGGGGAAGAAACCCGAGAAGACTCAGGGAAAGGCTCCAGCGGCGGGCAAGGTGAAGTTGAAAAAAGGGAAGGAACTGGTGTTGCCAGCGCCGAAGGTGGGGCCGACGAACCAGACTGCACCGTCGCCGCCTGGAGTGATGTGGCAAAACTCCATGATGAAGGAGGTGGCCGTTCAGGCACTTGTCAACACCAAGCTTCTGCACCCGAAGGAGGTACTCGAGTGGAGGCATGCCTTTGCTAACGCGTGGCAGTTCGAGAAGCATCCAAATGAGATGGTTATGCTTGCTCATTTTGAGGAGAGGGGATTGGCCGTGCCTACCTCCAACTTCTTCAGAGGTATCCTCGAGTACTACAAGCTTCAACTTGTTCATCTGAATCCCAATGGTGTGCTGCATATGTCAATTTTTGTACACTTGTGTGAGGTCTACCTGGGGGTTCCTCCTAGCCTTGAGCTATTTAGGAAGTTGTTTCGTTGCAAGCCTCAGCCTAGTGTCGTTAGGATAGAGGTATTTGGAGGCGTCGGGTTCCAACTCAGGAACTCGGGCGCGTGTATTGACTACAATTTGACTGACTCTCATGGGGAGTGGAAAAGGAGATGGTTCTACATTGGAAACCACGAGCCTGACCTGCCAGTAGTCACAGGTCACACCCCCAAGCATGCACACAACTGGGTGAGTGAGCCTGAAGATACCCCAGAGCTCGACTACTTGTTGACCCAGATTGCCGAGTTGAAAGTACTGGGCTTGACTGGAGTTAATGTGGCGGCCAGTTTTCTCAAGAGAAGAGTTCAGCCTCTTCAAAAACAGGCTCACTCAGGGGGTGAGTACTCGGGATTTGATGATCCATCGCGTATATCCGCTGAGGATATATCTGACGATGATGTGGAGGCCCTGCTGGCCAAGTTCTTCAGGAACTATCAAGGAGTACCAGTTATTCCTTCAACTCTTCGTCAGTATGATGCTTGGTATCAGCCAGAAGTGGTATGATCTTTTCACTTGACTTGTACTTTTTGAACTTTTGGGATATTTGTTGAATATCGACTTGTTTCTGTAGTTCCAAGTTCTTGCCGGCTGTCTAGCGTAGTCGGAAGGAGAAGAATATGTTGTTGAGGAGTCAAAGGATGAGCCCTCTCCTCCTGTAAAGAGACGCCGAGTAGTCCACAAGAGATCTGCTGCTAAGTCGGCCTCGACTTCAACTCCTGAGAAATCTCAAGGTACCAAGGTATGTACTCGTGTACTTATTGGTAACTTGGTAAAGTTTACCCTGTAGTCCTTTGATGATTTCTTTGATTTTGGAAAGGATGTCGACGTGACTCCTAGTGGTGATGAGGCTACTTTCGAAGACGTAGTCGTGACCGCCCAGGGCGTCGGTGTTGCGTCTGTTCAGAAGGTGCTAGAGGAGGTGCCGCCAGCAGATGCTGGAGTAGCCCCCGAGCTGACAGTCCAGGCTCCATTGGCTAACGTGTCGCTAGTCCCTGGTCAGGCAGTTCTGGGTTTGCCTGCCGGAGGGGCTGGCGTTGCGAAGGAAGTATCACCAGTAGTTGCTACTGGTTCTTTGTTATCCAATGTGATTGCTAGTGGTGAGCTTTCTTCCCGATCATTTTTTGTTAGTCTGAGTTTGTTGTAGTCTTGACCCTGTTTTTTCCAGGTCTTGGCCAGAAGATAGCACCAGCAGCTACTCCCATGGCGTAGAGTACTCAGCCGCCTGTTGCCGAGAAGAAGCGTGTGCGATTGCTGCCATGATCAACTCGGTGAGTTGTTTATCCTTTGTGTGTATCTTCAAGCTTTCTTGAAGTCGTGTGATGACTTTATATTTTGATATAGGGATGTGGAGGAGACTATCTCTGTGGAGGCAAGAGTAGAGTCGTGTCCCCCGACTACTCTTTCCACTCCTTTGGAGGATTTGTTTGGCGAAGAAGTATCTGGAGCTGATGCTAGTCGCCTTGGAGCTACCATGTCTATGCTTCAAGAAGTAATCCGTTTGGTGGAGGACCCCTCAGCTACTTCGGGTTCTGGGAATGTATCTTTGTCGGCATCTACTAGTGGAGCTCTAGCTGTAGTTGATGTGGAGAAATCAAAGGAACCAGCTGATCCAGGTATGTAGCCGTGGTCCTGGTATTATAGTCGTAGTATTAAGTTGACTGATGTTATTGTCTTAGGTACCGCCTTGGGTGCAGCGCCACATGTTGTGAAGAGTACTCAGGGTCCCGTACTCGGGCTTCTATCTAAGTCCGAGTTTCAGAGAGCTGTCGATGTTTTTCAAAGGTTCCAGGTGTGTTTTCTTCGCTTGTCTAACAGATTTAGTAACTAAGGGACTTGACCGTTTGCTTTGCCTTGCAAGATCTGTATGACAGGACACAAAGGAACGCTCAGGCCCTTCAGGAGCGAAATGAACTATTGGAGCAAGAGTGTGCCCAGCTTACGGAATCCTTGAGGGTTCATGAAGATGGAGCAAAATCCTTTGCTATTGAGCGGTCAGATCATGAAGTCTTGCAGCAGAAACTGGAGAGCCGCTACAAGTCTTTGAATAAAAAGTATCAAGGTGAGTACTTTCCATGTTCTGCGTACGTCCGACTGTAGTCGGTTGTTTGAACTTGCTTATTTTTGCAGAACTCAAGAGGAAGGAGGCAACTACGAGTAGCCAACTCCTTGACTGGAGAAACACGCAGGAACGAGTAGCGGATGAGGCTGAACATCTTCGGGCCGCGCTAACGGAAGCACAGGCTCCCTGCGAGCATCAGCGAGACTGGAAGATCCAGAATGGAGTGATGCTTGCTATGGCCATGGTGGCCTGTAGAGATCATGCCTAGACCGTGGGAAGACTTCAAGGCGAGCTCCAAGAGTTAACTGATGCCTCTCAAGACTTGGTGAATGCCATTGCCCCCTTGGAAGAGGATGCAGGACCTCGATCACTAGTCGAGCGCTTGAAGGCCGCTCCGGGTAAGGTGGCCGGCCTCTGCAAGGCTGTTTGCAAACAAGTCCTTGTTGTGGTCAAGTCGTACTACTCGAGGGCAGATTTGGCGGTGGCTGGTGACGGCGTTGCTCGCAACTGCACAGAGGAATCCTATGTGCAGTACCTCGAGGAGGCTGAGCCAATCGCGTTGAAGATGTCTGAATTTGTATCTCTGGAGGAGCCTTGAATTTTTATGTACTCTTGAAGCTTTCGAGTACTTGTATTGACATTTTATCTGAAATGAGCACTTTGTCCAACATTTTGTTATGTGAAGTGGTCTAAGTGCTGAGTTTGAGTAGTTACGCTATTGTCGAGTACTCTGCTTTGTTGTTCTTTGAACAGGAGATGCACGGGTGTACTGTACTCTTTTATCCTTTGTGGAGTGAATGCCTTCACATGGGCAGAGTCAGAGATCATCCAGACTCATCGTTCACGAGCGCATAGTAACTCCTGGGTGGTTGGTAGTTGTAGCACTTGGCTATAAATAGACTGCCATGGAGAGTGACCTGGATCAGACTTTGAGTAGCGATGGATTGCCTTCGGTTGCTATTGTTTGAGTGTAGAGAGCTATCAAAGAGTGCACCGGTGCTAGAAGATTCCTCATAGATTGAGACCACCTTCCCTCAACAGACTCTAGCACTCGTAGGGATAGCCGCGATGCTAGAAGAATCCTCGTAGGAGGTTTCATCGCGCGCCTCATCTTGCAGCTTGTGATCCAGTCGGGTACGCGCTGGAACTCGCGGGTGATGGGTGATGAGTGCCGCGGTCTTTATCCTGCTCACTTAGAGGTGGAGGTGTAGCCGTAGAGTGGGTTGGCTCGACAAGGCTAGTAAAAGAGCAGCCTTGTTTCCTTCTTTGCGCGGCACACGGGATTCATCATTGCCGCTGTCAAGGCAGCGGTGGTGCAGGAGTACCTGGCATTGCCATGGGTAGAGGACCTGGATATGACTGTGTGATGCGCAGCTTCCTTGCGTGTAGGCCTTTCCCATTGTAGCCGGTAGACCTGAATGGCCTTGTGATATTGTAAAAGCCTAAGGCTTAAATGCAGCCCGCCAGTAGGCAATTGCTTGTAGTCCTTTTGTATTGTACTTCGAGTACCTTTACTCGTATGTATTTTTGGATTTGAGTAAAAAACTACTCTACCCTTGAGGCTTTGTGCCAGATCTGGAATGTTGAGTTTGGTAGTCTTGTACCAAGAGTAGCATATCTTGTATTCGGTAATCGAGCTGTTGGCTCGAGTAGTTGAAATGAGTTTCTGCTTGAAGTGATAACTCGGGAAGTGATAACTTGTGTTCTTTTGGTTTACTACAGGTAGTAGCGATAGAGGTGTTCTATATTCCAAGAATTTGGTACTTGTTCTTCTGAGAGCTCTTGTAGTCTGTAAGATCCGGGTCCCGTAACCTTGGATACGATGTAAGGACCCTCCCATGGTGAATTGAGTTTATGCAACCCTGACGTGTCTTGGATTCGTTTGAGGACCATGTCACCTAAGTTGAAAGATCGTTCTTTAACGTTGCGGTCATGGTAATGCCTTAGCCCGTCAAGGTATCTGGCAGATTGTACTAGTGCTGCGCATCTTCCTTCTTCTAGGCTGTCTAGATCTATTCGCCTTGTTTCGTCTGCCGTTTCTCCATCGTATTGCTCGACTGAGGGAGATTGCCACATGACGTCTGCGGGTAATATAGCTTTTGAGCCATATACGAGGAAATAGGGAGAGAGCCCAGTAGTCTTGCATGGTTGGGTTCATAGTCCCCATAGAGCATTGGGTAATTCCTTGAGCCATTTGCCTCCTTTTGTATTGCTGACGTCATGTAGTCATTTCTTAAGAGCTTCGAGTCTCATGCCATTGGCACGCTCGACCTGTCCATTGGCTCGTGGGTGAGCGACTGAGACGTAGCGAACGTCAATTCCACTGTTCTCGCAGTATTCCCAGAAGTCGTGATTGTTGAAGTTGGACCCTAGGTCTATGATGATTCTGTTTGGAAGCCGTAATGATGTACGATTTCGTCCAAGAAGTCGAGGACTCAGTTTGCTTTGGGGCAAGTGACTGGTTTGACCTTGATCCACTTGGTGAATTTGTCGATTGCCACGAGTACTCGGTTGAATCCTCGTGGCGCAGTTGGTAATGGCCCTATCATGTCGAGCCCCCAGCAGGCAAACGACCATGTTGGAGGTATTGTGACTAGCTTGTAGGTAGGGACATGTTGCTGTTTAGTGAAGAATTGACAGCCTTTGCACTTCCAAACTAACTGTTTAGCATCGGCCAGAGCCATTGGCTAGTAAAAACCTGCTCTGAAAGCCTTGCCAACTATTGTTCGTGAGGATGCATGGTTGCCATAGATCTCCTTGTGAATTTCTTCTAGGATTGCTTGGCCATCTTCATGGGTAAGACACTTCATGAGTACCCCTGATGATGCACCTTTTCTGTAGAGCTTGTCTCCAACTAGAATGTAGTTTTTTCCTCGTCGAGAAATTTTCTCAACTTGATTTTTGTAAGAAGGTAACTTGTGATCCTTGATATAGTCGATGAAGGGTGTCCTCCAGTCGACTTCTATCATCATGATTTCTTGAGTGACATTAGTAGTCTGGACTACTGGAGGTGTAACCTGTTCAGGTATGGACGGCTTGTGCAGTTCGTGTACGAAAATTCCTGCTGGAACCTCTGCACGAGTAGAGCCCATTTTTGATAACACGTCAATGGCTACGTTGTTGTCACGGATGATGGGATGAACTTCCAAGCCTGAGAACTTGTTTTCCAATTTGCAAACTTCTTTGCAGTAAGCATTCATGTTATCCTTGTTTCGATTCCACTCGTCGTTGACTTGATTTATAACAACTAATGAGTTGTCGTATGCCAATAGTCTTTTGATGCTGAGGGAGATTGAAAGACGAAGGCCGTGTAGCAGTGCTTCATACTCGGCTTCGTTGTTTGAGGCTTCCCAGAAGATTTGTAGTACGTACTTGAGTTCGTCTCCCTTTGGGGATATGAGAAGTACGCCTGCGCCGGCTCCCTCGAGTTTGAGGGATCCGTCAAAATACATTACCCCGTGCTCTGGCCGCTCGACTGGTGTTGGTACCTGATTTTCAGTCCATTCAGCCATGAAGTCAACCAAAGCTTGGGATTTGATGGCTGTCTTTGGTTTAAAATCCAAGGTTAGAGCTCCGAGTTCAACTGCCCATTTGGAAATTCTACCCGTGGCGTCTCTGTTGTGGAGACTTTCGTCGAGCGGGAAGTCAGAGATGACTGTGATGCTGTGTTCTTGGAAGTAATGGTGCAGTTTTCGTGAGGTGAGCAGAATTGCGTATAGAAGTTTCTATATCAGCGAGTACCGAGTTTTGGAGTCCAAGAGTACTTCACTGACGAAGTACACAGGTCTTTGGACTCTGTAAACATGGCCTAGTTCAGACCGTTCAACTACTATTGCCGTACTGATGATGTGAGTAGTAGCTGCTATGTATAGGAGCAAGTCCTCATTTGGGGATGGAGCAGTGAGGATTGCAGGCTTTGACAAAATTTCTTTGAGTTGTGTTAATGCCTTGTTTGCCTCTTCTGTCCACTTGAACTTGTCCTGTCATTTGAGAAGCTTGAAGAAGGGTAGTCTTCGTTCTCCAAGTCTCGAGATAAACTGATTGAGAGCCGCCATGCAGCCTATGAGTTTTTGCACATCCTTGATGCTAGCTGGTGCGTGCATGTTTGTGATGGCAGATATTTTCTCCAGGTTGGCCTCAATGTCGCGGTGGGTAATGATGAACCCAAGTAGTTTGCCAGAAGGTACTCCGAAAACGTACTTGGTGGGATTGAGTTTCCATCGGAAAGCTCGTAGACTTGAGAAAGTTTCCTCCAAATTGGTGGTGAGTTCCTCCTGGTTTCGTGTTTTGATGACTACGTCATCCACGTAAGCTTCAACATTGCAATGTAACTGCTTTTCAAAGCACATCTGTATAGCTCATTGATAGGTTGCCCCTGCATTTTTTAGTCCAAATGACATTGTCTTGTAGCAAAAATCCCCAAATGGTGTAATAAAGGCTGTTTAAGCTTGATCTTCTTCTTTGAGGCTTATCTGATGATAGCCTGAGTAACAGTCGAGAAAGCATAATAAAGCGCACCCAGCGGTGGAGTCAACCTCTTGGTCAATCCTGGGTAATCCAAAAGGGTCTTTTGGACAGTGTTTGTTGAGGTCGGTGTAGTCGACGCACATTCTCCACTCGTTGTTTTTCTTGCGAACGAGTATTGGATTGGCTAGCCAGTCAGGGTGAAAAACTTCTTTGATGAACCCTGCCCCGAGTAGCTTGGCTAGTTCTTTTTTGATCGCGTCTCGTCTGTCTTGGGCGAACCTGCGGAGTCACTGCTGTTTTGGAGTAGCTTTGGGATCAACATTTAGAGAGTGCTCAATCAGCTCCTTGGGCACACCGGGCATGTCAGCTGGCTTCCATGCGAAGATATCATGGTTAGCCCGAAGGAAACTGATGAGCGCGAATTCCTATTTAGGATCTAGCCCTGTTCCGATCAGGGCTATCTTGGAAGAGTCGCCTGTCTGGAGATCGACTTCTTTGAAGTCTTGCTCGCTTGCTGGCTTTACTTTTGTGGATCCCGACCTATTTTCTAGGATCTCGAGGTCGGTTGGGTGAAGTTTCTTCGACACCGTGAAGACTTGTTGCATGGGACTAGGCGCTTGGGAGGTTGCGGCAATCTCCACGGCTTCGGTGTCGCACTCGTAAGATCGTCATAGATCTCCTCGTAGCGTTAGTTCTCCCTTCGGGTCTGGCATCTTGAGTACCAAGTAAACGTAGTGTGGTATGGCCATGAACTTAGCTAGTGCTGGCCTTCCGAGTATGGCGTGCTAAGATGTCTCGAAGTCGGCAACTTCAAATCTGATATACTCGGTGCGGTAGTGTTCCTTAGTTCCAAAGGTAACTGGGACGACGACTTGTCCTAGTGATATAGCTGCGTTTCCTGGTACGATGCCGTAGAAGGGTGAATCCATTGGGGTGAGCATTTCCGTGACGTCGAGTCACATCTTTCTTAGTGTTTTGGAGAAAATGACATTGAGTCCACTTCCACCATCGATGAGTACCTTTGTCAGCTTTGACCTTGCCAAAACGGGATCGAGTACTAGAGGGAATCGGCCTGGCTCGGAGAATTTCGTCCACTGGTCTTTTCTGCTGAAGGATATGGGTACTTCTGACCATTTAAGCGGTGTTGGATCTGTTGGCTCGATGGTCATGATTTCCCTGAGTACGAGTTTGCTGGCTCGCTTGGATGCGGTGCCTGGGATTCCGCCAAAGATGACATTGACTATCTTGGAGGCGGTTTGGAAGTCGCCCTCTTCTTCTTCATCGTTGTGGACTTTGTTCTTGCCCTTGTATTTTGTCTTGCTGTATTCTTTAGGAGGTAGTGGTGTGGGTAAGCCTTGCATTACTCGGTGCATGCTGTAGCAGTCTATTGCCGAGTGTTTGCTAGTCGGGTGCCATGGTGTGGCGGAACCGCCCAACTTAAGCTGGTTTAAGTGCGTTTAATCGCCGTTGGAACGGCAATTATCCGAAACGCACCTAAAACAGCATAAGTCCGGTAGTCCGTCGAGTGTCGCTGGGACTCCTCGAAGAATCCACGGCGTGTCACATCACCATACATCAGGATAATATCCGCGATGGGATAATATCAACAAACATTACATTTTACATACATAAGTAGGAGGTACGAGTTATTACAAAACATAAGTTGAGGCAAACTTAGTGATGCAGTGTTAGACAAGCTCTAAGATTAAACATAAATAGTTCAGGAGAAGATGCGTCGATAAACTGTTTTCTAGGGTATTGTGAGACTCAGGTCAATACCCTAGGGCTTCGGGGTCTCCTCCTCGGTAGCCTCCTGTGGAGCTTCTGAAAGATAACCACAAGGGGGAAAACCCTGAGTACGGGGGTACTCAGCAAGTCTTACCCGACTAACCAATATAATAGTTTTTCTTTGGAATGCATGTCAGCCTTTGGGTGTGCTTGGTTGACATAATTTTTGCCGAAAACGCTTACTACGAATGAGGCCTTAGTTTTATCTTTTACTTAAGTCATTACCTAACCATTCTAGATGATAACAGAAGTAAAAGCAATCATAGCTGTTAAATCATACATTACTTGACAACAGGAGATTTTATAGCGCATGAGTTTATACTACGATGCTTAACAGCGATCAAGTGCATTCATAACCGAGAATTGCGGCAATCCGGACCTAATTACATCCTGCAGGAGAATACCCTGATCACCAGCATTATACGACTGTCCAGGTCGTACTAACAACCTCTCGATTAGCAAAGTCAATGATTAGGAATACAACTACCCGGACCCAGGGATGCACCCTCACATGGGACCCCACGTCTGGCCTGATCTCCATGTGAGTTTCAGGCTACACCCCTGCCAATCTCCAGCACGTCAAGCGCGGGTACGAAGCATTCCTGATCATAGAATTTACTAATCTACTAGGCTTTACTGGTCCCATACCCAGTAAGTGATCAGATGCTTATCACTTGATCAAAAGTTAAGACACGAATCGGGCCTTAACCAAATTAATCTAGCAGACAGAACTACATCTCTAGCTTCTGTCCGCTTCTCAATTTCTAAGCCTTCTTCATAAGCAACATGTATGACTTAAGAGTTTTCCTTAAGGTTGGTAAACCAAGCATGTAAGCAAGTAAGCAATTCTAGACTTGGGTAGTTTCTAAGGTTTGAACAAGTGGCAAAGATGTCCTTAAATCAAGGCATGATCATACACAAGAATAGGTTTCAATCAACTCCTAGACTTAGTGCATACATATAGCAATTAACTTACAACTAATCACATGAAATAACGACTCCAAAATAGATAGGTATAAATGCACCGGGGCTTGCCTTGTTCGCTAAAAAGATTAGTAGAAGCCGACGGATTTGCTTCACAGGGAACAAATTCAAACACCTCGTCGGATTCCAAGGGTCCTTCTGAAAATTCCCAGTAATCTTCCGCCGGTGCTTCTGGATCTATGGCACATATGCATGCAGGGGATTAGAATGCAAACTTTTTGAATAACAGACTATACAACTTTCCTTCATGATAAAGTTGCAAGCCAACAAGGACTATACGACTTATCATGATAAAGTTGCAAGCCAAACACACAAAAATCTAAAAAGATTTACCTATACTTTTATTTTTCTTATTTAACCCTTCCTATAGCTTTTCTTTTAATTTTTTTGAAAAAGTGGTAAATATTTTCTAACTTGAAAATCTAATTTCCTATGGGTTAAGAATTATTTGTGATTGATAAAGTATTATTCATATTTTTTATACATTTTATAAATAATAAGTATTTATTTAATTACCTTAAAAGGAAGGCATTAAATAAATACCCGAATTTTTATTATTTTCCTAGGGTGTAAAAATTTTAATGCATAAAGGAAAATAAAACAAGCCTAACAAAATTGGTTTCACTAATTTTGGACACTCCTACAATTTTCTGTGATTAAAATGGTGTAAAACGAATTTATACGGATTAAAATACTAAAGGAAATCTAATTTTTCCCGAAAATCGCCCGAAAACTTTTCTTACTCACCCACTCTCTACCCTCTCTCACGAACCGCTGGGCCCCACGGCGCGGACCCCACCTTCTCTATTCACCTATACCCGCCGGCCTTTTCTTCTTCCCGACGGGCTCCGCGGGCCGATTTCCTTTCTTTTTCTTTTCTGCAGCCCAACACCGGCCCACGGCCTCTTTTCTTTTTCTTCTTTTTCTCCGCGACACCGGCCGGCTCCCACTGGGCCGTAGCGACACACCGGCCCTTTTCTTTTACCAGCCGAACCGCGCGCGCGTGTTACGGGGCCTCAGGGTCGCGGCCCAGCAACCGACCGCGCTCGGCCTGTTTGCTCCGGCCGCGCCTTCTTTCCTTCCACTGACGCGCGGGCCCTGGCTCCAGCGTCTTCCCCTACCTCCCGCCAAAACGCGTCCGAGACAGGGGGCGGCGCGGCTCGCCGGCCGGCGCCCTCCCGGCAGCGGGACTAGGTCGCGACACCAACCCTAGACCTACACGACCTCGTGCGCGGCAACAGCTCCCTAGGAGATGGCCGGAGCCATCCCCTCCACGGCGACAGGCGGCGACTCCCTCGGCCGGCCGTGGCTTCTTGCGACATCGACACCACGGACTTAAACATCTACCCCTACACCATCCTAGGACCCTAAGGACTTGACTACAACTACTCAGGGAGAAAGAGAGATAGCGCAAGGTGGTTCTCACCGTGAGCGGGCGGCGTGACGGCGGCGGACAGAAGCGGCGGCGAGCACGGCTATTCCGGCAAGGATGTGGGACAACGACTGGCTCGGGGTGTAGCTAGGGTGTCTGTGGAGGAGTGGGCGAGAGGAATCGACGGGAGCTGCGGGGAGGTGGTGGAATTTTGCTCGGCGGCGGTGCTTGGACAGAAGAGGGCGGACGGCGGTAAAAAGGGGAGGCAGTGAAACGGTGGCGCGGGAGCAGTAACTATTCAAGCGATTAACCTCGCGCATGGACGACACCGTGGCCTACCCGTAGGCTTGCGTGGTGAGGAGGTGGCCTAGCTAGTTGCCCTGGCGATCGACCGACGACGGCGGCGGCGACACGTCTGGAGCTCTGTCACCGCCCGTGACCTTCAGAGCCGCGTCGTGGTTGATCTTTGATCCAACGGCACACCGATGCTTAAAGAAAGTTACAGATAAACTCAAATTCTCCATCTTTTGTTTTGGCTCCATCCCGAGATAATCATCAAACCAGTGGAAATTTGGAGATGTTGCTCGAGTTGGTTCTGAATTCGACTGAATCAGAGATTCAGTTCGTCAGTTATCGACAGTGGTGTCGATCTCACTTGTTAATCCAATTCAGTGGCCTAAACCTTGTTTTTCCAATCCAACTTCTACCCAAACATGTTCTACTATGTCCCAGTGTTCCATTTTGCTCATGAACAAGTATCTCTTTTGATCTACATTGCTCTGAATTTGAGCTCCAAGTCGATGCTTTGCTGCCATTTAGACTTAGTAAAAATTCAGAGTTTCAGTCAACTTGTGATTTTGTGCTGACTTTTAGCTCGAGTTTGACTTCCTTCCCTTTACTGTTCCTGGCCAACAACACATGATTATTGTAGTCCAAGATTCATACTTCAATATAGTGTAGCTGTTCTAGTGCACTTATTTGAAAAATTCTCCAGAAACAAATTTTGAAAATGGACTCTGTTGCTGTTTCACTGGTCTGCTATTGTCGGACGGTGAATAGTAAACAGCATTTCTGATTTTCTTTTTCCTTCTCTGATTCTTTTGTAATATTTGGCACCAATTTAGCTCCGAATTTTTTTTTGATTCCATAATTCCAAATAATCTCACACTTGTGCTCCACATGTTTGACAAATTTTTCTGAATTTCAAATTGAAATTCAAATTTCGGTCAAATTTGGCCGAATTTGATCCTTTGCCAATTTCTTTTTTTTTCTTTTGGATTTCTTTCCAATTTCTCATAGCTACTTTAATATTTCAAATGGCAATTATTACAGCCTCTCCCCCTTAACAGAATCTCGTCCCGAGATTCCCGGGGTTAAATCCTTGGTTTTTGGAATGGAAAGGAAACTGCGTCAGGTCATTTACTCCTCCTTTTTCTGTACAAGGATAGTGGGGTGGTGGTCCTTGTTTATCTGTTCCTGACGGTTTCAAATAATTCCGGGTACTTAGACTCTAGGTCTTCAGCTTTTTCCCAAGTAGCTTCATCCGGAGTATGGTTTTTCCATTGCACTTTATAAAACGTGATACTCCGAGTTCGGGTATCACGTGTCTTTTGATCCAGAATTTTAATAGGTTTCTCTTCATATGTTACATCCGGCTCGAGCTCAATTTTTGGATCTTCTAAAATTTCTTTTGGAACTCTGAGGCACTTCTTAAGCTGAGATACATGAAATACATCATGTATAGAAGCAAGTTGATCAGGCAATGACAGTTTATATGCTACATGACCTTTTCGTTCCAGGATTTCATAGGGACCAATATATCTCGGGGCTAATTTACCCTTTACTCCAAAGCGTTGGACGCCTTTCATTGGGGATACCTTTAAGTATACAAAATCTCCGGCATAAAATTCCAAGGACCGTCTTCTTTTGTCTGAATAACTCTTTTGCCGAGACTGAGCTACTTCTAAATGCTTGCGAATTTTCTGGACCTTCTCCTCGGTTTCCATGACCAAGTCCGATCCCAGGTGTGTCCTTTCTCCTACTCCTGACCAATTTAGAGGAGTTCGGCATCGTCGACCATACAAGGCTTCGAAAGGTGCCATTTTAATGCTAGCTTGATAGCTATTATTATAGGAGAACTCGGCTAGGGGTAAACATTCGTCCCATAGCTTAGAGAAAGTAAGGACACATGCTCTTAACATATCTTCTAAAATTTGATTGACCCTTTCTGTCTGTCCTCCAGTTTGAGGATGATAAGCAGAACTTCTAATGAGGGTAGTACCCATGTCTTTTTGTAATCGTTCCCAGAATCTGGAAACAAACTGGGAACCTCGATTGGAGATAATGGTTTTTGGCACTCCGTGCAAGGATACAATCCGGGCTATATAGAGTTTGGCATATGTCGACACCGGGTAAGTAGTCCTGACTGGAATAAAGTGAGCTGACTTAGTAAGACGGTCGACAATAACCCAGATGGAATCATACCCCTTTGAAGTGGTAGGTAATCCTACTATGAAGTTCATAGAAATATCTTCCCATTTCCAGACAGGGATTTCTGAAGGTTGTAACAAACCTGCCGATTTCTGTAGTATGGGTTTAACTCTTTGGCAAGTGTCACATTCTGACACATATTTTGCAATTTCAGGTTTCATTTTGGCCCACCAAAATCTTTGCTTTAAATCTTGGTACATTTTATTGGTTCCGGGATGAATGGAGAACTTGGACGAATGTGCTTCTTCTAGGATTAATCTTCTCAGGTTCTCATCTTCCGGAACTACTATCCTGTTCTTGAAATATAGTCCTCCGTCTTCTTCTTGATTAAGTTCACGAATCTTTCCCTCGGCTTTTCGCTGATAAAGTGCTTTAATCCATGGGTCTTCTTTTTGGGCTGTTATGATTCTTTCTTTTAGGGTATCTTGAACCATAATATTTTGGAGGGTGCCTTGTTTTACTATTTCCAAACTTAATCCTCCCATTTCTTCACACAAGGTCTTCAAGTTAGACTGGACGGTAGTGCAGTGGCATTGGGCCTTTCTGCTCAAGGCGTCGGCCACCACGTTAGCTTTACCAGGATGGTAATGAATCTCTAGTTTATAGTCTTTAATCAGTTCTAGCCACCGCCTTTGCCTCATGTTTAAGTCCATTTGAGTGAAGATATATTTCAAGCTCTTGTGGTCAGTAAAGATACGACATTCACTACCTAAAAGATAGTGTCGCCATATCTTTAGTGCATGCACTACGGCAGCAAGCTCTAAGTCATGAGTAGGGTAATGCTCTTCATGACGTTTTAACTGACGAGAAGCATAAGCAATAACCCTGCCTTCTTGCATTAGAACACACCCGATGCCTGTTCCTGAGGCATCGCAGTATACATCAAAGGGTTTTTCTATGTCAGGTTGAGCTAGTACTGGGGCTGTAGTCAATAATTTCTTCAAGATTTGGAATGATTCTTCACACTCAGGTTTCCATTCAAATTTCGTGTCCTTCTTTAATAACTCTGTGATTGGCTTAGAAACCTTTGAGAAATTAGGAATGAATCTACGGTAATAGCCAGCCATTCCCAAGAAACTTCTTACTTCATGAACAGAAGTTGGTGATTTCCAATCCAGTATATCCTTGACTTTTCCGGGATCTACTTCGATTCCCTTTTCGAACAGTATATGCCCAAGGAATGGAACTTTCTTTAACCAAAATTCACACTTACTGAACTTGGCGTACAACTGGTGTTCCCGAAGTCTACTTAGAACAATGCGCAAGTGTTGTGCATGTTCCTCCTCATTTTTAGAAAAGACAAGGATATCGTCTATAAAGACGACTACAAATTTATCCAGCTCTGGCATGAATACTGAATTCATAAGGTACATAAAATGCGCTGGGGCATTTGTCAGTCCGAAAGACATAACCAAATACTCATATAGTCCATATCGGGTTGAAAAGGTTGTTTTTGGTATGTCCTCGGGTTTTATCTTAATCTGATGGTACCCTGACCGAAGGTCGATTTTTGAAAAGACCTTAGCTCCGGACAACTGGTCGAACAACAAGTCAATCCGTGGCAGCGGATACTTGTTTTTGATGGTTACCGCATTCAAAGGGCGGTAATCCACACATAACCTTAATGTACCATCTTTCTTTTTAACAAAAAGAGCTGGGCAGCCCCATGGTGAGGTACTAGGTCGGACGAAACCCTTATCCAACAATTCTTGGAGTTGTGTTTTTAATTCTGCTAGCTCTTTAGGTGGCATTCGATATGGTCTTCTAGAGATAGGAGCGGTGCCGGGTTCTAACTCAATAGTGAATTCTACCGCTCTGTCAGGCGGTAGCCCAGGCAAATCTTCTAGAAATACATCTAAGAACTCATTCACAACAGGAATAGATTCTAGAGTCACTGCTCTAGTCTTTTTAACCATCTGGTCCAAACAAGGTTGAGCAGGTAATTGGAGTTCGAAAGAATATCCTCGATCATCTTTCATGCTAATGACTCGAGTAACCATATTAATTTGAACTTTATGTTCTTTCATCCAATTTACTCCCAAAATAAGATCTATTCCTTGATCTTCCAGAATTAAAGGATAAGCTCTCACTCTATTTCCTTCTAGGTTTAACATCACATTGCGAGCTACTTGATTTGTATTCTGTGTGGCACCAGTAGCTTGAATGGCATATTTGACATCTAAAGTATGAACTTCTAGTTGATGTTGTGTGACAAATCTTCTACTTATAAAGGTATGCGATGCACCGGAATCAAACAAAACCATAGCAGGATAATTGTTAACAAGATACATACCTGCTAGGATTGGCTCTCCTTCTGGAATTTCTTCTACAGTCATATAGTGAGCCTGTCCTGTCTTGGTGTTGACAAACTTGCGACGGACAAACTTTTGTCCAGTGCCTTGGCCCGAGGTCTGAGCCCTTAAGTTCGCGTTTCCCCCAATTTTGGGAAAACGACAGTCTCGGGCGAAATGTCCTGGCTTCCCACAGTTGAAACAAACCTGTGGGGTTCCCGAAGGAGTAGGGTTACGGAACCCGAAAGATGGTGCAGTTCCAGGACGAGGGGCAACACTGGGAGCTCTGGTATTCCAGGACTGGAAAGGCCGTTGCTGGAATGAAGGACGATACATGGGTCGGGGAGGACCTCTATATACCATTCTCATCCTCTGAGGAGCATTCCCGAAATTTCCAGAAGGAACAGCCTTCCTCTTTAATGCTTCTTCTTTCTTCAAAGTTTCATCCAACATTTTCATCTTTTCTTCCGCGGTAATAGCTGTACTTACCGCGGAGCTATAATCGGCGAAAGTGCAGGTGGATAGCTTTTCCTGCATTCTTGTGTTAAGTCCTCGGAGATAACAATCCCTTTTTCTGGTTTCAGTATTGACATGCTCTGGGGCATATTGGGCTAGGTGATCGAACTCACTAGTATATGCCAAAATACTGCGAGTTCCTTGCTGCAGTCCCAAAAATTGTTCCAGTTTCATTCTCATGACACCTTCCGGTATAAACTGCGTCCGAAAGACTTCCTTAAAATCTTCCCATGTGACTTCCCTTCCTACTGGCTGCCTGGCCAGATGACTGGTTCACCAAGTTGCTGCGGGACCTTGAAGCTGAAGCCCCGCAAATTCGGCCTTCTGAACGGCAGTACATTGGGGGATTACTCGAAATTTTTGTTCCATGGCCTGAAGCCACTCGTTAGCCTCCAATGGATGCTCAGCCTTCAAGAACACTGGGGGACGTGTTTCCAGAAATTGGGTGTAGGACACCCCCTGCTCCGGCTCTCTCCTACGTCCACCATTGCCGGTGTTCTGTACTATCATCTGGAGTAATCGGGCTTGCTCTGCCCCAGAATTCATCAAACTGGCTATCGCGTCAGCCAATGTAGGTGCTCTGGGTAAATCCTCTTCCTGTCCTCCGGAACCTGAAGCTCGGGGTTCTCTGGGATCCGTCATGCTGCCAAGAGTAACAAAATATTAATATCTACGGTGCATTTTTATCAACACTCTCTGCATACTAACATATCACATATCACAGCATGCTCACACACCAACCATACTTATGTACATACTTATTTATATTACATGCCTAAGAGTTAATATTTACAAAACCCCTTAGTGCCACTTGTCCATCACCCATATCTTACAAGAATATATTACAACATTTTTAAACCAAGTTCATTTCAACCGTCATAAGGGAAAATGCCCAGTTCTTCGGCATTTAATCCCAGTCGTGCCATGGCTTCTTGCAAGACGTCTTGGTCCACGGTCATCAAAGTTTGCCCTGGGGGAGCAACAGGTGGAGCTTGATTGACAGAATTTTCACTCCCGGACTCCGGTCCATAGTCACTCCAAGTGCGGGAAGTGTCAGAGGTGCTAATTCCAGAATTTCCTTCCATTTCTTCTGGATCCTCTTCTTCTTCTTCGCCTTCCGGTTCTTCTTCTCCCCACTGCTGCATGGGACCATAACCCTGAGGATCTAATCCATCGGCATTGGCGTTGGCCCAAGCAAACTGTTGATTTCCCACAGGGACTTCGCCCTGGTCATCTTCCATGTCCACATCAAAGCCTTCCAGATTCTCGTGAGCATATAAATCTATCTCAGGATCTGCCGGTGGCACCGGATTTTCTTCCATTTCTATCACAGGTACCAGTTGATCTGCTTCCTCTGGGTTTGGTGGTTGAGGCTCTTCTGGTAGGGGAGGTGGTGGAATATTGACATTATTTTGCTCAGGTGCCTGAGCCTGCATTTCTTCCAGGGCTAGACGAAGTGACAGAATCTCGTCTAGCTGCTGAAATCTTTCCGCCTCCAGCCTATGGACATTGGATTCAGCTTCTTCTCTTGCTCTATCCGCCATGCTTCGACTTGCTTCAATAAACCCTTGCATCACCCTAAGCTTTTCTTCATAATCTTCAATCCTCCTGGACTGCTCTCGCATTGCCTTTTCCATCTCATGCTCCCTTGCCATTGCCGCCTTCTTGTACATTTCCTTATCATACCGGGCACCCATCACTTCCATTTTTGTATCTTCGTTCTTCTGCCTCTGATTATATATTCCCGGATACAAGCTTGGTGCAAGTTATACATGGCGGTCATATAATCCGAAGCAGCAGCCACCAACACATCGTGCTCCACACGAGATGTGTTCTTCAAGGCTTTAATCCTCCGCTTCCATACCCCGTCATCTTGATGCTTGATTGGATAGAATCGAGCGGAGCTCGACCCTACTTCTACCTTGTGATTCTCACACAGCTCAGTAAGGGCTGTCATGGCTGCCCTTTCTATAGTATCATTGAATTCAAAACCCGATTCCATTACTTCCTCCAAACGCCAATTAGGTCGGGTATCATCATCTGGAATATGCACATACACCGTGCAATATTGCTTATGGCCGGTATCTTCCTTTCTCCAATAATACTCTGGGGGATTATGAAAACCCAACTCTTGTAGTGTCTTCCAGAGTAACTGCACGAACCCCGGTTTATCCAGGTAACGACCACGGGTCCACCCATCCCTATCTGTGTAACCTTCTTCAAACATCCTATAAAAGAAACGAGGTTAGGTCTAGCGGCACTCACCAAACCCAAAAGTTTTAAACATGCAATGCAATTATGATGCAATGATTCCTACGTACTTTAAGACTCATATACACACTCGTAGGAAAATTGGTGGCATCGTAATCTCTCCCTAAATAATAAACTACCGAATACTAGCGACACGCAGCAAACAATTAGCATCTGCAAAACAATCAACCAGTTAATACTACTGCCACCTATGACTCTTGTTTTTATTATTTAAAATAGAGTCTCAGTGTTTTAAAAGGTAATATTTGTTGATTATCCCAACCTACGGCTCTGATACCAGCTGTGGCGGAACCGCCCAACTTAAGCTGGTTTAAGTGCGTTTAATCGCCGTTGGAACGGCAATTATCCGAAACGCACCTAAAACAGCATAAGTCCGGTAGTCCGTCGAGTGTCGCTGGGACTCCTCGAAGAATCCACGGCGTGTCACATCACCATACATCAGGATAATATCCGCGATGGGATAATATCAACAAACATTACATTTTACATACATAAGTAGGAGGTACGAGTTATTACAAAACATAAGTTGAGGCAAACTTAGTGATGCAGTGTTAGACAAGCTCTAAGATTAAACAGAAATAGTTCAGGAGAAGATGCGTCGATAAACTGTTTTCTAGGGTATTGTGAGACTCAGGTCAATACCCTAGGGCTTCGGGGTCTCCTCCTCGGTAGCCTCCTGTGGAGCTTCTGAAAGATAACCACAAGGGGGAAAACCCTGAGTACGGGGGTACTCAGCAAGTCTTACCCGACTAACCAATATAATAGTTTTTCTTTGGAATGCATGTCAGCCTTTGGGTGTGCTTGGTTGACATAATTTTTGCCGAAAACGCTTACTACGAATGAGGCCTTAGTTTTATCTTTTACTTAAGTCATTACCTAACCATTCTAGATGATAACAGAAGTAAAAGCAATCATAGCTGTTAAATCATACATTACTTGACAACAGGAGATTTTATAGCGCATGAGTTTATACTACGATGCTTAACAGCGATCAAGTGCATTCATAACCGAGAATTGCGGCAATCCGGACCTAATTACATCCTGCAGGAGAATACCCTGATCACCAGCATTATACGACTGTCCAGGTCGTACTAACAACCTCTCGATTAGCAAAGTCAATGATTAGGAATACAACTACCCGGACCCAGGGATGCACCCTCACATGGGACCCCACGTCTGGCCTGATCTCCATGTGAGTTTCAGGCTACACCCCTGCCAATCTCCAGCACGTCAAGCGTGGGTACGAAGCATTCCTGATCATAGAATTTATTAATCTACTAGGCTTTACTGGTCCCATACCCAGTAAGTGATCAGATGCTTATCACTTGATCAAAAGTTAAGACACGAATCGGGCCTTAACCAAATTAATCTAGCAGACAGAACTACATCTCTAGCTTCTGTCCGCTTCTCAATTTCTAAGCCTTCTTCATAAGCAACATGTATGACTTAAGAGTTTTCCTTAAGGTTGGTAAACCAAGCATGTAAGCAAGTAAGCAATTCTAGACTTGGGTAGTTTCTAAGGTTTGAACAAGTGGCAAAGATGTCCTTAAATCAAGGCATGATCATACACAAGAATAGGTTTCAATCAACTCCTAGACTTAGTGCATACATATAGCAATTAACTTACAACTAATCACATGAAATAACGACTCCAAAATAGATAGGTATAAATGCACCGGGGCTTGCCTTGTTCGCTAAAAAGATTAGTAGAAGCCGACGGATTTGCTTCACAGGGAACAAATTCAAACACCTCGTCGGATTCCAAGGGTCCTTCTGAAAATTCCCAGTAATCTTCCACCGGTGCTTCTGGATCTATGGCACATATGCATGCAGGGGATTAGAATGCAAACTTTTTGAATAACAGACTATACAACTTTCCTTCATGATAAAGTTGCAAGCCAACAAGGACTATACGACTTATCATGATAAAGTTGCAAGCCAAACACACAAAAATCTAAAAAGATTTACCTATACTTTTATTTTTCTTATTTAACCCTTCCTATAGCTTTTCTTTTAATTTTTTTGAAAAAGTGGTAAATATTTTCTAACTTGAAAATCTAATTTCCTATGGGTTAAGAATTATTTGTGATTGATAAAGTATTATTCATATTTTTTATACATTTTATAAATAATAAGTATTTATTTAATTACCTTAAAAGGAAGGCATTAAATAAATACCCGAATTTTTATTATTTTCCTAGGGTGTAAAAATTTTAATGCATAAAGGAAAATAAAACAAGCCTAGGGTGTTACGGGGCCTCAGGGTCGCGGCCCAGCAACCGACCGCGCTCGGCCTGTTTGCTCCGGCCGCGCCTTCTTTCCTTCCACTGACGCGCGGGCCCTGGCTCCAGCGTCTTCCCCTAGCTCCCGCCAAAACGCGTCCGAGACAGGGGGCGGCGCGGCTCGCCGGCTGGCGCCCTCCCGGCGGCGGGACTAGGTCGCGACACCAACCCTAGACCTACACGACCTCGTGCGCGGCAACAGCTCCCTAGGAGATGGCCGGAGCCATCCCCTCCACGGCGACAGGCGGCGACTCCCTCGGCCGGCCGTGGCTTCTTGCGACATCGACACCACGGACTTAAACATCTACCCCTACACCATCCTAGGACCCTAAGGACTTGACTACAACTACTCAGGGAGAAAGAGAGATAGCGCAAGGTGGTTCTCACCGTGAGCGGGCGGCGTGACGGCGGCGGACAGAAGCGGCGGCGAGCACGGCTATTCCGGCAAGGATGTGGGACAACGACTGGCTCGGGGTGTAGCTAGGGTGTCTGTGGAGGAGTGGGCGAGAGGAATCGACGGGAGCTGCGGGGAGGTGGTGGAATTTTGCTCGGCGGCGGTGCTTGGACAGAAGAGGGCGGACGGCGGTAAAAAGGGGAGGCAGTGAAACGGTGGCGCGGGAGCAGTAACTATTCAAGCGATTAACCTCGCGCATGGACGACACCGTGGCCTACCCGTAGGCTTGCGTGGTGAGGAGGTGGCCTAGCTAGTTGCCCTGGCGATCGACCGACGACGGCGGTGGTGACACGTCTGGAGCTCTGTCACCGCCCGTGACCTTCAGAGCCGCGTCGTGGTTGATCTTTGATCCAACAGCACACCGATGCTTAAAGAAAGTTACAGATAAACTCAAATTCTCCATCTTTTGTTTTGGCTCCATCCCGAGATAATCATCAAACCAGTGGAAATTTGGAGATGTTGCTCGAGTTGGTTCTGAATTCGACTGAATCAGAGATTCAGTTCGTCAGTTATCGACAGTGGTGTCGATCTCACTTGTTAATCCAATTCAGTGGCCTAAACCTTGTTTTTCCAATCCAACTTCTACCCAAACATGTTCTACTATGTCCCAGTGTTCCATTTTGCTCATGAACAAGTATCTCTTTTGATCTACATTGCTCTGAATTTGTGCTCCAAGTCGATGCTTTGCTGCCATTTAGACTTAGTAAAAATTCAGAGTTTCAGTCCTTGTGATTTTGTGCTGACTTTTAGCTCGAGTTTGACTTCCTTCCCTTTACTGTTCCTGGCCAACAACACATGATTATTGTAGTCCAAGATTCATACTTCAATATAGTGTAGCTGTTCTAGTGCACTTATTTGAAAAATTCTCCAGAAACAAATTTTGAAAATGGACTCTGTTGCTGTTTCACTGGTCTGCTATTGTCGGACGGTGAATAGTAAACAGCATTTCTGATTTTCTTTTTCCTTCTCTGATTCTTTTGTAATATTTGGCACCAATTTAGCTCCCAATTTTTTTTTGATTCCATAATTCCAAATAATCTCACACTTGTGCTCCACATGTTTGACAAATTTTTCTGAATTTCAAATTGAAATTCAAATTTCGGTCAAATTTGGCCGAATTTGATCCTTTGCCAATTTCTTTTTTTTTTCTTTTGGATTTCTTTCCAATTTCTCATAGCTACTTTAATATTTCAAATGGCAATTATTACACATGGGCACTGCTTTTTGAGTAGCTCGGTGAAGGTTGGCCCTTCGTCGTTTTTGTGGGATCCCTTTTTCCCGGAGTTAGTCATGGCAGCAATGGTGTTTTCGAACTTCCTTTTACGATTCTGATTACTCAAAAAGTTATTTTGAGTATCATTGTGTCGAATTCGATCCTGGTCATTGTTGTTGTTGTCGCGTCCACGGTTGCGATGAAAGCCGAACCATTCTCGCTCTTTGTCCTCTTCATCTGCCCACTGTTGTACCATGACTTTGAGGTCTTTTACATTAGCTGGTCGTCGTCTACCGAAGTCTTGGTATGTTCGTCGATCGTAGAGTCCATTCTGGAAGCACTCGATGACGTCTGTTTCTAAGATGTCAACTATAGTAGCCTTCTTTTCGAAGAATCGTTGTAGGTAGTCGCGTAGTGTTTCACCTTCTTTTTGCTTAATTTGACTCAAGTCAATCTTGTTGCCTGGTCTAGCCATGGAGCCGGCATAGTTGTTGGTGAAAGCCTTTGTCAAATCTGCCCAAGAGTCGATTGACTTGGGTTTGAGGGACTCAAGCCATGTCAGTGGTGTGAGTTCCATGCATATCAAAAAGTGGATAACTTTGGTGTCGTTATTGCCCCCGGCTGCTTGGACTGCTAGTGAGTAGCATCATAGCCATTGAATGGGGTCTTGCTTGCCATCATACTTGGTGATTCCTGTTGGTTTGAACTTCTCGGGTAGTCTTGTCCTCATTACCCGATTTGTGAAAGCGGGAAAGTGGTTGTGGTTGTCGACTTCTCGCTCACGCCAACTGTTGATTATTTCTCGTAAATCGCTGAAATTTAATACTTTGTGGTTTTTTCGAGTAGGGCGGGGACTCTTCACGGAGTTAGTGCAGCTGACTTCTCCAACATTCTTCTGGCGTATTGGGGCATTGTGTTTACTCGGACTTTGACTGTGTTGCCGAGGTTGGTTGACGACTTCGTGGTCGTTTCTCTGAGCATCATTGTTGTTGGCTGCAGCACCTCTACTGCCTTCTTGATGAGCTGCGATGCGGGGAACAGATGGGATCGACGATTCTTTGTCGAGTAGCTTGTAAGCTTGTTTTGCGAGTTGTGCGATTAGTCCGTTGCTGCGTTGTACGAGCTGAGCTATAGCTTCATTGTCATTGTCTCGAGGTATTAACGTTTTTAAAAGATTGATAGAAGCGATTGCTGCGAGTGGGGTGGTATGTTATTGAGCTTGTACCGCATCAAATGCTCTTTCAAGGTTTGTGATGGGAATATTTGTAGCCAGCATCTGCCGTCGCTCAGCTCGAGTAGCGTTGCGTATCCTTCTTTGGTTCCTTTGATCAGAAGTTTCGTCTTGTGGGGCGTTAGCTGTTGACTCGTCTTCTAAGACGTTGTCGAGTTGTGCCAATCGCCTAGGTGTTCTATTCTGTCTAGTACCCAGGTTGTTATTTTGAGTGATAACAAAAACTTCTCTGTCTGGGTAGTAGCTTCCGGAACTTGATGTTGCAATTTCTGTGGAACTTTCCTCACGGCTTGAAATGAGTGGGACGCCTTCCTGATATGGGAGGTTGTCTATGTGAGCGACAAGGCGTGATTCATAGTCGCAGGCGAAGAGAGATGGTCTCAATCCCGGCCAATGTACAAATCTGCCTTGCGATGTCGAAGTTATTACTAGTTCCTAGGCTAGTCCTGTCAGTGGAATCTCTGAGAGATAGACCAAGTCAGAGTCGCCGTCTTCACCGTTCCCGTGTTCGAGTAAAGGAACTTTGGTAGACTTCGGCTACATTGCGGAGTCCATGTGGAAACTATTTTGGAGTCGAAGTCAATTTGGGGAGTGGCTGGGACTGACTAGTCTGAATTGAAGTCGAGTTCGACGCGTAGTCGAACTCGAGGTTGTTGATTTTGAAATTTTGATTTTTTCTGATTGGATCTTCTGATTTCTTCTCCTGGATGTTAATGATCTGGCGCCGAAACGATCTGGCACCATCAGCGACACAGAGCCAGGATCCAAAAACGAACGTCGCGCCTGCGTCAATGACGAAAATAGGCTTGATTACGACTATTGCCATTGAGCTCACGCTGAAAAACTCGACGCGCTCCCCTACCTGGCGCGCTAGCTGTCGGTGTTTTAGACCGGCAACCCACCTAGGGGGTACCCTAGGTGGTCTTTTATGCGGTAAGGGCCGTCGAGAATCAAGGAGTCTATTTTCAAGCTAGACTGATAGCTATTGTTGTAAGAAAATTCTGCTAATGGCAAGCATTTGTCCCAATTTTGTCCAAATGCATGACGCAAGAACGTAGCATGTCTTCTAGAATTTGATTCACCCTTTTCGTTTGGCCATTAGTCTGAGGGTGGTAAGTGGAGCTACAAATTAGCTTAGTGCCAAGTGATGACTGGAGTTGTTCCCAAAAGCGTGCCACAAACTGAGCACCTCGATCAGAGATGATCGTCTTCGGAATGCCATGCAAGGAAACAATACAATCAAGATACAACTCTGCATATTTTCGAGCGGTGTAGGTGGTGTGAACAGGAATGAAATGCGCTATCTTGGTTAGGCGATCCACTATAACCCAAATGGAGTCGTGGCACTAACAGGTAACGGGTAATCCAACAATGAAATCCATGCTGATATCCTCCCATTTCCAGGATGGGATAGGTAGCGGTTGCAAGGTGCCAGCTACCTTGAAGTGGCTTGCCTTGACACGTTGACACGTGTCGCACTCCGAGACATAGCGCGCAATCTCCGGTTTCATTCCACTCCACCAAAAAGTTTGACGGAGTTCATGATACATCTTATTGCTGCTGGGATGAATCGAGAACTTGGAGAGATGTGCTTCATCCAGAATTTGCTTTCGAAAATCGGGGTTAGATGGAATGAGTCGATCCTCATAGTACACTATTCCCTTTTTTATCTTGTCAGAAATGCTTATACCCCTCATCTCTCTGTGCAATCTTCTCCTTAATGAGCTTTATTTCCTCATCTTCTAATTGTGCCAGTCCGATTTGGTCCTCTAAGGTAGATTCAATAGAAATGTGACCTAAGGTACCATGAGGGATAATTTCCAAACTGAGCTTTCCCATCTCATGACATAAGGTCTCCGTGAAGTTGGTTGTCGACAAACAATTACAATGGGCCTTGCGGCTGAGAGCATCCACTACTATGCTGGCTTTGCCATGGTGATAATGCACTTCCAAATCATAATCCTTGATTAGTTCTAACCATCTTCTTTGACGCATATTAAGGTTTGCTTGATTAAATATGTATTTGAGGCTCTTGTGATCGGTGTAGATATTGCTGTGAGTGCCCATAAGATAGTGTCTCCATATCTTTAAAGCGTGGATCACTGCTGCCAACTCAAGATCATGTGTAGGGTAGTTCAGTTCATGTGGCCATAGCGCTCGTGAGGCATAGGCAATGACTCGGTTGTCTTGCATAAGAACACATCCAAGTCTAGTGCTGGAGGCGTCACAACACATGTCGAATGGCTTAGTAGTGTCAAGTTGAGCTAGGACTGGGGCAGAGGTTAAAAGTCTTCTCAAGGTGTGGAAAGCTTCTTCACATTTGTCACTCCATATGAATTTGAATCCTTTCTCCAATAACTCAGTCATAGGAATGAATCACCGATAGTAGCCTGCTAGACCAAGGAAGCTTCAGATCTGATGAACCGAAGTGGGTGGCTTCCAGTCCATGACCTCTTGCACTTTGCTAGGGTCAACTGCAATGCCATCTTGAGAAATAGTGTGTCCCAAGAACTTAACACTCTCCAACCGGAACTCACACTTGGAGAACTTGGCGTACATCTGATGATCCCTTAAGCACTGAAGAACCACATGAAGATGCTCGGCATGTTCCTCTTCACTCTTTGAGTATACCAAGATATCGTCAATGAATACCATGACAAATTTGTCCAACTCGAGCATGAACACCGAATTCATGAGGTACATGAAATAAGCAGGTGCATTAGTGAGCCCAAAAAACATAACTAGGTACTCATAGAGTCCATACCATGTAGAGAAAGCCATTTTGGGAATATCACACGGTCGGATCTTGATCTGATCATAGCCAGAGCGAAGGTCTATCTTCGAGAATACTTTGGCTCCAGCTAATTGGTCAAACAGTACATCAATGCGGGGAAGAGGGTACTTATTATTGATAGTGACCGCATTGAGGGGTCGGTAGTCCACACACATACGTAGATTCTCATCTTTCTCTTTCACAAATAACGCTGGACATCCCCATGGTGAGGTACTTGGGCGAATAAAACCGTTTTCCAAGAGTTCATGCAGTTGGGTTTTCAGTTCTACCAGTTCTATGGGTGGCATCCGATATAGCCTTTTCAACATCGGTGTGGTGCCTGGCTGTAACTCAATAGCAAACTCAATATCCCTATCCGGTGGCATGCCTGGCAGGTCATCCGGAAATACATCAGGATACTTGCAGACAATAGGAATATCTTCTAGCTGGGTTTCCATCACTGGATAGGCACAAGAACTTACACACTCTTGGTGGGGTAGGTGTAAGGTAGAGCTGCCGTGTAGGGGTGAGTCTAGGTGGATAGCTCGGGCAGAGATATGTAGCATCACTTGGTGTCGAGTCATCCAGTCCATACCCAAGATGACATCTATCCCTTCTAGGTCAAGAATGATGAGGTTTTCTTTAAATAGAATTTTGCCTAACTTGATAGGCACAAGGTGATTTATTCGGTCGGAGGATATTTTTCCACCTGGGGTTGAGATCATATACGACCCTTTTGTGTGACCAACACTCAACCCACATCTCTTACCAATTTTGTTCCCAATTAAACTATGAGACACTCCTGAATCAAACAGAATAAGGATAGGTTGATTATGAATAAGGAATGTACCCGTCGTCACTGGCGCACCTTCCGGGAGCTCTGCCAGACTGGTGAAGTTCAACCTCCCCTGCCAAACTTGCACCTTGGGCTTCTTCCCCTTGTTGGCCACAACATTACTCTGACCGGGGCGTTGATTCTTGTTTTTGGGGCAGTCCTTGGCAAAGTGTCCCACTGTCGGGCGTACTCCCTAGGCGGGTTGCCGGTCTAAAACACCGACAGCTGGCACGCCAGGTAGGGGGACTCGTTGAGTTTCTCAGCGCGAACTCAATGGCAAAGATCATCATCAAGCCCGCCTTCTTCATCGAAGCCGGCGCCACCTTCGTTTTTGGATCCTGGCTTTGCGTCGCTGAAGGCTCAGGATCGTTCCGACGCCAGATCATCGACATTCAGGAGAAGAAATTCGAAGGTTCGACCAGAAAAAATCCAGATTTCATGGTCAACAAGTTCGAATTCAACTACACGTCAGATTCGACTTCGCCTCGGACTACTCCAACCTCCCGACCCCAGGACTCGGGGTCGGACTCGCTTCGGACTCGACGGCAATAGTCAGTATCCAAGTCGGTTTCGATTTCAACGCGGTTCCCGCACGGACTCCGCAATGCAACCAAAGTCTACCAAGGTTTTCTTGCTCAACCCCGAGTCGAACTCGGGCATAACGAGAATTTCGACTCCGACTCATCCTACTCACCAGAGATACCATTATCTGGCCCAACCCAAGGGTTGGTAATCACTTTGACATCTCAAGGCAAATTCTACACTGGCCGGGATTGCGACCCTCTCTTCCCGACCATGACTACGACTCGCGCCTTGTCGCCCATATAGACAACCTACCATATCAAGAAGGCGTTCCACTCACTTCCAACCACGAAGAAAGTTACACAGAGATTGCAACATCAAGCTCCGGAAGCTACTACCCGGACAGGGAGATATTTGTTATCACTTAGAACAACAACCCGGGTACTAGCCAGAACAAAACCCCCAGGCGATTGGCACAAATCGACTACATCTCCGAAGATGAATCTACAGCTAACGCCCCTCCCGTCGAAACTTCCGAGCAGCGCAACCAACGAAGGGCACGCAATGCCACTCGAGCTGAGCGACGACAGTCGATGGCTACAAATATTCCTATTACAAATCTTGAAAGGGCTTTCAACGTAGTCTAGGCTCAGGAGCACAATACTCCACTCATGGCTATCGCTTCAATCAACCTTTTGACAACATTGATGCCTCAGGATAAGGACAATGCAGCCACAGCTCAACTCATGCAGCGCGGCAACGGACTAATCACACAACTCGTGGAACAAGCTTACAAGCTACTCGACAAAGAATTGCCAATCCCATCCGTTCCTTGTATCACTTCTCACCAAGAAGGTAGCAGGGGAGCTGCAGACAAAAATGCCGCCCCACGAAACAATTATGTAGTCAATCAACCCCGGCAACACAGCCAAGGTCCAAGCAAGCATAAAGCTCATACACGACAGAAGGACGCTGGAGAGGTCAGTTGCACCAACTCGGTTAAAAGTATCCGTCCTACTCGGAAGACCCGCGAGCTGTCCAACTTCAGCGATCTGCGAGAACTTCTCAACAGTCGGTGTGAATGAGAAGTCGACAACTACAACCATTTTCCCGCCTTCACAAACCGGGTAATGAAAACCAAATTACCCGAGAAGTTCAAGCCAACCGGAATTACCAAATATGACAGCAAGCAAGACTCTGTCCAATGGCTACGATGTTACTCACTAGCCATCCAAACAGCTGGGGGCAATAACGACACCAAAGTCATTCATTTCCCCATATGCATGGAACCCGCGCCACTGACCTGGCTCAAGTCACTCAAACCCAAGTCCATTGATTCTTGGGCAGACTTGACAAAGGCTTTCAACAACAACTTCGCAGGCTCCATGGCTAGACCAGGCAACAAGATCGACTTAAGACAAATCAAGCAGAAAGAGGGCGAGACCTTACGCGACTATCTACGACGGTTCTTCGAAAAGAAGGCTACCATAGTAGACATCTCCGAAGCAGATGTCAATGAGTGCTTCCAAAACGGACTCTATGATCGACGAACATACCAAGACTTTGGTCGCCGATGACCAGTTGATGTCAAAGAACTCAAAGTCATGGTGCTATAGTGGGCTGATGAAGAGGACAAAGAGCGAGAACGGTTCGGTTCCCACCGTAACCGTGGACGCGACAACAACCACAACAATGAAACAGAAAGAACTCGGCATAACGACGCTCGGAACTCCTATCCGAGTAATCACAATCGCAAAAGGAAGCCCGACAACACCGTTGCCGCCATGACCAGCTCCGGCAAAAAAGGACATCGCGGAAACGACGAAGGGCCAACCTTCACAGAGCTACTCAAAAAGCAGTGCCCATGGCACCCGAGTAGCAGACACTCCACAATAGACTGTTACAGCATGCGCCGAGTCATGCAAGACTTACCCGCACCACCAACTCCCGAAGAGTACACTAGAAACAGAGATAAGGGTAAAAATAAAGCCCGCAATGACAAAGATGACGAAGGCGACTTCCAGACAGCTGCAAAAACCGTCAACGTCATTTTCGGGACATTCCAGGCACCGCATCCAAGCGAGCTAACAAACTCGTACTCAGGGAGATCATGGCCATCGAGCCTACGGACCCCACACCATTAAAATGGTCGGAAGTTCCAATTTCTTTCAGTAGAAAAGACCAATGGACAAAATTTTCAGAACCAGGCCGTTTCCCACTAGTCCTGGATCCAGTCGTGGCAGGTTCAAAGTTAACTAAAGTACTCATCGACGGCGGAAGCGGCCTCAACGTCATCTTCGCCAAGACATTAAGGAAAATGTGCCTCGACATCACTGAAATGCTCACCCCAACGGATGCACCTTTCTACGACATTGTACCTGGAAACGCGGCCATACCACTCGGACAAGTTGTCCTTCTAGTCACCTTCGGAACTAAGGAACATTACCGCACCGAGTACATCAGATTCGAGGTCGCCGACTTCGAGACATCTTACCATGCCATACTTGGACGGCCAGCACTCGCCAACTTTATGGCCATACCACATTATGTATACCTGGTACTCAAAATGCCAGACCCCAAAGGGGAGCTCACGCTACGAGGAGATCTCTGGAGATCCTACGAGTGTGACACCGAAGCCGTGGAAATTGCTGCGACTACTCAATCTCACAGTCCCATGCAGCAAGTCTTCACAGCTCCCAAGAAACTCCAGCCAACTGAACTAGAGATCCCAGAAAACAAGTCGGGCTCTACAAAGGTGAAACCCGCCAATGAGCAAGACTTCAAAACAGTCAACCTCCAGACCAATGATCCTTCCAAGACAGCCCTGATCGGAACAGGGATAGATCCTAAATAGGAATTCACGCTCGTCAGTTTCCTTTGGGCTAACCATGATATCTTCGCTTGGAAACCGGCTGACATGCCAGGTGTGCCCAAGGAACTGATTGAGCTTTCTCTCAACGTCGATCCCAAAGCTACTCCAAAACGGCAATGACTACGCCGGTTCGCTCAGGACAGACGAGAAGCAATCAAGAAAGAGTTAGCCAAGCTACTCGCAGCAGGATTCATCAAAGAAGTCTTTCATCCTAACTGGCTCGCGAATCCTGTGCTTGTTCGAAAGAAAAACAACGAATGGAGAATGTGTGTCGACTACACCGACCTTAACAAACACTGCCTGAAAGATCTTTTTCGACTACCCAGGATCGATCAAGTGGTTGACTCCACCGCTGGGTGCGCCTTGCTATGCTTCCTCGATTGCTACTCCAGCTATCACCAGATAAGCCTAAAGAGGAAGATCAAGCCAAAACAGCATTCATCACGCCCTTTGGAGCCTTCTGCTACAAAACAATGTCCTTCGGACTCAAAAACGCAGGAGCAACTTACCAGAGGGCCATACAGATGTGCTTCGAAAAGTAACTTCATCGCAATGTCGAAGCCTGTGTTGACGACGTCGTCATCAAAACAAGACACCGGGAGGAACTCATTGCCTGGAGGAAACTTTCTCCAGTCTCCGCGCCTTCTGATGGAAACTCAATCCCACTAAGTGCGTCTTTGGAGTACCTTCCGGCAAATTACTTGAGTTCATCATTAGCCACCACGGCATTAAGGCCAACCCGGAGAAGATATCTGCCATCACAAACATGCAGGCACCAGCCAGCATTAAGGATGTGCAGAAACTCATAGGCTGCATGGCCGCTCTCAACCGGTTCATCTCGAGACTTGGAGAACGGGGACTACCCTTCTTCAAGCTTCTCAAACGCCAGGACAAGTTCAATTGGACGGAAGAGGCAGATAAGGCATTCACACAACTCAAAGACTTTCTGTCAAAGCCTCCTGTACTCACCACTCCCTCACCGAACGAAGACTTGCTCCTATACATCTCCGCTACTACTCATGTCGTCAGTACGGCAATAGTAGTCGAACGGTCTGAACCGGGCCACGCTTACAAGGTCCAACGACCTGTCTACTTCATCAGCGAAGTACTCTCGGACTCCAAAACTCGGTATCCATCGATACAAAAACTCTTATATGCTATTCTGCTCACCTCTCGGAAGTTGCGCCATTACTTCCAAGAGCACAACATCACCGTCATCTCCGATTTCCCGCTCGGCGAAATTCTCCATAATAGAGATGCCACGGGTCGAATCTCCAAATGGGCAGTTGAACTCGGTGCTCTCACCTTGAACTTCAAGCCAAGGACAGCCATCAAGTCTCAGGCTTTGGTTGACTTCATAGCTGAGTGGACCAAAAATCAAGTTCCAACTCCAGTCGAACGACCAGAACATTGGGTAATGTACTTCGACGGATCCCTCAAACTTGAAGGGGCCGGCGCAGGTGTCTTACTCATCTCCCCCAAGGGAGACCAGCTCAAGTACATGCTGCAGATATTCTGGGAAGCATCTAATAACGAAGCCGAGTACGAAGCACTGCTATACGGCCTTCGCCTCGCAATCTCCCTCGGCATCAAACGACTACTGGTGTACGGCGACTCCCTAGTCGTCATAAACCAAGTCAATGACGAGTGGGACCAAAACAAGGACAACATGGATGCTTATTGCAAAGAAGTTCGTAAATTGGAAAGCAAATTCTCCGGCTTTGAGTTTCATCACATTGTCCGCGACAACAACGTTGCCGCCGACGTTTTATCCAAAATGGGCTCAACTCGTGCAGAAGTTCCAGCAGGAATTTTCGTACACGAACTACGCAAGCCGTCCATACCTAAACAGGTCACACCACCAGTAGTCCCGACTACTGACGTCTCCCGAGAAATCATGATGATAGAGGTCAACTGGAGGACACCCTTCATCGACTACATCAAAGATCACCAGCTACCATCCGACAGGAATAAAGCTGAGCAAATCTCCCGACGCATAAAGAATTACGTTCTAGTCGGAGACAAGCTCTACAGGAAAGGTGCATCATCTAGAGTACTCATGAAGTGCGTCACTAGAGAAGATGGCCCAGAAATCCTAGAAGAGATTCACAGAGGAATCTGCGGCAACCACGCATCTTCAAGGACACTAGTTGGCAAGGCTTTCAGAGCGGGCTTCTACTGGCCAATGGCTTTGGCCGACGCCAAACAGCTAGTTCAGAAATGCAAAGGTTGTCAATTCTTCACAAAACAGCAACATGTGCCGGCCTACAAGCTAGTCACAATACCTCCAACATGGCCATTTGCCTGCTGGGGGCTCAACATGATTGGCCCGTTACCAACTGCGCCAGGAGGATTCAACAGAGTACTCATGGCAATCGACAAGTTTACCAAATGGATCGAGGTCAAACCGGTCACTTTGCCCCAAGGCAGACCGAGTCCTCGACTTCTTGGATGAAATCATACACCGCTATGGTTTTCCCAACAGGATTATCACAGACCTTGGGTTAAACTTCAATAATCACGACTTTTGGGAATATTGCGAGAACAGCGGCATCGACGTCCGCTATGTCTCGGTTGCCCATCCGCGAGCCAACGGACAAGTCGAGCGTGCTAATGGCATGATAGTCGATGCTCTGAAGAAATGACTACATGACGTTGGCAACACCAAAGGCGGCCGATGGCTCAAAGAGTTACCCAATGCCTTGTGGGGCCTACGTACCCAACCATGCAAGACTACGGGACTATCACCCTATTTTCTGGTATATGGCTCGGAAGCCATATTACCCGCCGACATAATGTGGCAATCACCATCCGTTGAGCACTACGATGAAGAACTTGCAATAGAAACGCGGAGAACGGATATAGACAGTTTGGAAGAAACAAGATGTGCAGCACTAGTGCAATCTGCCAGATACCTTGACGGTTTAAGGCGTTATCATGACCGCAACATCAAGGAAAGATCTTTCAACTCGGGCGATATGGTCGTTAAACGCATTCAAGATGCGACAGGATTACATAAACTCAATTCACCATGGGAAGGTCCTTACATCGTATCAAAGGTTACAGGACCCGGATCTTACAGGCTCCAGGAGCTCTCAGGAGAACAAGTGCCAAATTCTTGGAATATCAAACATCCCTGTCGCTACTACCCATAGCAGCACCCGAGTAGTCGCTTCAAGGCCGCTACTTGGGCCAACTGCCTGACTACTAACTTCAAGATAGCTTCGACATGAGTTCTCTACCACAAGGATCATTGCCCCAGTACAAAACTCTTCTCATTAATCTCTACTGAAACAAGAGTACATCATGTTACATACGAGTACAAGGACTCGGCTTACACGAAGACTACAAGCAACTGCCTACTGGCGGGCTGCATTTAAGCCTCAGGCTTTTACTATATCACAAGGCCACTCAGGTCTACCGACCGCAGGAAGGGCCCACACGCAAGGAAGCTGTGCAAAACGCAGCCACGCCCAGGTACCCTACCCCAGGCAATGCCAGGTACTCCATCACTGCCACCGCCTTGACAGCGGCAACGCCAAATCCGGTAAGACGCGCCGCACCTCCACCTCTTTCAGAGCGGGATAAAGACCACAGCACTCATCACCCATCACTCGCGAGTTCGAGCGCGTACTCCACTGGATCATGAGCTGCAAGATGAGGCGTGCGACGAAACCTCCTATGAGGATTCTTCTAGCATCGCGGCTATCCCTACGAACGCAGGAGTCTGTGGAGCGAAGGTGGCCTCAATCTACGAGGAATCTTCTAGCACCGGTGCACTCTTTGATGGCTCTGTACACTCAAACAGAAGCAACCGCAGGCAATCCATCGCTACTCAGGAGCTTGAGTTGGTTCGCCCTCCAGATGGCCCTATTTATAGCCGAAAGCCCCAACTACCACCTACTCAAGAGTCACTATGCACCCGTGATCAATGAGTCTGACGACTCCTGACTCTACCCATGTGACTGCACTCATGCCACAATGGACAAAGGAGTATAGTACACCCGTGCATCCGCCAAGGACAAAAGAGCACAGTACACCCGTGCATCCGCAAAGGACAGACGAGTACAGTACACCCGTGTCCCTCAGAAGGCGAGTACTCAAACAGCATTCCGACTACTCAGCACTCGGGACTAGTACAAGCCAAGCATGGCCTACATCTCGGGGGCTTCAACTACTCTGACCCCAAGTCGAGCGAGGCGGAGTTTTTTACCCTCAAAGAGATCAGGCTCAGCCGACCCCGAAGGACTCAAGGTCAGGTAGGATGAATCTTCCCCCCTAGAGTGTCGGGCCTAGCCTACTCCAGTACTCTGGATTGGACAAAACGGAGTAGAGCTACTCCTCGCAAGACAACGAGTTTCAAAAACCAAAGGCTCGATATTCAAAAGTATCAAAGTATTCGGTACAAGAACAAGAGTACACACAAAAGCTCAAAGCTCCTCTAAGGAGACAAACTCTGACATCTTGGCGGCAATGGGCTCTGCCTCCTCGAGGTACTGCGCATATACTTCCTCTGTGCAGTTGCGAGCCACGCCATCTCCAGCTGCCGCCAAGTCTGCCCTCGGGTAGTAGGACTTCACAACTGCAAGAACCTGTTTGCAAACAGTCTTGCAGAGTCCCGCCACTTTACTCGGGGCAGCTCTTAGTCGCTCTACTAGCGATTGCGGCCCTGCGCCTTCCTCCATGGGGGATATGGCATTCACCAAGTCCTCGGCTGCTCCAGACAGCTCTTGGAGTTCGGCCCGAAGTCTTCCCAAGGTCTGGGCATGATCTCTACATGCCACCATGGCCATGGCAAGCATCACACCATTTTGCATCTTTCGGTCCCGCTGATGTTCGCAAGCAGCCTGTGCTTCCGTCAGCGCCGCCCGAAGATGTTTGGCTTCATCTGCTACCCGATCGTGAGCGCTTCTCCAATCGATGACTTGGATCCTTGCAGTCGCTTCCTGCTTCTTGACCTCTGCAAAAAGAAAGAACTCAGGCCACAGCCAACTACAGTTGAACACACTCAGACTAGTTGACATGCTCACCTTGATACTTCTTGTTCAAGGTTGATAGAGTCGGAGTGCCCGATCTTTCGGTGAGTGGAGATAAATTCGACTTGGTGGAAGTAGACCCTCACGATCCGACTACGACGAGCGAACCCGAAGCGCCAATGCAATCGCTGAACCAACTTCTTGTGGTTACCAACCTTGCCAGCGCAAGATCAGCCTGATCACGAAGATCGATTCCTGTCCGCAATCAAAGAACGAACAAGAAAGAGAGGCGAGCAATCTAGAAATCACTCGAAGGTGTAGTTCTGAATCACACAAGGACATCGCGTATTTGCGCATGTTCGAGAGTAGCTAAAGCTAGATGTAAAACAAAACTCAAGTCGTAAACAAAAGGGACTCCGACTAAATAAAGGGGGCGCAGCCCTTGGAGTCCGGAGGAGGCGCCACGGCAGGAGGGGGGTGCGCGCGACCAGGGGGAGGGCCGCGGCTCCCAACCCTAGGTGCCCCATCTGGGCTACCCTGTTGGGCCATCTTCTTATTCCGCTGGGCCTTCGTTCCTTAACAGCATGATGAAGTTTAATTCTCTCGCACGGGCCCGAGTGATTGGCCCAACTGGATGATCAACTGTAGGCGCCTGAGGTGGAGGAGCAACAGGAGGCGCCTGAGGTGCTGCTGGTGTAGATGTACTCGTGGTGTCCTCATCATCCTCCCCTTCTTGAACTGAAGTCGTCCTCAATGGCAACTCCTCATCTTCGCCCACATACGGTTTCAAATCTGCAACATTAAAACTCGTGGAAACACCAAACTCCGCAGGCAGGTCAAGGATATAAGCATTATCATTAATCTTGGTTAGCACTTTAAAAGGACCAGCAGCACGTGGCATCAATTTAGAACGACGTAAAGTAGGAAAACGATCCTTTCTCAAATGCAACCAAACCAGATCACCCGGTGCAAAAGTAACATGTTTTCTCCCTTTACTACCCGCAACCTGATATTTAGCATTAGCAGCAGCAATGTTTTGTTGAGTTTGCTCATGCAAGCTAATCATTTGATCAATATGTGCAGCGGCATCTATGTGTGGGGCGTCCTCGGCATCAAGTGCAAACAAATCAATAGGCGTCCGAGGAGTATAACCATAAACAACCTGAAAGGGACACATCTTGGTAGAAGAATGCGTTGCATGATTATAAGCAAACTCAACATGAGGCAAGCAATCTTCCCAATGTTTCAAGTGTTTATCTAAAACAGCCCTAAGCATGGTGGACAAGGTTCGATTAACCACCTCAGTTTGTCCATCAGTCTGAGGGTGACAAGTGGTGCTAAACAGCAATTTAGTTCCCATTTTATTCCACAGTGATCTCCAAAAATGACTGAGAAACTTAGCATCACGATCAGAGACTATTGTATTTGGAATACCATGCAAACGAATAATCTCGCGAAAGAACAATTTAGCAACATTGCTAGCATCATCAATCTTATGATAAGGTATAAAATGAGCCATTTTGGAGAAACGATCAACAACCACAAAAATACTGTCCCTCCCCTTCTTAGTTCTAGGCAATCCCAAAACAAAGTCCATAGAAATATCAAGCCAAGGGGAAGTAGGAACAGGCAAAAGCATGTACAAACCATGGTTGTTCAATCGTGACTTAGCTTTCTGGCAAGTAGTGCAGCGTGCAACAAGGCGCTCAACATCAACGCGTATCCGGGGCCAAAAGAAGTGGGCAGCCAGCACTTCATGTGTCTTGTCGACACCAAAGTGCCCCATGAGACCGCCTCCATGCGCTTCCTGTGACAACAAACGACGAACCGAGCTAGCTGGAACACACAACTTGTTAGCGCGAAACAGGAACCCATCCTGTATGTGAATTTTGCCCCATGGTTTGCCATGAATACAATGGGCGAAAGCATCTTTAAAATCAGCATCATCCACATATTGATCCTTCACAGTTTGCAAGCCAAAGATTTTAAAATCTAACTGTGACAGCATGGTATAGCGATGAGAAAAAGCATCAGCAATGACATTTTCCTTCCCGCTCTTGTGTTTAATAATGTAAGGGAAAGACTCAATGAATTCTACCCATTTAGCATGACGACGGTTCAGGTTTGTTTGGGTACGAATATGTTTTAAAGCCTCATGATCAGAATGAATTATAAACTCGCGATGCCAAAGGTAGTGCTGCCAAGTATGCAAAGTGCGTACTAAAGCATAAAGCTCCTTATCATAAGTAGAATAATTCAAGCTAGCACCACTTAATTTCTCGCTAAAGTAAGCAATCGGTTTTTCTTCTTGTAACAAAACAGCACCTAGCCCAATACCACTAGCATTGCATTCAAGCTCAAACACTTTAGTAAAATCAGGCAACTGCAAGAGAGGAGCATTGGTTAACTTATCTTTCAAGGTGCTATACGCAACCTCTTGCGAATCACTCCAAGCAAAGAGAACATCCTTCTTTGTAAGCTCATGTAGAGGCGCTGCAATGGAGCTAAAATCACAAATAAACCGGCGGTAGAAACCTGCAAGGCCAAGAAAGCTTCAAATTTGTGTGACTGTCGTCGGTGTAGGCCACGCCCGAATGGCATCGATCTTGCTGCTATCCACCTCAATGCCCTGTGGAGTAACAACATAGCCAAGAAACGAGACACGTTGTGTGCAAAACATGCATTTTTCGAGGTTAGCAAATAAATGGGCCGCACGCAATGCATCAAAAACAGCACGCAAATGATCTAAATGCTCTTCCATAGACTTGCTGTAAATGAGGATATCATCAAAATAGAAAACTACAAACAATCCTATGAAGGGCCTCAGAACTTCATTCATCAAACGCATACATGTGCTGGGAGCATTTGTCAAACTAAACGGCATAACCAACCATTCATATAACCCAAATTTCGTTTTAAAAGCCGTTTTCCATTCATCACCTAATTTCATGCGAATCTAATGGTAGCCACTACGCAAATCAATCTTAGTGAAAATAATGGCACCACTAAGCTCATCTAGCATATCATCAAGGCGTGGTATAGGGTATCGGTAGCGAATGGTAATGTTATTAATAGCACGACAGTCTACACACATACGCCATGAGCCATCTTTCTTTGGAACAAGTAACACAGGAATGGAGCAAGGGCTAAGAGACTCACGAATATAACCCTTGTCAAGCAACGCCTGTACCTGGCGTTGGATTTCCTTCGTCTCATCCGGATTTGTACGGTACGATGCGCGGTTCGGAAGCTGTGCGCCGGGAATGAGGTCGATCTGGTGCTCAATGCCACGAAGTGGTGGGAGTCCCGGTGGCAAATCTTTTGGAAAGACATTAGCGTACTCCTGCAAAATGTTAGCAACCGCAGGGGGAATATCCAAAGATGGTGCATCATCAAGTGAAACGAGCACACTAGAGCATATAAGGGCATAGCATGGCAAAGGAGCATCGCGTAACTCATCAAAATCAGCACGTGTAGCAAGCAAAACAGGAGCATTCAACTTGATTTCAGAATTAATAGATGTCGATGCATCAAGTTGTTTAGCAGTTTTAGCAGCTCTAGCAAGATCATCTTTAAGAATTTGTTCAAGTGTCATTGGATGTATAATTATTTTTTGACCCTTAAACATGAAAGAATAGTGATTTGAACGACCATGATGCAAGCTATCAGTATCATATTGCCAAGGTCGCCCAAGTAACAAAGAGCATGCTTCCATGGGAATAACATCACAATCGACAAAATCAGAATAAGCACCCATGGAGAAAGGAACACAGACTGATCGAGTAATTCTAATTTTCCCACCATCATTAAGCCATTGAATGTGATATGGATTTGGATGCTTACGACTGGGTAAAGACAACTTTTCAACCAGCGTGGTACTCGCCAAATTGTTGCAGCTGCCGCTGTTGATGATGATGCGAATGGACCGCTCCTGCACAACGCCCTTGGTATGGAAAAGAGTGTGTCGCTGATTCTTCTCAGACGGAGCGACCTGCGTACTAAGGACACGCAGCACAACAAGACTTTCATACCTATCGGCGTCGCCCGGGTTGACATGTACCTCCATAGCTGCATGGTCAGTGGCAAGCATCGCATGTCGAGTATCTTCAGAATCACTAGCGGAAGAGTACTCACCATAATCACGAAGAAGCAAAGTGCGCTTGTTCGGACAGTCCCGAAACATGTGGCCAAATCCTTTGCAACGATGACACTGAATATCCCGTGTATGGCCTGTGGGAGGGGCGGCGCCTGTGGAAGGGGCAGTGCTTGCAGGTTTGGTCGTTCTCTCGCGCGGTGTAGTGGTGGCCGTGGGTGGCGCAGGGAGAGCAGGTGCGGAGTTGGATGTCGAGCTTCTTCCTGCAAAAGAGTTAGAATATGGCTTCGAGTGGCGTCCCTGCACTTCACGTTCAGCTTTGCAAGCATATTCAAATAATGTTGTCATATCTGTGTAGTCCTTATAATCAAGTATATCCTGAATTTCGCGGTTCAAACCACCACGAAAACGTGCCATAGCAGCGTCGTTTTCCTCCAATAACCCACAACGAATCATGCCTATTTGTAATTCCTGGAAATATTCCTCAACAGATTTGGAACCTTGCTGAAAACATTGCATTTTATTAAGCAAATCTCGGGCATAATAAGAAGGCACAAATCTGTGGTGCATAGCAGCTTTTAATTGATCCCAAGTGGTTGGAATGGTATTGGGATGTTTGTGTTTATATTCACGCCACCAAATTAAAGCAAAATCAGTAAATTCACTAATAGAAGCTTTAACTTGAGAATTAGCAAGAATATCATGGCATGAAAATTTCTGTTCAACTTCTAATTCCCAATCAAGATATGCAGCAGGATCATATTTGCCATTAAAAGGTGGAATGTTAAATTTAATCTTGGAAAAGGAATCATTACTGGGACGGCGTGGAAAGCGGCGGGCACGGCCTCGGCGGTCGCCATCGTCCTGTTTCGAGTCACCACCATAACCCTGCTGCAACTCTATGACTGTTGTGTGCAATGCATCAAAGCGTGCCACAACTGAGTCGAGTGTGGCCTTAGCGGCTGTCTGTGCAAGGTCTAGCTGATCGCACCGCTCGGTCGTTGAGGAGATCATCGAGTCCAGCCGTTCATGAATCGTATGAATGTCCGTAACAAGCCCTTCAACTTGTGCCCGTATGCCCTGCAGCTGGTTAGCCCCCGCGTCGACATCATCTGCCATGGTTAGCGCAAAGACAAGAACAAAACCGACGACAAAACAGGGGTGCAACGGCTCACAAGGTGCTCACACTAGTGCTATTATCAAATTCTTATCTGTTCGTACCACGCACACAGGGGTGAACCGCAACCAACCGGTGGAACTCGTGAAAGATTGGAGGAGCGATTGCCAAACACGTAACAAGAGTTGCTGGTAACAAGGGAAACCGAAAGAACAGAGGCAAAGAAACGGCCAAGGTGGAGAGGGCGCACCTCTTTTGTTTTTCTGTTTTTTTTGCAGGGTGCCCCAAAACTGATAATATGAACACAGAGGATCTCAAACAGCAAATTGCGGCACCCACTTTCTCTCTCTCTCTCTCTAGCGTAAGGCGAACCTTAGAAAAAGTACCAAGAAAGAGAGATACGGATATGAAAAGCTGGCACGGGGTGCATGGGAAAGGGCGCGGTATGCGTGGGGTCGTGACCCAGGGGGGTTCACGGCGCGCACAAAGGAATTCCACCGAAACAAAACCGGATCACCTTCCTTCTCCTGTTGGATTTTTTTTTGCTTCTTTCCTTTTTTTTGCCTTTTCCTTTTTTTTATTGCTTTCTATCTTTTTTCTTTTTTTGGACAGGAGAGGGGGCGATCGGAGGGGTGGGATGGCGCGGCGCGGTTATCGCGAGAGGGGGCGGTGGGCGTGGTGTGGTAGGATTGGCGAGCAGCGGAACGGCGGCGGCAAAAACTAGGGTTAGAAAAAAAAATGAGAAACAAGAGATTAAACACAAGTAACCAGCAACAATTGAACGAGTAGGCACACAAATTCAACAAAGACACTTATTGAAAGAATGTGCGAGGCTAAACGGTTGCTGGGACAAGGATCTAACCTGAAAAAATTTGTTTTGGTTTTTGTGGACTGTAGGAAGGGAAAAACACTCGGTAAAACTCACCGATCAACCTGGAAAGCTGATACCACTTGATAGAGTTAGAGTGCCCGATCTTTCGGTGAGTAGAGATAAATTCAACTTGGTGGAAGTAGACCCTCACAATCCGACTACGACGAGCGAACCATAAGCACCAATGCAATCGCTGAACCAACTTCCTGTGGTTACCAACCTTGCCAGCGCAAGATCAGCCTGATCACGAAGATCGATTCCTGTCCGCAATCGAAGAACGAACAAGAAAGAGAGGCGAGCAATCTAGAAATCACTCGAAGGTGGAGTTCTGAATCACACAAGGACAGCGCCTATTTGCGCGTGTTCGAGAGTAGCTAAAGCTAGATGTAAAACAAAACTCAAGTCGTAAACAAAAGGGACTCCGACTAAATAAAGGGGGCGCAGCCCCTCGAGTCCAGAGGAGGCGCCATGGCAGGAGGGGGGCGCGCGCGACCAGGGGGAGGGCCGCGGCTCCCAACCCTAGGTGCCCCACCTGGGCTGCCCTGTTGGGCCATCTTCTTATTCTGCTGGGCCTTCGTTCCTTAACACATGATGAAGTTTAATTCTCTCGCACGGGCCCGAGTGATTGGCCCAACTGGATGATCAACTGTAGGCGCCTGAGGTGGAGGATCAACTGGAGGCGCCTGAGGTGCTGCTGGTGTAGATGTACTCGTGGTGTCCTCATCAAAGGTCTTGTAGCGGCTCTCCAGTTTTTCCTGCAGAACCGCGTGATCCGCGCATTCCACGGCAAAGGACTTTGCCCCGACTTCATGAACCCGAAGAGCCTCTGTCAGTCAGGCACATTCCTGCTCCAACTGACGGCTTCTCTCCTGAAAGCATCCAAGTATGGTATGATAAGCTTCAAAAGCCTCACGACTACTCAGGTCATACAACAAAGGAAATCTACCTGGAAGCTTCGGAAAACATCGATTGCTCTCTGGAACTCCAAATCAGAAGGCAGGCTAAGTACTGATCTTTGGGTACTCTCCACAAGATGAGGAACCGTACCCAGAGTAACACCTACAACGTTTACCACATCAGCTATCGACTACGACTACAATAAACAGACTACAGGCACTTACTTGGAGTAGTCATTTTCTTGGCTTTCTCAACATCTACTACGGCCAGCGATCCGCCAGTAGACGACGATAAAGCAGCGCTCCCCGAACCTGATGCAGTAGCAGGAACCTCCACCGAGCGAATCACGTCCTGAAGCATTGACATAGTAGCTCCAAGACGGCCGGCATCAACCTCGGGTACCTCTTCAACTATTAAGTCTTCTAAAGGAACAGATGTTGTAGTCGAGGTATCCGGTGCTACCCCTGTTTCTACAGGGATAGTCTCCTCTGCATCTCTACACCAAAAAAAAGTGTCACTACACGACTTCAAGACAATCCAATGGTAGACAAGGAGGCTCACCGGGTTGAACGTGGCGGTAGTCGCACACGCTTCTTCTCGGTGACAGGTGGCCGAGTACTAGGCGCTGCGGACGCTGTCTTCTTGCCAAGGCCTACAAATCAGAAGTTAAGACTACAATACTACTCGACGAATACAAGTAGAGGGGACAACGCCTACCACTGGCGATCACATTGGATAGCAAGGTACCAGTAACGCATACTGGCGACACCTCTTTTGCTGTACCCGCTACTCCAGCAGGAAACCCCAGGACCACCTGATCAACAATAGGCAGCATGGCAGCCGATGGAGTTGGCGTGGTTAACTCAGGGGCTACCCCAGTGTCTGTTGATGGTACCCTCTCCAGCACCATGTCAATAGCCACATCACCGACTTCTGGGTCGGTTTCGGCCATTTCTTCAGAAACAGCCTCATCATCAACAAGCGCCGTATACACAGCCTTCATGAACCAAGACAAGATTCGCTACATCAATAACAAGTTCAAATCCATCACTAACAGACAGGTTACCGACTACATACCTTGGTACCCCAGGACCTCTCAGGAGTTGAAGTAGACTTAGCCGCAGACATCTTGCGGACTACTCTGCGTCTTTTAACAGGTGGAGATGGCTCGCCCTCAGACTCCTCAACGACAGCTTCCGACTCTTCTTCCGACTGCGCCAAGTAGCCGGCAAGAACTCGAGACTTCACAACAACAAAATTTGTATTAGCACCAAGAATCACAAGTCAAAAGCAACAAGTCGGGAGCAAACGACATACCACTTCTGGCTCATACCAGGCGTCATACTGGCGAAGGGCTGCAGGGATTACTGGTACTCCCTGATAGTTCCTAAAAAACTTAGCCAGCAGCGCCTCTACATCATCATCGGATATGTCCTCGTCGAACATACGCGACGGATCCTTCAGACCTACGTACTCACTTCCTGAGTGAGCATGTTGTTGGAGCGGCTGAACCCTTCTCTTTAGGAAACTGGCCGCCACGTTGATCCCAGTCAAATCGAGTGCCTTCAACTCGGTGATCTGCTGCATCAAGTGATCGGGCTCAGGGGTATCCTCGGGCTCGCTCACCCAGTTCTCTACATGCTTGGGTGCGTGACCGGTCACCAAAGGCAAGCAGGGTTCATGGTTCCCGATGTAAAACCACCTTTTCTTCCACTCCCCATGGGAGTCGGTCAGAGTATACTCAATATACGCGCCCAAGTTCCTAAGCTGAAACCCGGCGCCTCCAAAAGACTTCCGTCCGCTGAGTACTCGGCTGAGGCTTACAACGGAACAGCTTCCTAAACAACTCAAGACTTGGAGGTACTCCCAGGTATACTTCGCACAGATGTACAAAAATAGACATGTGCAGTATACCATTGGGATTCAAGTAGACAAGTTGGAGTTTATAGTACTCAAGAATACCTCTGAAGAAGTCGGAGGTGGGCACCGCTAATCCCCTTTCCACAAAATGCGCAAACATCACTGTCTCGGCAGGATGTTCCTCAAACTGCCACGCATTGGGAAACGTGGGGCGCCACTCAAGAATCTCCTTCGGCTGAAGGAGCTTTGCATCAACTAGCGCTTGGACAGCTTCCTCCTTCATCACCGAGTGTTGCCAAGTCACCCCAGGCGGCGGCGGTGCAGTTTGGTTCGTCGGCCCAACCTTCGGTGCCGGCAGCACCAACTCCTTCCCCTTCTTGGATTTGAGCTTGCCCGTCACCGGAGCCTTGCCCTGGATCTTCTTGGTTTTCTTGCCCATCTTCTTGGTGCGCATTCGATGGACTCAACCTCAAGATAAGAGAGGGCTCACACTCGGAGCTCTCTCACAAAGTGGCAATGGCGAAGGCGGCGACACTGGCAGCGGCAAAACACCGGGCGGAGGCGCAGTAGGGGAAGGAAAAAGAGATCTGATTACCGTACGGCGTAACAGCAACCGAAAGAAGGCCTTCTAGTTTTATCTCCACCGGATCCGGTTTTCCACGCGTCAGTTGCGCAACGGACAGATTAATCGCGTATCAATCGCCTTAAACATCCAACGGCTACTCTATTCAACGGACTGCTGACCACTTCAACGACAGAAATCGCCTAAGTGCTCGGGGGCTACGGGTACCGTACCCATTGGTTAGTTTTTTCTTTTCAAAATCTCCAAGGGTAAAATGGACAAAAGATGGTTTGACCCTAAGCCTGACTCTTCGACTCAACCAAAGGCTCGGGGGCTACTCCATATGGAGTGCAATTGACATCGCACTACCATATAAAACTACTCGGGAATGAAAACAACTCGAAGTTGCAGAAAAGAGTACCTTCCAGCCACGCGACAGTACTCGAGCACTTCAGTCTGCAAAACTACTCGGGTAGTGCCCGCAGTGCCCGACTATGGCGCACAACTACAAAGTACTCGGGGGCTTGTCGGGCGCACTCCCCAGGCCCACGAGTAGGCCTTGGATGGCCCACTAAGGGACGTACTCGAACAAGATCAGAACAAGGATAGGCATATCCTTCGCGGACTAGTCTTCTATGTTTATGGAAAACTACTCGGGCCAATACCGAGTAGAACTCTATAATAGTACCCGACTAGGACTCAGACTTGTAACCCTACCCTCCCGTGTATATAAGGCCAGGCAGGGACCCCTCTCAAGACAACTCTAGATCATCAATCTCCAAGATCAATACAAACCAACACACAGGACATAGGGTATTACGCGATCTAGCAGCCCGAACCTGTCTAAATCGTGTTCCTTGCGTCACCATTGATTCCTTGATTCTCGACGACCCTTACCGCATAAAAGACCACCTAGGGTACCCCCTAGGCAGGTTGCCGATCTAAAACACCGACACCCACCTTGCTGCAGGTGAAGCAGCGGTTACCATTTGCGGTGGAAGGTTGGGCCGAGGCGCTTGCGGCTGGAAACCGGGGAAACAAGGTGCTGCCGGTGGTGGAGGGCAAGTAACCCATCTCCCAAGCTGCGTGGGCCTGCGAGGTGCTGAAGGGGGAACCATCCTGAATTTCCGAGCAGGCGGGCTAGGTGATATCATGAGAGCTTTCCACTTTAGGTCGGCCTTGAGGGCCTTCATACAGTCTTCCTGGGAAATGGCCAGATTCACCAGCTCGTTGTAGGTATCCACTTTGATGGGGTTTAGCCTTTCCTTGAGTTCGAGACTCAAGCCCACCAATCCCGCTTCTTCTCATCCGTATCCGCGTGATAGCCGGCATAGCGGCACAGGTCATTGAAGGCCTATGCGTAATGCAGGACATCACAGCTTCCCTGGGTGAGATCCAGGAACTCATTGAGCTTACACTCCAGTAGGCCCTCAGGGATATGGTGGCCCCTGAAAGCGGTCTTGAACTCGTCCCAGTTGACGACGTGATCAGCCGGCAGCATGGCGTGGTAGTGGTCCCACCAGAGGCGGGCGAAACCACGCAGCTGCTGGGCTGCGAACCAGGCCTTGTTTGGATCCGGGCATGGAGTGGTGAGGAGCTCGAATTTGGACTCAATCGTGTGAATCAAAGCATCAGCATCCAGCGGGTCCTCCGACTTGTGAAAGATCAGGGGTTGCGTGCCCAAGAACTCCTCATAACGAGCGGCCTGGGGCTACGGGGGACCTTGTCCCCCCTGGAGCTGCTGCTGCTGCCCTTGGACCAAGTGTCGCAGGAGTTTGGTTTGGGCAGCCAGAACATCCGCGAGCAACGGTGGAAGGGGCGGTGGTTGGGGTGGGGCTTGGTTATCCCTGTCACCAATTGAGACCGACCCCGAACGCGTGCTGCGCACCATCTACAAGAGTGTACTTTCCCACTAGTCACATAATCCGAAAGCTTGCTTAATCACAAGTAAAAATTATGTGCTGAATCACAAGCATCCATCTTGCCAATAGTGAGAAAGATAGCAATAACATCCTTTATTGAGTAGGTGCATATCTCTTCTTGGTTATGCACATGGTTTGTTATCTTTTATTGAGTAGGTGCATATCTCTTCTTTCCATCCTTGGTTAGTAGTGAGATAATTCCGTACTCAGCAACTTATCGCTTCATGCTGGCTAACCGATTCGGGAAGTGTCGTGGTCTAAGAGCAAGGTTAGCATGTTGCTATGCAGGTTGTTTTTCAGCAACGGGGCGGTAAAAATTTGGTTCTAACGCGAGTTTAACAGATCCAAAGGGGCTCAAATTTTATGAGCAGCTAGAGCACAAGTTTTTGCACAACTTTGATATTTGACACTCATCTTAAAAGTGGACAAAAGTAGAAGTAAAAGTGAGATGAAAACAGCGACTGAAATCTACCAAGATTACTATCATGACAAGGCAAGTCCGACCTATGACAAGTTTCTTAATACAAGCAGGGTTCTCAACTCGAGGCTAACCTATTACATCACCATCCAAAATATAGGTTGCCGAGGAGTAATAACAAAAGATCAACTCACTACAACAAAAACCTAGAAGTCATCTAAGTTGCCCAGGGAGGAAGCGTTGTGCACCGGAGAAGGGGCGTCACCAACTCGGGGTGGAGACTGAACGCCCTCGAAGTCCATGCTCGAGACACCCTCGATCTCCTCAGGGTCTTCCTCCTCCTCCTCCTCCTCCATCGGGTCATTCTCCCCCTGCTGCTCCTGTGCATGGATTGCATTTAACTCGGTGTGGTGCTCATCCAAGTGCGCATTGGCAACAGCTGTTGCCGCTGAAAATCGGTCGATAGCTCTCGGCGTCGGACACACGACCTGGGAGAATCTGCTTAGCTCCTGTTCAGGTTATTGCCCTGGTGCGGTTCGCGCGGCGTGCCAGTCAATCTGACCTGTTGATTGACAAGGAAAGAAAAGTATTAAATTCTAAGGTTTCGGTTGGCTAAAGTTCCGATCTGCTTTGAAGGACGTATCAGCGAATCGACCAAATTACTGTATAGATGACCAGCTATAAAACAGTCGATAATCACGTAGCGATTCTAAAAGAAGCCGCTAGAGCAACCTAAACAATGCTACAAATGCAACACTTGAAACAGATCTAATCGGCTATATGATAATAGACAAAAATAATGATGAAAGCCGATAGTTCGTATCTCAAGCTGGATAACTGGTGATAAAACTAAAACAAAACTAAAACAACAGGTAAAACCTATAATTCTAGTTAATATCGATAACAGGTGAATAAATCTAAACGAAACAACAGTGATGCACCCAAAGTTAAAGCTTAGATATTACTCGATAAGCGGAACTTACAAATTAGCCGGAGGTCGTGTTGATGCAGCCCTGCCAACTTGTACAAACTCATGAAAAGAAAAGGGTTTGGCGAAGTCGCCGACTTGAAAGTAAAGTGCGAGGAAAAAGTAGATTTATTTTGTTGATTGATGTGTTGTTTTTTACAAGCCTTACGAGGCAGCTATTTATGACTTGTTACAACTAATTTCCTAACCGACTAGGATCTATCTCTAATTTAAAGATAACAAATATTTACAAATGAACGCAACCCGCATCAGAGTTGGTTATTATTTTCCCATGGGCCAATCTTCATCTTCAACTAATCATCATCCTGGCCCACTTTCAGTCCACATGGGCCAAGCCGTTCTGGAACCCAAACGGCCAGTCTTCATTGACTCCCTCAGCCCATCGGCTGAAACACTGTAGCTCTAATTGGCTGATTCCCAATTGTAGCTTCTTGCTTGCCGCATCGGCCGCCTTTCTCTCCTTTGACACCGATCTAAACATGTGTCAAAATCCAGCATCAACAACAGTTAGCTCCATCTCAACATCTAACTTCTCCTCTGCGAGCACCTGCATGTCGTGCTCCATATCTGTCACCTCCTCCTCCAGCTCGGTGATCCGGATCTTCATGTCGGATCCAATGCACCTGGCCTTATCGGTCTTGGCCCCATGGGGAATCTAGATCCAACCGAGTTAATTAACTTGGAAACACAAAAAATCCCCTTCAAGCAATCGTCCATGGATCTGAACAACTGGATAGGCACATTCAGGTCCTGGCCGAACGAGACCCCCGGTTGGAGAGAGTCGTTCTTGAGGATGTCAAACTCTAAGAGAGTTCTTGTGACGACCGACCCCTAAACCTTCCAAGTTAATCTCAATCGGAGCCCTTGATCATAGTCATCTGTCTTGTTTTACCGCGCCGAGTGCTCAGCTTTCCACCCGGTTTCGACCCCGGAAGACCCGACCCCTTTCGCTCCTCTCCCGACCCCGGCGAGCTCAGCCCACCGTCGGATCCTTCTAAATCTTCCTCAACGTCCGTTCTATCCGCCCGGTGGACCCGCGAGATCTTTTCCCCCAGATCCTCCGCGACAGGCGCACTCGAGTTGCATGCACGCTTCAGAGTCTCCCTGCCGCGTGGCTCGTCTTCTCTGACGCCCGCCGTGCAGTTTTTTCTCTGGCTCGCGACCAAGTGGGTTCTCGCGCTCCCTTCCCCAATGGCAGCGGAAGCCCCTCTGCACCCTTTCTGCAGAACCTCGCCTCCCGCGCCCATCATCACGCTGCCAGATCCCGGCCCCAGAGCCCGATGTCGCCCGTCTTTTCCATCACTTCAACCACAGTCACGCCGCCTGGTCTCCGCTACACGACGATTCCCCCATCACCAACCCCGACCGCGGCAGCGACAGCTCCTTTCCCCACCCTGTCAGAAGCCGCCCGACAATCTGTTGCTCCACGCTCACTCGCGCTCCCACGGCTGCCTGTCTTCTCACCTATGCACCCTCGATTCTAGCGCCGTTAAACCGGTCGTTTCCATCAAATCTTCCGCACGGCGACGCCCGCTTTCCGCCAAATCTCAACCACCGGTCTACCCGCTCCTACGCCGCCCTGACGGCAGAGCCCAATGACTGCTGGCGTCACCCCCGGAGTCCTGCACCACCGCCCTCTTCGCTCAATCGCCGCCCCGGCAGAGCACTCCATTGCTTCTCCCCGGCCTTCGTGCCGCTCCCCTTCTCTCTCTCCAACGCCGCTTCCTTCTGAGTTCCAGCGGCTATAAAAGGAATGCGCCAGCCACCGGAGTTCCCTCCGCCATTATTGCCTTAGCCATTCTCTCGCTCCCTGCTCAAGCTCCTAGCGCCACCCACCAAGTTCTTGAGGAGCTCTTCTCTCAGATTCTCTCTCAGTTTTCTCCAAGTCACCCAGCCGCTTGCTCCTCCTTGCTGCGTAAAAGCTCTCTTGTGATCTGCAAGAAGCACCGCCACCGCCGTAGCATTCCCAGTCTTAGCCGTTGTTCAAGCTTTAGTTTCCCCGCCCAAGTCTGCTTCTTCCCGACCCCAAGCTTTCCTTTCAGGAAGAAGGTGAGTTGCCGACCCCAGTCCGCTTCGCCCGACCCCTCCTATCCGCCCGACCCCGGTTCCGTCTCGCCCGACCCTGTCTGTTCCGCCGACCCTTATCCGCCTCGCCCGAGGGTTCGGCTGTGATCTTTTTCTTCAACATGAGGGTGTATGTGTAAAACTTGGGAACCCTCTAGCGCTTGCGTACGAGGACCCCTAGTACATCACATTCTCTAGTTCAAGGATCAGATCATAAGTTCCTTTCCGACCCTTGCCTCTTGATCGTCACCAGCTCTCTTGAACCTCCATACCCTCCTGCTCTTTGTCGCGAGTTTCTGGGCTCAGGCGAGCCAGTGTTGCTGTTGAAATAACCGTCTATGCTAACTTTGCATTGCATTCGTGTAGAGCTGCACCTCGCCGACGGCTACTACGAGCTGCACCCGGCACCAGAAGGAGAAGGTGTAGCCGAGCTCCTGCCCGCCGAAGCCGAAGTCGCCCTAGAAGTCGAGCAGTTTCCTTCCTCTTTGCTCGAAGGCAAGCCCCGGTTGCATGAAAACCCTATGTGTTTTACCAGACTTGCGCATGCCTTCTGTAACATGCTTGTGCATTTACGTATAGGAGTTGTTTGAAACCCTAGATGCATGACCTAGTTATCCCCATGATCTGAGCACTAGCTGTTGGACCGAGTAGTTGCCCTGCTTAACTAGGAGACGGTAAAAGTCGAGTGATCTCCTGTCACTCGCGAGTTGTAGGAGTTGTATGTTTACTCTCCTGTTATAACTATAAGGACGATGGACGGGGCAGGGTTTTGGTAACTCTTTGGTGGACGGATGGTTGCCCCGTCTGTCTATGAAAACTTACTAAGGCCCGACAGTGGTGGTGTTCGTGATCAAGTGTTTGAAAGTACTAGGCTCATACTTAGTATAGGATGAGGAAGCCTAGTACCGGATTGAACCTAGACGTGAGCGGTCGCCCCATTGTTCTTGGAACGGAGTTTCCTCTGCTAGTTGTCACACGTGGTGGCAAGCGTGGTCACAGGACGGCAGAGGCCGGGTCTGTGGAACCTTGCACCAAAGGAAATGGGCCCGACACGGGTTAGGGGATTGATGGGGAAGGCCAACACAGGAAGCGACCTCCGGGTGCGCGGATGTCGTGAGGCTAGGTTCACCATGCATGGTTAAAGAACTCGAATCGATTCGTCTGCCTCTCACAGTTTGAGATTGCTTGATCGCTATGTCACCCTGAGTAAATGAGGAATCTGATGATGGCATGTTTGTTGATATATCTACACCTCTTGTTTGGCTCTATGATTGCTTAGAATAGGTTGCAAAACCTAGACCGGCTAATGAACTTAAAACTGGAGCTAAAACTGGAAAATAAGGTTTTACTTAGTGCTTTGGCAAACAAACCCCTCAGCCAAAAGCCTTGCATGTCTAGAAGTGTGGAGTAGCTTACTCCTATCGGTTAAGTCTTGTTGAGCTTAGTAGCTCATCCTTGTTGTGGCTCCTGTTTTTTAGGTGAAGTTGCTGCTTCCGACCCCTCTCTTGCTGGCGCTTGGCCGCCCCAGCTCCCGCTGGGCTGGACGGTCGAGTGGGACCCCTCCTCGGACGGCGAGGAGAGGAACCTGTGATGTCCCGGTTGGCCTCACCAGGGATGTCCGACCCCGACGATTTCTTCCGCTAGTGGTTTTATCTTTTGCTGTTTTCCTTGGAACCCTGTAAAACTCTGATGTTGGATTTTATGGCCGAGCTAAATGGGTAAACTTGTTTAACTCAGTGGACTCGTTGTATTCTCTGGAACCACTCACCTTCATGTGGGTTTGCTAGACTCGATCCTGTTCAAGTGGTTAAATCGGATGAAATCCGACGGCATTTCGTGTTAACTTGGTTTAGGCAGGAGTGTCGCATGTTAAGCGGCTTAACCCTGCTTAATCAAGCTAATCCAAAGTGGATCCGCCACAGCTAGTATCAGAGCCGTGTTTAGCATTTCAGAGAACACAACAAGCCCTAAACACTTCTTTGAAAAGATAAAAGTTGCAAGAAACTTTTGAAAAATCTCGTACGATCGTTAAGGATGGCTTTAGTGCGAGAGGCCCTAGGGGATTTTGGGGTTGTTTTAGGTGACTAATAATTACTTGGTTATTTTGCTAACCCCTCCAGCACTTCGCCATGTTTGTCATACGTGTGCCGAGTTCCGCATCGCGAGCATGCGAAGGTTGATAGGGAGTTCTATTCAAAGGACCCTATCCTCGTGGTTGTTTTCACCCACGTCTATCACACGTGCGCAGGTTCCGTATGAACTCCATACGAAGGTTGGTACGGTTCGATTCCAACGAACCTATCAGCACGGTTGGTTCGCCACGTTTGTCATACGTGTGCCGATTCCGCATCACGAGTATGCGAAGGGTTATATGGTTCCATTCAAAGGGAACCTATTTCCACGGTTGAGTGCTGTCCATGCAGCCTTAAATGCATGGGTGCCGTTCCTATAGTGAGCGGTAATGTTTGGGAACGCTTTCGTGGGTGCTGACATGAAAGGTTCGTGTGTTGGTGTTTTTTCTACAGGTACGCTAACCGCGTTCGTTTAGAAGACGTTGTAGAACCGACTAGTTACTATAGGGAGAGCCGTAATTATTGCCTTGTCACCGGCACTGACCGCGTAAGACCCGAGTTCGGGCAGTTGTTTTTGGTTATGTGTAAGGTAGGCCGTGCATGCGTCATAATTAAAAAGCTGTAAGGTTTCCTTCTCAATAGCAACCTCGTTCAGAAGAGTTCTTTTGGATCTAAGGATTTCTAGTTTCTTTTAGTTGCTCTCGGTCAAAACCGTATGCTTCTTTGTCCGACCCCTGATCCTTGGAGTCTATCTCACGTGGTTTTGGTTTCTTGGTTCCAGATGGCTGTTCCCGGGCATGTTCTTTTTGGAGCGGACGGTACTTTCCAATCGACGTGTCTGCATTTCGAGGGATTCCCTGCGATTCTGTGGGATACATTGAAGTGGTTTGGGTACCAGTCCCCGCCCTTGTACGCCGGACGGTTATATCTGGAGCAGGGTATCTAGACGTGCCAAGTGCAGGCGGTGGTACCTCCTCCCCCTGCTCGGCTTGACTGGCCCTCTTTTGGCATTATAGCCTATGGCCTCGCTCCTGAGGATACATGGGAGTCTGCCGCCCTTCAGCTTCTCACCTAGTTCTATCAGCTGCACCCCTTGGAGATCACGCTCGACCCGATCGGCCTTTTTCCCGTCAGGAACCGGCTGGACCCGGCATGGCTTGACCGCGTCGGGAACATTGAAGTGCTAGCCACCACATGCGCCATGGTCACCATCTCCACCAATATCAGGTGCATGGCGGCTCTTTACTGGCTGATAGAGCTTTAGGGAAGAGCCATGACCCTCTTCGCCCGGACAGCAGCAGATGTTCACGGGTACCTCCAAGCGGCACGAAGAGATATGGTAGGCCAAACCTACCAGCTTATTCAACGGGGTATCCAGATTCACGACATGCAAGACCGGATCTCCGAGCTTGAGGGAGAAGTCGCCGACCTAGTGGATGGCATGATAGAGCTATCGGAGGAGAAGATGGAGATGGAAATGGAGTTAGCAGTTGCCAATGCCCATCTGGAGGAGCATCAAGCTGAGCTCGATGATATGCATGCCCTCAACATGCAGCTCGAAGCTCAGGAGGACCCTGAGGAAGACGAAGGAGCGTCCAGCATGGATATCGAGGAAGATGGCGCCCCTTCTCCTACTCATAGTGTCCATTGGTAGATTGCGGGTTCTCAGGGGATCATTCTTTTGTTGTACTCCTCAGCAGCCTAAATTTTGGAAAGGTTGTAATAGGTTAGCCTAGAGTCGAGTACTCCCTGTGATTGGAACATCGTTGTATATAAAGTTAATTCTGGTGCCTGGCTTTTTTTTCATCTTTGTATGGTGTGGATGCTAGGCTAAGTAAGTTGTGCCATGACCATATGCTGTTTTCGGGAACCTGTTCTGTTGGCCGACCCCAGTTGGTGAGACCGAGTGCGCCGACCCTTGAGGCAGTTTCCGCCCCGTCCGACCTTTTTAAGTAGGGATCGTTGCCGACCCCTTTTTCTCGGGAGGATCGCCTAGCCGACCCCTTGGCTTGAGTTGGATCATAGGAGTCTGTATATGACCTGTTTAGCCTGAAGTTGAGTACCAGGTCAAAATAAATGTTATCTACTCTGAGAATGAGAAAAGTGTGTTTTCCCTATGAGGACGTGTGTTGCACCATTGGCAAGAGTCGCATTGAAGGAATTAATTTATATGTTCCATTTGTTGGAGTACACCTAAGGTTATGAAATTGATGGAGCGTTAACTCTTGCAGATGGTGCACCGCACCAGGTCTGGTTCTGTGCTCGGCAGTAGCGATCAGCGACAGGATCTTCCCCCGCCCCCGCCCTCATCGCCACTAGAGGCAATCCTAGCAACTCAAACTGAGCTGCTAAGGCATCTGGTACAAGGGCAATAGCAACAACCACATGGTGGAAGAGCCCAGCAGCAGCCGCATATCGCTCGGTATGAGGACTTTCTGGGGACACAGCCCCCTTTGTTCCAAAAGACACAAGAACCGCTCGATGCTGACGCTTGGGTTCGTACGATCGAATCCAAGTTTGAGCTTCTCACTGCTCCATGCCCCGACAACAACAAGGCTCGGTTTGCAGCCCAACAGCTGCGTGGCTCCACACGGCTTTGGTGGGATCACTACCATGCCATGCTGCCGGCTGGCCATGTAGTCAGTTGGAATTAGTTCAAGACGGCGTTCAAGGCGCATCACATTCCAGAAGGTCTCTTGGAGCGCAAGCTCAACGAGTTTCTGGCCCTTACCTAAGGAACCCGAGATGTGCTGCATTACGCTCAAGCTTTCAATGACCTGTGCCGTTATGCCGGCTACCATGCGGACACGGACGAGAAGAAGCGGGACAGATTCCGCCGAGGACTGAGCTTGGAGCTCAGGGAAAGGTTGAACCCCATCAAGGTGGACACCTACAATGAGTTGGTCAACCTGGCCATCTCTCAAGAAGACTGCATGCAAGCTCTCAAGGCCGACCATAAGAGGAAAGCCTCTGTGGCATTTCCGAGTCAGCCGACTCGAAGGTTCCGGATGGTTCCTCCACAAGCCCCTGGCCGACCCCAGCAGTCAGGAAGGTGGATTGCCCGACCCCCGCCAGTAACAGCGCCTCGTTTTCCAGGCTTCCAACCGCAGGTGCCCCGGCCGACCCTGCCAACTGTTGGAGGTATGCCCTAGAGGCAATCATAGAGATGATGATATTCCATTTGTATCCATGATTTGTATGTTGTGTTCATTGAATATTCATTAAAGGCTACTTGAATTGATTTGCAATTATGTGAATTGTATGTGAAACTCTTTACTTGTATGGTTATTCTAAAGTTGTCCCTAGTCGGAGTTCATGTGAGGACACACATGAATATTAGACTAGCACATGTATTAGTTGATGACTATGTTTCACAAGTCATGGACATGGAGATGTTGAACTAATAATGTGGACACATGTGGAGACACGTGTTAGGACTGACCCAACACGAGAAGTAGTTCTCTCTTTAAACAACATATACGCTTTGTCCTTAGACCTGAGATTGTCGCATGTATTCTAGATGTGGATCGACCTACTTAGGGGCTATCAAACGCTACGCCGTAACAGGGTAGTTATAAAGGTAGCTTTCGGGTTTGTCAAGAAGCATGCTATGAGACATGGTCAATCAAGATGGGATTTGCCCCTCTCTGATTGAGAGTGATATCTCTGGGCCCCTCGAGTGATCGGATCCGAAAATGCATGGCCATGCTACGTACGGTTAAGAGTTAACCTACAAAGGGATTCCGAATCACAGGATCGAGAAAGAGCGGTCGGCTTGAAGCTAGACCAAATATCGTGAGGCAAAGGGAATAGCATGTATATTATATTGTGATGGTTCGTCTGATATGATCTTCGTGTGCGTATAGGAGTTGGCACGTCTTGCTAGAGGCTGCTACCGACTATTGGGCCGAGTAGGAGTACTCGGGCCATACGTAACCGAACCCATAGGGTCACACACTTAAGGGGCTGGAAGCCCAATTCGGATCTGATCCGAGTTGGATTAGGTTTAGGAGTACTAATGGGCCTCGGATCCAGAGGCCCATCAGGAACCTCTATAAATAGAGGGGTGGGGGCGCCCTAGGGTTTACACCTTTTGGCGAAACACACCTGCCGCGCCTCCCACACCCTCGCCTGTTGCAACTCGTGGATCTAGCAGTCCGGCTTGCGATGCTTCCTCCCTGCACGTGTGGATACCTTGGAGGTGTTGCGCCTGCAGCACTTGAACGAGCCATCGACGAGCCACCGACGAGCCACGACGAGCCGACGACGAGCCGCGGTACCGGAGGCGATCTTGCTGTGCACGTGGACGAGCTGCTGAGGAGCTGCTGGACGTGATCGACTACGTACGACTACGTTGATCGACTACGTACGACTACGTGATCGTCTTCACTGCATCGACGCATATCTACATCTTCCGCACCAGTAGTGCGTCGAGTGGTAATCCCGTGATCCTTATACGGCAGTTCTTCCTGGTTATACGCGGTAGAAATTTTGATTTGTGCTAGTGTAGCCTACCTCGTATCCCTACAGTGGTATCAAGAGCCGTAGCTGCTTAGTTTTGGATTCGGGATGTGTGCATATGGAGATATGCGAGTTCTCTGTTTGATCTATGTCCTGATTTCGTGCCCTTGCTGCAATGGTAGTGTAACGACATACTCCTACCGGTCGGTTTCCGCCATCGGAGTTAAGTGATACACGTAAATCCAGTTGCAGTGAGCGAAGATCAATATGATTGGTCGAATCGAGATCCAGGGTCATACGCCAGGCGCATTAGATGTGCAATGGTAGATGGGATCTACTGCCGGGGTCGGGATTTTGCCGTATGCGTATGCTTCGGTAAATCAGCCGTAACTTTTTGGTACGATCTCGGATCGAGGCGATTTCTATACGAAAATTGATCTACAGAAAAAGTTACACATGAAATTCAACCGCTTTGCCATTTTCGGCGAAATTAGATTTCCCAAATTCGGCTTGGAAGATGGAGTTTCGGGCCTCCGAAGTTTGAAACGTTAGGACGCCTAACTCTGTTTTGCAGGATGTATGTATGTATCTTGTGATCAGTATGGCCCCCTTGTGTATGTGATGCATGTGTGTAACTCATTCGTGACCTGCGTGTCGCGCGTACGACAACACGGCAGGAGCCATATGTGTTGTCACTTTATTGTATTTAATGGTCTGCGTACCAATCTGTGATAATCCAAGCAACTATGTAATCTTCATTACTAGATTCTTTACTAGCTATTAGGCGTAATAGCATGCTCTAGTTCTTGGAGGACTCATCACCAGGAGGATGGCGCACATGGAACATGGAGATGGAGATCACCATGGTGAACAGGTTCTATGGAGATGGAGATCACCATATGAAAACGGGCCATACTATGTCACAAGCTGTGTGAATGCTATTCTATTTATGTTTTACTTTCTGCATGCTGTGATGTTAGAAGTAGAACGATCCCTCGCAAATTTTAAGTTAGTATGCCCTCCCAACTAAAAACTTGCACCGTCCCATGTCTTGTACAATTAGTGGTGGGTCTATGAAATTAGGGTACCACTAGTTTTCCTTGACTAGACGGGTTTGTGTCGGACACTTACACGCATAAGGGTTGGTTTGCTTAACAAGGTTATCTTAACGGTTAAGGACCTTGGGGTATAAAGGTTGGGCGCCGAGACATAGAGATGTCACCCAACAACAGGAGTCATATGTGATATGATTAGCAAAAGTTGCTTACCGATCTACCTCGTTTGCTAGCGGTGATGCTAAAGCTCACTAGTAGACTTGTTAGTTGTGGATCCTGAATCACTAAGTTTCAATAGAGGGATATTGATTTTAGTGGGAGTAGATTCTGTTAAAATAGTTTAATGTAATTTACTCTATCATGGATACGTTTGTCTTAGTGTATTTTGCATTACTTTTGTTGTAGATTAAATGGCACCTAGCAACACCACCGCATCGTTTGCTTTGCGTTCGGTCCTTGTGAAGGACAAGTTGAATGGAACAAACTACTCGGATTGGATCCGTAACCTGAGAATTGTTCTCAGGGCTGAGAAAAAGGAAGATGTTCTAGACACCCCACTACCACCAGTACCTGCTGATGATGCATCTGCTGCCGTTAAGGCTGCTTACAAGAAGGCATTTGATGCTAATCTTGAGGTAACCTGCCTTATGCTTGCTTGCATGGAGCCCGAGCTGCAGATGCAGTTCGAGACAAATCATGAGGCACACGATATGATCGTGGCGCTCAAGGACATGTTCCAGACACAGGCTAGGACTGAAAGGTTCAATGTGTCCAAAGCCTTTCTGGAGTGCAAGTTAGCAGAAGGCGCAGCAGTAGGACCACATGTAATCAAGATGGTTGGTTACACTCAGCGATTGGAGAAGCTGGGCTTCCCAATGGGCAAAGAGTTGGCCACTGACTTCATTCTTTCCTCTCTTCCGCCTAGCTATGGGAACTTCATCTCGAACTACCATATGCATGGGACGGAGAAGGGATTGAATGAGCTATGTGGTATGCTCAAGACAGCAGAGGTAGACATTAAGAAAAGCGCTAGTACCAGCCATGTGATGGCTGTACAGAACAAGCCTACCTTCAAGAAGAAGGGCAATTCTTGGAAGAAGAAGGGTAAGGCTGGAGTGTCCAAGCCAAACCCAGCGCCCAAGGCTAAAGCTGGACCTGCTCCAGATAAAGAGTGCTTTTACTGTCATGAACTTGGTCACTGGAAGAGAAACTGCAAGCAGTACCTAGCTTCGTTGAAGAACGGCGGAAGTAAGAGTACTTCTACCTCAGGTACGCTTGTTGTTAATGTTATAGACAACATATTTCTTGCTGATACAGTTATTAATTCTTGGGTATTTGATACCGGATCGGTTGCTCATATTTGCAATTCGATGCAGGGAATGATAAGAAGTAGAAGCGTGGAAAGAGGAGAAGTTGATTTCCGCGTGGGCAATAATGCAAGAGTTGCTGCGTTGACCGTCGGGACGATGCAACTCCACCTCCCATCAGGATTTATTATGGAGTTGAATAATTGTTATTTTGTTCCTAGTTTAAGTCGAAACATTTTGTCTCCTTCATGTTTGATGAAGGATGGTTATTCATTTGCGAGTGAAAACAATGGTTGTGTGATCTCTAAGAATAATATGTTTATGGCTTTTGCACCCATTGTGAATGGATTATTTGTTTTAAATCTTGATGGTTCACCTGTCTGTAATGTAAGTGCTAAAAGGCCTCGGCCTAATGATTTGAGTCCTACCTACTTATGGCATTGTCGTTTGGGTCATATAAGTGAAAAGCGCATGAAGAAGCTCCATTCTGATGGACTTCTAACTTCGTTTAATTTTGAATCATACGAGACATGCGAGGCTTGCTTGCTAGGCAAGATGACCAAGACGTCTTTCACAGGATTTCCTGAGAGAGCAGTAGACTTGTTGGAACTCGTACATAGTGATGTATGCGGACCAATGAGCACGACGGCTAGAGGAGGATTCCAATACTTCATAACTTTCACTGATGATTTTAGTAGATATGGCTATGTCTACTTGATGAGGCACAAGTCTGAAACCTTTGAAAAGTTCAAGGAATTTCAGAATGAAGTTGAAAATCAGCGTGGCAAGAAAATTAAGGCCTTACGATCTGATCGTGGAGGCGAGTATTTGAGCCACGAGTTTAGCAATCATCTAAAGAGTTGCGGAATTGTTCCACAACTTACGCCGCCTGGAACACCTCAGAGAAACGGTGTGTCCGAGCGACGTAATCGAACTTTGTTAGACATGGTTCGATCAATGATGAGCCAGTCGGACCTACCGTTGTCATTTTGGGGATACGCTCTAGAAACAGCAGCTTTCACACTTAATAGGGTACCATCTAAATCCGTAGTTAAGACACCATATGAGATATGGACTGGAAAGGTTCCTAGTTTGTCTTTTCTAAAGATTTGGGGATGTGAAGTGTTTGTCAAGCGACTTCAGTCGGACAAGATCACACCCAAGTCGGATAAGTGCATTTTCGTGGGATATCCAAAGGAAACTTTGGGATATTATTTCTACAACCGATCAGAAGGCAAAGTGTTTGTCGCTCGGAACGGGGTTTTCCTAGAGAAAGAGTTTCTCAAAGGAGAAAAGAGTGGAAAGACAGTGCATCTTGAAGAAGTTCAAGATGAGCCAATCGGGATAGAATCAATGAGTGATGCTAACGTAGCAGAACAAGTTGAGATACCCATGGCAAGAGAAGCACCGCCACAACCACGAAGGTCGGCAAGGCTCCGCGAAATGCGGGAAATATTATTGTTGGACAATGATGAGCCTGCGACATATGCAGAAGCAATGATGGACCCAGACTCCGAAAAATGGCAGAGTGCCATGCAATCCGAAATAGAGTCCATGGGAGACAATCAAGTTTGGAACTTGGTTGACCCGCCTGATGGTGTTAAAGCCATAGAGTGCAAGTGGATCTATAAGAAGAAAAAGGACATGGATGGAAATGTTCACATCTATAAAGCACGACTTGTCGCAAAAGGTTTTCGACAAGTTCAAGGAGTTGACTACGACGAGACCTTCTCGCCCGTAGTGATGCTTAAGTCCATTCGGATTATTCTAGCTATAGCTGCATATTTCGATTATGAGATATGGCAGATGGATGTCAAGACAGCTTTCCTGAATGGAAACCTAGCTGAGGACGTGTATATGATACAGCCCGAGGGTTTTGTCGATCCGAAAAATGCTGGAAAGGTATGCAAGCTTCAGAGATCCATTTATGGATTGAAGCAAGCATCTAGGAGTTGGAACATTCGTTTTGATGAAGTGGTCAAAGGGTTTGACTTCACCAAGAACGAAGAAGAGTCTTGTGTTTACAAGAAGGTTAGTGGGAGCTCTGTAGTATTTCTAATCTTATATGTGGATGACATATTACTGATTGGAAATAACATTCCTATGCTTGAGTCCGTGAAGACTTCACTGAAAAATAGTTTTTCGATGAAGGACTTAGGGGAAGCGGCATATATTCTGGGCATTAAGATCTATAGAGATAGATCGAGAAGGCTTATAGGTTTGAGCCAAGATACTTATATTGACAAAGTGTTGAAGCGGTTCAGCATGGAAGAGGCAAAGAAAGGGTTCTTGCCTATATCACATGGCATACATCTCAGCAAGACTCAGTGTCCTTCGACTGCTGATGAGCGGGATCGCATGAGTAGAGTGCCATATGCCTCGGCTATTGGATCTATCATGTATGCAATGATAAGTACTCGCCCAGATGTTTCATATGCGCTAAGTATGACAAGCAGACACCAATCTAATCCAGGTGAGAGTCACTGGACAGCGGTGAAAAACATTCTTAAGTACTTGAGAAGGACTAAAGATATGTTCCTCGTCTATGAAGGTCAGGAGGAGCTCGTTGTAACAGGTTACACCGATGCTAGTTTCCAGACCGACAGAGATGATTCAAAGTCACAATCAGGATTTGTGTTCACGCTAAATGGTGGTGCTGTTAGTTGGAAGAGTTCCAAGCAGGAGACGGTGGCCGATTCTACGACAGAAGCCGAGTACATCGCGGCTTCGGAAGCCGCGAAGGAAGGTGTTTGGATAAGGAATTTCCTCATTGAGCTTGGTGTGTTCCCGAATGCGTCCAGCCCATTGAATCTCTACTGTGATAACAATGGGGCAATTGCGCAAGCAAAGGAGCCAAGGAACCACCAGAAGAACAAACACGTAATGCGGCGATTTCATCTCATTCGAGACCTCGTTAACCGGGGTGAGATCAAGATATGCAAAATACACACTGATCTGAACATTTCTGATCCGTTGACAAAACCACTCCCGCAGGCTAAGCATGATGCGCATGTAAGAGCTATGGGTATTAGGTACCTTCTAGATTGACTCTAGTGCAAGTGGGAGACTGTTGGAGGTATGCCCTAGAGGCAATCATAGAGATGATGATATTCCATTTGTATCCATGATTTGTATGTTGTGTTCATTGAATATTCATTAAAGGCTACTTGAATTGATTTGCAATTATGTGAATTGTATGTGAAACTCTTTACTTGTATGGTTATTCTAAAGTTGTCCCTAGTCAGAGTTCATGTGAGGACACACATGAATATTAGACTAGCACATGTATTAGTTGATGACTATGTTTCACAAGTCATGGACATGGAGATGTTGAACTAATAATGTGGACACATGTGGAGACATGTGTTAGGACTGACCCAACACGAGAAGTAGTTCTCTCTTTAAACAACATATACGCTTTGTCCTTAGACCTGAGATTGTCGCATGTATTCTAGATGTGGATCGACCTACTTAGGGGCTATCAAACGCTACGCCGTAACAGGGTAGTTATAAAGGTAGCTTTCGGGTTTGTCAAGAAGCATGCTATGAGACATGGTCAATCAAGATGGGATTTGCCCCTCTCTGATTGAGAGTGATATCTCTGGGCCCCTCGAGTGATCGGATCCGAAAATGCATGGCCATGCTACGTACGGTTAAGAGTTAACCTACAAAGGGATTCCGAATCACAGGATCGAGAAAGAGTGGTCGGCTTGAAGCTAGACCAAATATCGTGAGGCAAAGGGAATAGCATGTATATTATGTTGTGATGGTTCGTCTGATATGATCTTCGTGTGTGTATAGGAGTTGGCACGTCTTGCTAGAGGCCGCTACCGACTATTGGGCCGAGTAGGAGTACTCGGGCCATGTCTATACGTAACCGAACCCATAGGGTCACACACTTAAGGGGCTGGAAGCCCAATTCGGATCTGATCCTAGTTGGATTAGGTTTAGGAGTACTAATGGGCCTCGGATCCAGAGGCCCATCAGGAACCTCTATAAATAGAGGGGTGGGGGCGCCCTAGGGTTTACACCTTTTGGCAAAACACACCTGCCGCGCCTCCCACGCCCTCGCCTGTTGCAAGTCGTGGATCTAGCAGTCCGGCTTGCGACGCTTCCTCCCTGCACGTGTGGATACCTTGGAGGTGTTGCGCCTGCAACACTTGGACGAGCCATCGACGAGCCGCCGACGAGCCACGACGAGCCGACGACGAGCCGCGGTACCGGAGGCGATCTTGCTGTGCACGTGGACGAGCTGCTGAGGAGCTGCTGGACATGATCGACTACGTACGACTACGTTGATCGACTACGTACGACTACGTGATCGTCTTCACTGCATCGACGCATATCTACATCTTCCGCACCAGTAGTGCGTCGAGTGGTAATCCCGTGATCCTTATACGGCAGTTCTTCCTGGTTATACGCGGTAGAAATTTTGATTTGCGCTAGTGTAGCCTACCTCGTATCCCTACACCAACACCACCCCGCCCGGCAGCCAGTAACCGTTGTTTTACTTGCGGCAATGAAGGGCACTTTGCAAAGGACTGCCCCAGGAACAAGAATCAACAGCAAGGTCAGAACCCCATGGCAACCAGAGGAAGAAGGCCCAAGGTGCATGTCCGACAAGGCCGACTCAACTACACCAGCTTGACCGAGCTCCCCGAAGGTGCGCCAGTAATGACGGGTACTTTCCTCGTTTTAAATCAAGCTGTTGTTGTGTTGTTTGATTCGAGAGCCTCTCATAGCTTTATCGGGAGTAAGGCTAGGGAAAGATGTGAGCTGGATGTCGGTCAGACTAAGGAACCTTATGTGATCGCCACTCCTGGAGGGAGGATAACATCGGATCAGATTGTTATTCTTGTACCTCTCCAACTAGGCCCCACCCTCTTCTAGGAAAACCTTATCATCCTTGACCTAGAAGGCATAGATGTCATCCTTGGTATGGAGTGGATGGCCCGACATCATGTGGTTCTAGATACATCAGCCCGATCCCTCTGCATCAGTTCACCCTCCCATGGCAGTTCTACCATATCCTTGACCCATCCTGAGTCTGCGCTTCCTTGTGCCTACCCCCTATCGGGAGCCCATCTAAAAGACCTCCCTGTTATCTGTGAGTACCCTGACGTGTTTCCGGAGGATTTGCCAGGTATGCCACCTGATAGAGAAGTGGAGTTTTCCATAGAGTTGATTCCTGGCATAGCCCCTATATCTAAGAGACCCTATCGGATGCCACCCGCTGAGTTAGCCGAGTTGAAGACCCAGTTGCATGATCTGTTGGAAAAAGGCTTCATCCGACCCAGTACATCATCTTGGGGTTGCCCTGCCATGTTTGTGAAGAAGAAGGATGGCAGTCTACGTATGTGTGTGGATTACCGACCCCTCAATGCTGTGACCGTCAAGAACAAGTATCCACTGCCACGCATTGATGTCTTGTTTGATCAGTTAGCCGGAGCAAAAGTGTTCTCCAAGATCGATCTTCGTTCTAGTTATCACCAAATCAAGATCCGACCCTGCGACATACCCAAAACAGCTTTCTCTACCAGATATGGACTGTACGAGTACCTAGTCATGTCCTTTGGACTCACCAATGCACCCGCTTATTTCATGTACCTCATGAACTCGGTATTCATGCCCGAGCTGGATAAGTTCGTAGTGGTGTTCATTGATGATATTCTAGTGTACTCGAAGAACGAAGAAGAGCATGCCGACCATCTTCATATAGTTCTCCAACAGCTAAGAGATCACCAACTCTATGCCAAGTTCTCCAAGTGTGAGTTCTGGTTGGATAGTGTCAAGTTTTTGGGACACACTATCTCTAAGGATGGTATTGCCGTTGACCCCAGTAAGGTGCAGGAAGTCATGGAATGGAAGCCTCCTGCCTCAGTGCACCAGATCAGAAGTTTCCTTGGACTGGCTAGCTACTATCGGCGTTTCATACCGGATTTCTCTAAGATAGCTAAGCCGATGACCGAGTTGTTGAAGAAAGAGGTCAAATTTGTGTGGGACAACAAGTGTGAAGAAGACCCCTGCAGTTCGACCTTGGTGATCATGTGTACCTTCGAGTCTCCCCGACCAAAGGAGTACAACGGTTTGGAGTCAAAGGCAAGTTAGCTCCCCGTTATGTTGGCCCTTATGAGATTGTGGAGATATGTGGACCCGTTGCTTACCGGATCCAACTCCCAGAACAGCTATCGGCCATACACGATGTTTTCCACATATCTCAACTGAAGAAATGTGTCCGAGTTCCAGCAGAGATCTTAGAGCAAGAATAGCTTCAGGTAGAGCCTGACCTGACCTACGCCGAGTACCCAGATCGAGTTCTTGACCAGAAGGAAAGGCACACCCGACGCCAAGTGGTAAAGATGTACAAGATCCTCTGGAGAAACCACACCAAAGATGAAGCAACATGGGAAACGGACGAATATCTGAACAAGCGCTTTCCAGGTTTTCTATCTCATCTAGGAGGTAAAAACGTCACCCGCTTTTGATGCCTGAATCTCGGGACGAGATTCTTTTTAAGAGGGGTAGGCTGTGACGACCGACCCCTAAACCTTCCAAGTTAATCTCAATCGGAGCCCTTGATCATAGTCATCTGTCTTGTTTTACCACGCCGAGTGCTCAGCTTTCCACCCGGTTCCGACCCCGGAAGACCCGACCCTTCCCGTTTCGCTCCTCTCCCGACCCCGGCGAGCTCAGCCCACCGTCGGATCCTTCTAAATCTTCCTCAACGTCCGTTCTATCCGCCCGGTGAACCCGCAAGATCTTTTCCCCCAGATCCTCCGCGACAGGCGCACTCGAGTTGCATGCCCGCTTCAGAGTCTCCCTGCCGCGTGGCTCGTCTTCTCCGACGCCCGCCGCGCAGTTTTGTCTCTGGCTCGCGACCAAGTGGGTCATCGCGCCCCCTTCCCCAATGGCAGCGGAAGCCCCTCTGCACCCTTTCTGCAGAACCTCGCCTCCCGCGCCCATCATCACGCCGCCAGATCCCGGCCCCAGAGCCCGATGTCGCCCGTCTTTTTCATCACTTCAACCACAGTCATGCCGCCTGGTCCCCGCTACACGACGATTCCCCCATCGCCAACCCCGACCGCGGTAGCGACAGCTCCTTTCCCCGCCCTGTCAGAAGCCGCTCGACAATCTGTTGCTCCGCGCTCGCCCGCGCTCCCGCGGCTGCCTGTCTTCTCACCTGTGCGCCCTCGATTCTAGCGCCGTTAAACCGGTCGTTTCCATCAAATCTTCCGCACGGCGACGCCCGCTTTCCGCCAAATCTCAACCACCGGTCTACCCGCTCCTACGCCGCCCTGACGGTAGAGCCCAATGATTGCTGGCGTCACCCCCGGAGTCCTGCACCACCGCCCTCTTCGCTCAATCGCCGCCCCGGCAGAGCACTCCATTGCTTCTCCCCGGCCTTCGCGCCGCTCCCCATCTCTCTCTCCCGCGCCGCTTCCTTCTCAGTTCCAGCGGCTATAAAAGGAATGCGCCAGCCGTCGGAGTTCCCTCCGCCATTGTTGCCTTAGCCATTCTCTCGCTCCCTGCTCAAGCTCCTAGCGCCACCCACCAAGTTCTTGAGGAGCTCTGCTCTCAGATTCTCTCTCAGTTTTCTCCAAGTCACCCAGCCGCTTGCTCCTCTTTGCTGCGTAAAAGCTTTCTTGTGATCTGCAAGAAGCACCGCCGCCGCCGTAGCATTCCCAGTCTTAGCCGTTGTTCAAGCTTTAGTTTCCCCACCCAAGTCTGCTTCTTCCCGACCCCAAGCTTTCCTTTCAGGAAGAAGGTGAGTTGCCGACCCCAGTCCGCTTCGCCCGACCCCTCCTATCCGCCCGACCCCGGTTCCGTCTCGCCCGACCCTGTCTGTTCCGCCGACCCTTATCCGCCTCGCCCGAGGGTTCGGCTGTGATCTTTTTCTTCAACCCGAGGGTGTATGTGTAAAACTTAGGAACCCTCCAGCGCTTGCGTACGAGGACCCCTAGTACATCACATTCTCTAGTTCAAGGATCAGATCATAAGTTCCTTTCCAACCCTTGCCTCTTGATCATCACCAGCTCTCTTGAACCTCCATACCCTCCTGCTCTTTGTCGCGAGTTTCTGGGCTCAGGCGAGCCAGTGTTGCTGTTGAAATAACCATCTATGCTAACTTTGCATTGCATTCGTGTAGAGTTGCACCTCGCCGACGGCTTCTACGAGCTGCACCCGGCACCAGAAGGAGAAGGTGTAGCCGAGCTCCTGCCCGCCGAAGCCGAAGTCGCCCTAGAAGTCGAGCAGTTTCCTTCCTCTTTGCTCGAAGGCAAGCCCCGGTTGCATGAAAACCCTATGTGTTTTACCAGACTTGCGCATGCCTTCTGTAACATGCTTGTGCATTTACGTATAGGAGTTGTTTGAAACCCTAGATGCATGACCTAGTTATCCCCATGATCTGAGCACTAGCTGTTGGACCGAGTAGTTGCCCTGCTTAACTAGGAGACGGTAAAAGTCAAGTGATCTCCTGTCACTCGCGAGTTGTAGGAGTTGCATGTTTACTCTTCTGGTGGTTCCTTGGCTCCTTTGCTTGCGCAATTGCCCCATTGTTATCACACTAGAGATTCAATGGGCTGGACGCATTCGGGAACACACCAAGCTCAATGAGGAAATTCCTTATCCAAACACCTTTCTTCGCGGCTTCCGAAGCCGCGATGTACTCGGCTTCTATCGTAGAATCGGCCACCGTCTCCTGCTTGGAACTCTTCCAACTAACAGCACCACCATTTAGTGTGAACACAAATCCTGATTGTGACTTTGAATCATCTCTGTCGGTTTGGAAACTAGCATCGGTGTAACCTGTTACAACGAGCTCCTCCTGACCTCCATAGATGAGGAACATATCTTTAGTCCTTCTCAAGTACTTAAGAATGTTTTTCACCGCTGTCCAGTGACTCTCACCTGGATCAGATTGGTGTCTGCTTGTCATACTTAGCGCATATGAAACATCTGGGCGAGTACTTATCATTGCATACATGATAGATCCAATAGCCGAGGCATATGGCACTCTACTCATGCGATCCCGCTCATCAGCAGTCGAAGGACACTGAGTCTTGCTGAGATGTATGCCATGTGACATAGGCAAGAACCCTTTCTTTGCCTCTTCCATGCCGAACTGCTTCAACACTTTGTCAATATAAGTATCTTGGCTCAAACCTATAAGCCTTCTCGATCTATCTCTATAGATCTTAATGCCCAGAATATATGCCGCTTCCCCTAAGTCCTTCATCGAAAAACTATTTTTCAGTGAAGTCTTTACGGACTCAAGCATAGGAATGTTATTTCCAATCAGTAATATGTCATCCACATATAAGATTAGAAATACTACAGAGCTCCCACTAACCTTCTTGTAAACACAAGACTCTTCTTCATTCTTGGTGAAGTCAAACCCTTTGACCACTTCATCAAAATGAATGTTCCAACTCCTAGATGCTTGCTTCAATCCATAAATGGATCTCTGAAGCTTGCATACCTTTCCAGCATTTTTCGGATCGACAAAACCCTCGGGCTGTATCATATACACGTCCTCAGCTAGGTTTCCCTTCAGGAAAGCTGTCTTGACATCCATCTGCCATATCTCATAATCGAAATATGCAGCTATAGCTAGAATAATCCGAATGGACTTAAGCATCACTACGGGCGAGAAGGTCTCGTCGTAGTCAACTCCTTGAACTTGTCGAAAACCTTTTGCGACAAGTCGTGCTTTATAGATGTGAACATTTCCATCCATGTCCTTTTTCTTCTTATAGATCCACTTGCACTCTATGGCTTTAACACCATCAGGCGGGTCAACCAAGTTCCAAACTTGATTGTCTCCCATGGACTCTATTTCGGATTGCATGGCACTCTACCATTTTTCGGAGTCTGGGTCCATCATTGCTTCTGCATATGTCGCAGGCTCATCATTGTCCAACAATAATATTTCCCGCATTTCGCGGAGCCTTGCCGACCTTCGTGGTTGTGGCGGTGCTTCTCTTGCCATGGGTATCTCAACTTGTTCTGCTACGTTAGCATCATTCATTGATTCTTGCCCGATCGGCTCATCTTGAACTTCTTCAAGATGCATTGTCTTTCCACTCTTTTCTCCTTTGAGAAACTCTTTCTCTAGGAAAACCCCGTTCCGAGCGACAAACACTTTGCCTTCTGATCGGTTGTAGAAATAATATCCCAAAGTTTCCTTTGGATATCCCACGAAAATGAACTTATCCAACTTGGGTGTGATCTTGTCCGACTGAAGTCGCTTGACAAACACTTCACATCCCCAAATCTTTAGAAAAGACAAACTAGGAACCTTTTCAGTCCACATCTCATATGGTGTCTTAACTACGGATTTAGATGGTACCCTATTAAGTGTGAAAGCTGCTGTTTCTAGAGCGTATCCCCAAAATAACAACGGTAGGTCCGACTGGCTCATCATTGATCGAACCATGTCTAACAAAGTTCGATTACATCGCTCGGACACACCATTTCTCTGAGGTGTTCCAGGCGGCGTAAGTTGTGGAACAATTCCGCAACTCTTTAGATGATTGCTAAACTCGTGGCTCAAATACTCGCCTCCACGATCAGATCGTAAGGCCTTAATTTTCTTGCCACGCTGATTTTCAACTTCATTCCGAAATTCCTTGAACTTTTCAAAGGTTTCAGATTGGTGTCTCATCAAGTAGACATAGCCATATCTACTAAAATCATCAGTGAAAGTTATGAAGTATTGGAATCCTCCTCTAGCCGTCGTGCTCATTGGTCCGCATACATCACTATGTACGAGTTCCAACAAGTCTACTGCTCTCTCAGGAAATCCTGTGAAAGGCGTCTTGGTCATATTGCCTAGCAAGCAAGCCTCACATGTTTCGTATGATTCAAAATCAAACGAAGTTAGAAGTCCATCAGAATGGAGCTTCTTCATGCGTTTTTCACTTATATGACCCAAACGACAATGCCACAAGTAAGTAGGACTCAAATCATTAGGCCGAGGCCTTTTAGCACTTACATTACAGACAAGTGAACCATCAAGATTTAAAACAAACAATCCATTCACAATGGGTGCAAAAGCCATAAACATATTATTCTTAGAGATCACACAACCATTGTTTTCACTCGCAAATGAATAACCATCCTTCATCAAGCATGAAGGAGACAAAATGTTTCGACTTAAACTAGGAACAAAATAACAATTATTCAACTCCATAATAAATCCTGACGGGAGGTGGAGTTGCATCGTCCCGACGGTCAAAGCAGCAACTCTTGCATTATTGCCCACGCGGAAATCAACTTCTCCTCTTTCCACGCTTCTACTTCTTATCATTCCCTTTATCGAATTGCAAATATGAGCAACCGATCCGGTATCAAATACCCAAGAATTAATAATTGTATCAGCGAGAAATATGTTGTCTATAACATTAACAACAAGCGTACCTGAGGTAGAAGTACTCTTACTTCCGCCATTCTTCAAGGAAGCTAGGTACTGCTTGCAGTTTCTCTTCCAGTGACCAAGTTCATGACAGTAAAAGCACTCCTTGTCTGGAGGAGGTCCAGGTCCAGCTTTAACCTTGGGCGTTGGGTTTGGCTTGGACGTTCCAGCCTTGCCCTTCTTCTTCCAAGAATTGCCCTTCTTATTAAAGCTAGGCTTGTTCTGTATCGCCATCACATGGCTGGTACTAGCGCTTTTCTTGATGTCAGCCTCTGCTGTTTTAAGCATGCCACACAGCTCATTCAGACCCTTCTCCGTCCCATGCATATGGTAGTTCGAGATGAAGTTCCCATAGCTAGGCGGAAGAGACGAAAGAATGAAATCAGTGGCCAACTCTTGGCCCAGTGGGAAGCCCAGCTTCTCCAACCGTTGAGTGTAACCAACCATCTTGATTACGTGTGGTCCTACTGCTGCGCCTTCTGCTAGCTTGCTCTCAACAAAGGCCTTAAACACATTGAACCTTTCAGTCCTGGCCTGTGTTTGGAACATGTCTCTAAGAGCCACGATCATATCGTGCGCCTCATGGTTTGTTTCGAACTGCATCTGCAGCTCGGGTTCCATGCAAGCAAGCATAAGGCAGCTTACTTCAAGGTTAGCATCACATGCCTTCTTGTAAGCATTCTTAGCAGCAGCGGGTGCATCATCAGCAGGTTCTTCTGGTAGTGGGTTGTCTAGAACATCTTCCTTTTTCTCAGCCCTGAGAACAATTCTCAGGTTACGGATCCAATCCGAGTAGTTTGTTCCATTCAACTTGTCCTTCTCAAGGACCGAACGCAAAGCAAACAATGCGGTGGTGTTGCTAGGTGTCATTTAATCTACAACAAAAGTAATGCAAAATACACTAAGACAAACGTATCCATGATAGAGCAAATTACATTAAACTATTTTAACAGAATCTACTCCCACTAAAATCAATATCCCTCTATTGAAACTTAGTGATTCAGGATCCACAACTAACAAGTCTACTAGTGAGCTTTAGCATCACCGCTAGCAAATGAGGTAGATCGGTAAGCAACTTTTGCTAATCATATCACATATGACTCCTGTTGTTGGGTGACATCTCTATGTCTCGGCGCCCAACCTTTATGCCCCAAGGTCCTTAACCGTTAAGATAACCTTGTTAAGCAAACCAACCCTTATGCGTGTAAGTGTCCAACACAAACCCGTCTAGTCAAGGAAACTAGTGGCACCCTAATTTCATAGACCGACCACTAATTGTACAAGACATGGGACGGTGCAAGTTTTAGTTGGGAGGGCATACTAACTTAAACTTTTGAGGGATCGTTCTACTTCTAACATCACAGCATGCAGAAAGTAAAACATAAACAGAATAGCATTCACACAGCTTGTGACACAGTATGGCCCGTTTTCATATGGTGATCTCCATCTCCATAGAACCTGTTCACCATGGTGATCTCCATCTCCATGTTCCATGTGCGCCATCCTCCTGGTGATGAGTCCTCCAAGAACTAGAGCATGCTATTACGCCTAATAGCTAGAAAGAATCTAGTAATGAAGATTACATAGTTGCTTGGATCATCACAGATTGGTACGCAGACCATTAAATACAATAAAGTGACAACACGTATGGCTCCTGCCGTGTTGCCGTACGCGCGACACGCAGGTCACGAAATGAGTTACACACATGCATCACATACACAAGGGGGCCATACTGATCACAAGATACATACATACATCCTGCAAAACAGAGTTAGGCGTCCTAACGTTCCAAACTTCGGAGGCCCGAAACTCCATCTTCCAAGCCGAATTTGGGGAATCTAATTTCGCCAAAAACGGTCAAGCCATTGAAATTCATGTGTAACTTTTTCTGTAGATCAATTTTCGTATAAAAATCGCCCCAATCCGAGATTGTACCGAAAAGTTACGGCTGATTTACCGAAGCATACGCATACGGCAAAATCCCGACCCCGGCAGTAGATCCCATCTACTATTGCACATCTAATGCGCCTGGCGTATGACCCTGGATCTCGATTCAACCAATCATATTGATCTTCACTCACTGCAACTGGATTTACGTGTATCACTTAACTCCGATGGCGGAAACCGACCGGTAGGAGTATGTCGTTACACTACCATTGCAGCAAGGGCACGAAATCAGGACATAGATCAAACAGAGAACTCGCATATCTCCATATGCACACATCCCGAATCCAAAACTAAGCAGCTAAGGCTCTTGATACCACTGTTGGGATACGAGGTAGGCTACACTAGCGCAAATCAAAATTTCTACCGCGTATAACCAGGAAGAACTGCCGTATAAGGATCATGATAGAGTCGGAGTGCCCGATCTTTCGGTGAGTGAAGATAAATTCGACTTGGTGGAAGTAGACCCTCACGATCCGACTACGACGAGCGAACCCGAAGCGCCAATGCAATCGCTGAACCAACTCCCGATGGTTACCAACCTCGCTGGTGTGAGATCAGCCTGATCACGAAGATCGATTCCTGTCCGCAATCGAAGAACGAACAAGAAAGAGAGGCGAGCAATCTAAATATCACTCGAAGGTGGAGTTCTGAATCACAAGGACAGCGCGTATTTGCGCGTGTTCAAGAGTAGCTAAAGCTAGATGTAAAACAAAACTCAAGTCGTAAACAAAAAGGACTCGGACTAAATAAAGGGGGCGCAGCCCCTGGAGTCCGAAGGGGTCACGGCGCCCAACCCTAGGCGCCCCACCTGGGCTGCCCTGTTGGGCCATCTTCTTATTCCGATGGGCCTTCGTTCCTTAACAGCATGATGAAGTTTAATTCTCTCGCACGGGCTCGAGTGATTGGCCCAACTGGAGGAGCAACTGGAGGCGCCTGAGGTGCTGCTGGTGTAGATGTACTCGTGGTGTCCTCATCAGATCACCTTCTTGAACTGAAGTCGTCCTCGACGGCAACTCCTCATCTTCGCCCACATACGGTTTCAAATCTGCAACATTAAAACTCGTGGAAACACCAAACTCCGCAGGCAGGTCAAGGATATAAGCATTATCATTAATCTTGGTTAGCACTTTAAAAGGACCAGCCGCACGTGGCATCAATTTAGAACGACGTAAGGTAGGAAAACGGTCCTTCCTCAAATGCAACCACACGTGCAGGGAGGAAGCGTCGCAAGCCGGATTGCTAGATCCGCGAGTTGCAACAGGTGAGGGCGTGGGAGGCGCGGCAAGTGTGTTTCGGCAAAAAGGTGTAAACCCTAGGGCGCCCCCACCCCTCTATTTATAGAGGTTCCTGATGGGCCTCTGGATCCGAGGCCCATTAGTACTCCTAAACCTAATCCAACTCGGATCAGATCCGAATTGGGCTTCCAGCCCCTTAAGTGTGTGACCCTATGGGTTCGGATACGTATAGACATGGCAAGAGTACTCTTACTCGGCCCAATAGTCGGTAGCGGCCTCTAGCAAGACGTGCCAACTCCTATACGCACACGAAGATCATATCAGACGAACCATCACAACATAATATACATGCTATTCCCTTTGCCTCATGATATTTGGTCTAGCTTCAAGCCGACCGCTCTTTCTCGATCTTGTGATTCGGAATCCCTTTGTAGGTTAACTCTTAACCGTACGTAGCATGGCCATGCATTTTCGGATCCGATCACTCGAGGGGCCCAGAGATATCACTCGCAATCAGAGAGGGGCAAATCCCATCTTGATTGACCATGTCTCATAGCATGCTTGTTGACAAACCCGAAAGCTACCTTTATAACTACCCTGTTACGGCGTAGCGTTTGATAGCCCCTAAGTAGGTCGATCCACATCTAGAATGATGAGGACATCACATGCTTGGATACAACCATATTGGCATCTTTTGACTCCGAGGTGAAACGATTCTTTATCATAATTATATGTGACACATTTGATGAATTGATGCTGCACCATGATGTGTATTCGTTGTCAATTTCAGAAATACATACATGGATCAAAAATAGTGTTAAACACACATGGAAGGCATGGAGGACCAAAGAAGTAGATTGGGGGCCAAGTCCAAGTATTCCTAACGTCCTCCACCAGGCCACCACGTCACTTTTGGCCCAAGGAAAGAAAGAGATCCAATCCAACACGTTTTGGTGCTGGATTCGGACTACAGTTCTGGCCCAACTTGCAACGACCGCCACGACCTCATCCGGACTCCGTTTTGGGCGTTCAAGTACTCTTTGGAATCCTTATGAAGTCTATTTTCATATGGATCCGGACTCATGTCCATATCTAGTCTGAGGCGACCGCAATCATCGAAATACTACCGAGAGATTTTCTGTCCACAGGTGCTGCGTCGCCCTATTTTGGCCCGATGGGCCGTGTATCAAGTTGGGTCCATTAGGGACGTGTCCTAGGGTTGGAGCACGACCCCAACACCCCCCTGGTCGTCCTCCTAGGTATTAATAAGGATTAGAGCCGCCACGAACAGATTGGGTTTTTGTTTAGATCAAGTTTAGCTCTCGCTACTTGCCTGTAAGCGCGCGTGCTGGATCAGCCGCCCGTCTTGCTGTCTTCGGAACCCCACTTTATTGAGATTGAGTTGGAAACCTTCATCTTCATCTAGTAAATTCAGTACTTGTTATACTTGTTCTTGCTAGTTCTTCGATTGCTTGCAGGACGAGTGCCCTAGTGGCCGGGAGACGCGCTCCACAAGATCGCGGCAGCCATTGGAGGTGGTGTATCGGTTGCTAAGGCGCAGCTTGGAAGGCTGTAGTCGGGCCGTGAACGTCGTCTCCATCCACCAATCGAGTTATCCACGCCTCTCTCATCGAAAGATCGGGAATCAACCCTAGCGGGTTCATATCAGTTGGTATCAGAGCAAGGTTTATCGGTGAGAGACTTCTAGTTCTTTGCTGTTTTTAATTTCCTATAGTCCAGAAAAGGCCAAAAAATTAGTAGCTGAGTTCTCCATAATCCCAAAAAAACCTTTGAGCCTTTTACTATTACTGCTTAGTTAGGGCTTATTGAATTAACGGTTGCATCGTCGTGTCAAGTTGCTGGTCTTAGCGTCTAGTCGTTTAGAGTTTCGAGTTCTTGTCACGTTTGTGTCACTATCGCAGATTTGAGTTTATTTGTTTCTCTCCACAAATCAGATTGGATTTTCCAAATTCCTTTGTTTTGTTTACCACTATTAACCAAATCACATCCTTGGAGCTTTCATCCACGTCCATATTTCCATCTCCAAAAAGAAAATCCCACAAGTTCAAATCAGAATTCGTTTCGGAGTCCTGTTTCATCTTGAGAAGAAAAGCACCATATTTCCTTTGTTAGGAGTCCGAATAAGGAGTTTGAATACAATCTGGAAACCTGAACTTATCCTCTTTCCAACGGATCTGTCCTTGGTCCCAAATTCTTTTTGAGCACTTCGGAATCACCCTGGAGATTTGCATATCTGCTGGATTTGCAAAACAGCCACTTGTTTGACTTTGCTACTGAATCACCCTTTCCATGGAAATATTTAATTTTTGTAAGTAGCTTGTTATCTCTTGTTGCAAAATTTGAGCTCTGTGCTACTTGAAAAAAAAAGAAAAGAAAAAAAAACAGAAAGAAAGAAAGAAAGAAAAGAAAAAAAAACAGAAAGAAAGAAAGAAAGAAAGAAGAGAAGGGTTTTTCTTTTGTTGTTTTTCCTCTCCTTGTGATCCTTCCTTGCTGCAGCTTAGTGACTTCGTTTGTGTCCAGGCTCGCGTCTCTAGCACGTACTAGCCTAGGACCAGCACAATAACGTCGTTGAGCGTTTGTTCAATTTGCTTGCAACTAACGTGGTTCTAGTACTTCCTTGCTTTAGCCCACCTAGAGCTCCACATATTCGACTACAGCTTGGAAGGCTGTAGTCGGGCCGTGAACGTCGTCTCCATCCACCAATCGAGTTATCCACGCCTCTCTCATCGAAAGATCGGGAATCAACCCTAGCGGGTACATGCGACAATCTCAGGTCTAAGGACAAAGCGTATATGTTGTTTAAAGAGAGAACTACTTCTCGTGTTGGGTCAGTCCTAACACATGTCTCCACATGTGTCCACATTATTAGTTCAACATCTCCATGTCCATGACTTGTGAAACATAGTCATCAACTAATACATGTGCTAGTCTAATATTCATGTGTGTCCTCACATGAACTCCGACTAGGGACAACTTTAGAATAACCATACAAGTAAAGAGTTTCACATACAATTCACATAATTGCAAATCAATTCAAGTAGCCTTTAATGGATATTCAATGAACACAATATACAAATCATGGATACAAATGGAATATCATCATCTCTATGATTGCCTCTAGGGCATACCTCCAACAGTCTCCCACTTGCACTAGAGTCAATCTAGAAGGTACCTAATACCCATAGCTCTTACATGCGCATCATGCTTAGCCTGTGGGAGTGGTTTTGTCAACGGATCAGAAATGTTCAGATCCGTGTGTATTTTACATATCTTGATCTCACCCCGGTTAACGAAGTCTCGAATGAGATGAAATCGCCGCATTACGTGTTTGTTCTTCTGGTGGTTCCTTGGCTCCTTTGCTTGCGCAATTGCCCCATTGTTATCACAGTAGAGATTCAATGGGCTGGACGCATTCGGGAACACACCAAGCTCAATGAGGAAATTCCTTATCCAAACACCTTTCTTCGCGGCTTCCGAAGCCGCGATGTACTCGGCTTCTGTCGTAGAATCGGCCACCGTCTCCTGCTTGGAACTCTTCCAACTAACAGCACCACCATTCAGCGTGAACACAAATCCTGATTGTGACTTTGAATCATCTCTGTCGGTTTGGAAACTAGAATCGGTGTAACCTGTTACAACGAGCTCCTCCTCACCTCCATAGACGAGGAACATATCTTTAGTCCTTCTCAAGTACTTAAGAATGTTTTTCACCGCTGTCCAGTGACTCTCACCTGGATCAGATTGGTGTCTGCTTGTCATACTTAGCGCATATGAAACATCTGGGCGAGTACTTATCATTGCATACATGATAGATCCAATAGCCGAGGCATATGGCACTCTACTCATGCGATCCCGCTCATCAGCAGTCGAAGGACACTAAGTCTTGCTGAGATGTATGCCATGTGACATAGGCAAGAACCCTTTCTTTGCCTCTTTCATGCTGAACCGCTTCAACACTTTGTCAATGTAAGTATCTTGGCTTAAACCTATAAGCCTTCTCGATCTATCTCTATAGATCTTAATGCCCAGAATATATGCCGCTTCCCCTAAGTCCTTCATCGAAAAACTATTTTTCAGTGAAGTCTTTACGGACTCAAGCATAGGAATGTTATTTCCAATCAGTAATATGTCATCCACATATAAGATTAGAAATACTACAGAGCTCCCACTAACCTTCTTGTAAACACAAGACTCTTCTTCGTTCTTGGTGAAGTCAAACCCTTTGACCACTTCATCAAAATGAATGTTCCAACTCCTAGATGCTTGCTTCAATCCATAAATGGATCTCTGAAGCTTGCATACCTTTCCAGAATTTTTCGGATCGACAAAACCCTCGGGCTGTATCATATACACGTCCTCAGCTAGGTTTCCCTTCAGGAAAGCTGTCTTGACATCCATCTGCCATATCTCATAATCGAAATATGCAGCTATAGCTAGAATAATCCGAATGGACTTAAGCATCACTACGGGCGAGAAGGTCTCGTCGTAGTCAACTCCTTGAACTTGTCGAAAACTTTTTGCGACAAGTCGTGCTTTATAGATGTGAACATTTCCATCCATGTCCTTTTTCTTCTTATAGATCCACTTGCACTCTATGGCTTTAACACCATCAGGCGGGTCAACCAAGTTCCAAACTTGATTGTCTCCCATGGACTCTATTTCGGATTGCATGGCACTCTGCCATTTTTCGGAGTCTGGGTCCATCATTGCTTCTGCATATGTCGCAGGCTCATCATTGTCCAACAATAATATTTCTCGCATTTCGCGGAGCCTTGCTGACCTTCGTGGTTGTGGCGGTGCTTCTCTTGCCATGGGTATCTCAACTTGTTCTGCTACGTTAGCATCACTCATTGATTCTTGCCCGATTGGCTCATCTTGAACTTCTTCAAGATGCACTGTCTTTCCACTCTTTTCTCCTTTGAGAAACTCTTTCTCTAGGAAAACCCCGTTCCGAGCGACAAACACTTTGCCTTCTGATCGGTTGTAGAAATAATATCCCAAAGTTTCCTTTGGATATCCCACGAAAATGCACTTATCCGACTTGGGTGTGATCTTGTCCGACTGAAGTCGCTTGACAAACACTTCACATCCCCAAATCTTTAGAAAAGACAAACTAGGAACCTTTCCAGTCCACATCTCATATGGTGTCTTAACTACGGATTTAGATGGTACCCTATTAAGTGTGAAAGCTGCTGTTTCTAGAGCGTATCCCCAAAATGACAACGGTAGGTCCGACTGGCTCATCATTGATCGAACCATGTCTAACAAAGTTCGATTACGTCGCTCGGACACACCGTTTCTCTGAGGTGTTCCAGGCGGCGTAAGTTGTGGAACAATTCCGCAACTCTTTAGATGATTGCTAAACTCGTGGCTCAAATACTCGCCTCCACGATCAGATCGTAAGGCCTTAATTTTCTTGCCACGCTGATTTTCAACTTCATTCTGAAATTCCTTGAACTTTTCAAAGGTTTCAGACTTGTGCCTCATCAAGTAGACATAGCCATATCTACTAAAATCATCAGTGAAAGTTATGAAGTATTGGAATCCTCCTCTAGCCGTTGTGCTCATTGGTCCGCATACATCACTATGTACGAGTTCCAACAAGTCTACTGCTCTCTCAGGAAATCCTGTGAAAGGCGTCTTGGTCATCTTGCCTAGCAAGCAAGCCTCACATGTTTCGTATGATTCAAAATCAAACGAAGTTAGAAGTCCATCAGAATGGAGCTTCTTCATGCGTTTTTCACTTATATGACCCAAACGACAATGCCACAAGTAGGTAGGACTCAAATCATTAGGCCGAGGCCTTTTAGCACTTACATTACAGACAGGTGAACCATCAAGATTTAAAACAAACAATTCATTCACAATGGGTGCAAAAGCCATAGACATATTATTCTTAGAGATCACACAACCATTGTTTTCACTCGCAAATGAATAACCATCCTTCATCAAGCATGAAGGAGACAAAATGTTTCGACTTAAACTAGGAACAAAATAACAATTATTCAACTCCATAATAAATCCTGACGGGAGGTGGAGTTGCATCGTCCCGACGGTCAAAGCAGCAACTCTTGCATTATTGCCCACGCGGATGACCATGCACAGGAAGCGACCTCCGGATGCGTGGATGTCGTGAGGCTAGGTTCACCATGCATGGTTAAAGAACTCGAATCGATTCGTCTGCCTCTCACAGTTTGAGATTGCTTGATCGCTATGTCACCCTGAGTAAATGAGGAATCTGATGATGGCATGTTTGTTGATATATCTACACCTCTTGTTTGGCTCTATGATTGCTTAGAATAGGTTGCAAAACCTAGACCGGCTAATGAACTTAAAACTGGAGCTAAAACTGGAAAATAAGGTTTTACTTAGTGCTTTGGCAAACAAACCCCTCAGCCAAAAGCCTTGCATGTCTAGAAGTGTGGAGTAGCTTACTCCTATCGGTTAAGTCTTGTTGAGCTTAGTAGCTCAGCCTTGTTGTGGCTCCTGTTTTTCAGGTGAAGTTGCTGCTCCCGACCCCTCTCTTGCTGGCGCTTGGCCGCCCCAGCTCCCGCCGGGCTGGACGATCGAGTGGGACCCCTCCTCGGACGGCGAGGAGAGGAACCTGTGATGTCCCGGTTGGCCTCACCAGGGATGTCTGACCCCGACGATTTCTTCCGCTAGTGGTTTTATCTTTTGCTGTTTTCCTTGGAACCCTGTAAAACTCTGATGTTGGATTTTATGGCCGAGCTAAATGGGTAAACTTGTTTAACTCAGTGGACTCGTTGTATTCTCTGGAACCACTCACCTTCATGTGGGTTTGCTAGACTCGATCCTGTTCAAGTGGTTAAATCGGATGAAATCCGACGGCATTTCGTGTTAACTTGGTTTAGGCAGGAGTGTCGCATGTTAAGCGGCTTAACCCTGCTTAATCAAGCTAATCCAAAGTGGATCCGCCACAGCTGGTATCAGAGCCGTGTTTAGCATTTCAGAGAACACAACAAGCCCTAAACACTTCTTTGAAAAGATAAAAGTTGCAAGAAACTTTTGAAAAATCTCGTACGATCGTTAAGGATGGCTTTAGTGCGAGAGGCCCTAGGGGATTTTGGGGTTGTTTTAGGTGACTAATAATTACTTGGTTATTTTGCTAACCCCTCCAGCACTTCGCCATGTTTGTCATACGTGTGCCGAGTTCCGCATCGCGAGCATGCGAAGGTTGATAGGGAGTTCTATTCAAAGGACCCTATCCTCGTGGTTGTTTTCACCCACGTCTATCACACGTGCGCAGGTTCCGTATGAACTCCATACGAAGGTTGGTACGGTTCGATTCCAACGAACCTATCAGCACGGTTGGTTCGCCACGTTTGTCATACGTGTGCCGATTCCGCATCACGAGTATGCGAAGGGTTATATGGTTCCATTCAAAGGGAACCTATTTCCACGGTTGAGTGCTGTCCATGCAGCCTTAAACGCATGGGTGCCGTTCCTATAGTGAGCGGTAATGTTTGGGAACGCTTTCGTGGGTGCTGGCACGAAAGGTTCGTGTGTTGGTGTTTTTTCTACAGGTACGCTAACCGCGTTCATTTAGAAGATGTTGTAGAACCGACTAGTTACTATAGGGAGAGACGTAATTGTTGCCTTGTCACCGGCACTAACCGCGTAAGACCCGAGTTTGGGCAGTTGTTTTTGGTTATGTGTAAGGTAGGCCGTGCATGCGTCATAATTAAAAAGCTGTAAGGTTTCCTTCTCAACAGCAACCTCGTTCAGAAGAGTTCTTTTGGATCTAAGGATTTCTAGTTTCTTTTAGTTGCTCTCGGTCAAAACCGTATGCTTCTTTGTCCGACCCCTGATCCTTGGAGTCTATCTCACGTGGTTTCGGTTTCTTGGTTCCAGATGGCTGTTCCCGGGCATGTTCTTTTTGGAGCGGACGGTACTTTCCAATCGACGTGTCTGCATTTCGAGGGATTCCCTGCGATTCTGTGGGATACGTTGAAGTGGTTTGGGTACCAGTCCCCGCCCTTGTACGCCGGACGGTTATATCTGGAGCAGGGTATCCAGACCTGCCAAGTGCAGGCGGTGGTACCTCCTCCCCCTGCTCGGCTTGACTGGCCCTCTTTCGGCATTATAGCCTATGGCCTCGCTCCTGAGGATACATGGGAGTCTGTCGTCCTTTAGCTTCTCACCCAGTTCTGTCAGCTGCACCCCTTGGAGATCACGCTCGACCCGATCGGCCTTTTTCCCGTCAGGAACCGGCTGGACCCGGCATGGCTTGACCGTGTCGGGAACATTGAAGTGCTAGCCACCACATGCGCCATGGTCACATTCTAGTGTACTCGAAGAATGAAGAAGAGCATGCCGACCATCTTCATATAGTTCTCCAACGGCTAAGAGATCACCAACTCTATGCCAAGTTCTCCAAGTGTGAGTTCTGGTTGGATAGTGTCAAGTTTTTGGGACACACTATCTCTAAGGATGGTATTGCCGTTGACCCCAGTAAGGTGCAGGAAGTCATGGAATGGAAGCCTCCTGCCTCAGTGCACCAGATCAGAAGTTTCCTTGGACTGGCTGGCTACTATCGGCGTTTCATACCGGATTTCTCTAAGATAGCTAAGCCGATGACCGAGTTGTTGAAGAAAGAGGTCAAATTTGTGTGGGACAACAAGTGTGAAGAAGACCCCTGCAGTTCGACCTTGGTGATCATGTGTACCTTCGAGTCTCCCCGACCAAAGGAGTACAATGGTTTGGAGTCAAAGGCAAGTTAGCTCCCCGTTATGTTGGCCCTTATGAGATTGTGGAGATATGTGGACCCGTTGCTTACCGGATCCAACTCCCAGAACAGCTATCGGCCATACACGATGTTTTCCACATATCTCAACTGAAGAAATGTGTCCGAGTTCCAGCAGAGATCTTAGAGCAAGAATAGCTTCAGGTAGAGCCCGACCTGACCTACGCCGAGTACCCAGATCGAGTTCTTGACCAGAAGGAAAGGCACACCCGACGCCAAGTGGTAAAGATGTACAAGATCCTCTGGAGAAACCACACCAAAGATGAAGCAACATGGGAAACGGACGAATATCTGAACAAGCGCTTTCCAAGTTTTCTATCTCATCTAGGAGGTAAAAACGTCACCCGCTTTTGATGCCTGAATCTCGGGACGAGATTCTTTTTAAGAGGGGTAGGCTGTGACGACCGACCCCTAAACCTTCCAAGTTAATCTCAATCGGAGCCCTTGATCATAGTCATCTGTCTTGTTTTTCAGGTGAAGTTGCTGCTCCCGACCCCTCTCTTGCTGGCGCTTGGCCGCCCCAGCTCCCGCCGGGCTGGACGGTCGAGTGGGACCCCTCCTCGGACGGCGAGGAGAGGAACCTGTGACGTCCCGGTTGGCCTCACCAGGGATGTCCGACCCTGACGATTTCTTCCGCTAGTGGTTTTATCTTTTGCTATTTTCCTTGGAACCCTGTAAAACTCTGATGTTGGATTTTATGGCCGAGCTAAATGGGTAAACTTGTTTAACTCAGTGGACTCGTTGTATTCTCTGGAACCACTCACCTTCGTGTGGGTTTGCTAGACTCGATTCTGTTCAAGTGGTTAAATCGGATGAAATCCGACGGCATTTCGTGTTAACTTGGTTTAGGCAGGAGTGTCACATGTTAAGCGGCTTAACCCTGCTTAATGAAGCTAATCCGAAGTGGATCTGCCACAGTTCTTTGGGATGAGTTGAAGATTGGCCACTGTATAAATTTGTCTCTATCCCATATGGAGAGGAACGACTCCTTAGTCATGGTGGCATCTTATTTCTGGTCTAACGCCCTTAACATGTTCCTTTTTGGCCATGGTCTAATGACTTCGACTCTGGCCGATGTCCTGATGTTGACTGGTCTTGACGTTTCCTCCGTCGATACGCCCTTCGATCTTCTAACCAAGCCTTCTCTCCGTCTAGAAACAAAGGGCATTAGCGGATGGAAAGGTTTCGTCGAAAAGAACATGAAGACTAGGCCCATTACTGATAGAGAGTATACAACCTTCTTGATGATGTGGCTAGAAAAGCACTTATTCTGCGGCAGATCGGTCAGCCCCACCTCCAACACACAAGCCTTGGTTGAGGACTAGCAAGAGGTGCCACTATCCCTGGGATCGGTCTATCATATGATTCATCAGATCACCATGAAGTTATCATCTGGAGAACCAATTGGGAACCCTGGTGGTCCCTAGTGGTTCATCACCCTTTGGCTTAACTTGTACATGAATAAAATCTTCAGAGAGCGAATCGAAGCCAAGACCTTCCCCAATATTGAATTAGAGACCGACCCATTGTCACGACGCCCTTGTACCTCTTTTGGTGAGGCTGTGTCATCCTTCCCTACCAGCAAATTCACTCCCTCAAGAATAGCTGCATATTTTAGATGCTTTTACATCGGCTTTAGTGAAGAAACCACGAGCTAGTATCTGTACCAGCGAGAAGAGCCGCTTTTTGAGAATCCCAATTGCTTTGACTCGGACACTAATTCTTTTGAAGATAGGATTATGGACCTCTTGATCAAGCCCGAGACCCTTCCAGCAAACTTCTTGATAGAGTCGGAGTGCCCGATCTTTCGGTGAGTGGAGATAAATTCGACTTGGTGGAAGTAGACCCTCACGATCCAACTACGACGAGCGAACCCGAAGCGCCAATGTAATCGCTGAACCAACTTCCTGTGGTTACCAACCTTGCTGGCGCAAGATCAGCATGATCACGAAGATCAATTCCTGTCCGCAATCGAAGAACGAACAAGAAAGAGAGGCGAGCTGTGGCGGAACCACCTCGGATTAGCTTGATTACTCAGAGTTCAGCCGCCTAACATGCGACACCCCTGGTTAACTCAAGCCAACGCGAAGCGCCGTCGGACTTCATCCGATTTAACCACTTTAAACAGGATCGAGTTCAACAAACCCACACAAAGGTGAGCGGTTATAGAGAATACAACAAGTCCACTGAGTTTAAACAGTCTTACTCAAAGAGTTCGGCCATAAAATTTTAACATCAGAGTTTTATAACAAAAGACAACAGAGAAACACTAGCGGAAGACTTCGTCGGGGTCGGACGTCCGGGCGAGGCCAGCCAGAACATCACTGAGTCCTCTCCTCGCCGTCCGAGGAGGGGTCCCACTCGACCGTCCAGCCTGGCGGGAGCTGGGGCGGCCAAGCGCCAACAAGGGAGGGGTCGGGAACTGCAACTTCACCTGAAAAACAGGAGCCACAACAAGGCTGAGCTACTAAGCTCAACAAGACTTAACCGGAGAGGAGCCAACTACTCTCCCAACTAGACATGCAAGGCTTCTTGGCTGAGGGGTTTGATTTGCCAAAAGCACTAGTAACCTATTTTCAAGTTTTAGCTCCGGTTCTAGATTTACTTACCAGTCTAGGTTGTGCAACTTATTCTAAGCAAACATCGAGCCAAAACATGTGTTTAGATAAAAACAACAATATTGCCATCATCAGATTCCTCATTTACTCAGGGTGACATAGCGATCAAGTAATCTCAACTGTGAGAGGCAGACGAATCGATTCGAGTTCTTTAACCATGCATGGTGAACCTAGCCCCACGACATCCACGCACCCGGAGGTCGCTTCCTGTGTCGGCCTTCCCCATCAATCCCCTAACCCGTGTCGGGCCCATTTCCTTTGGTGCAAGGTTCCACAGACCCGGTCTCTGCCGTTCTGTGACCACGCTTTGCCACCACGTGCGACAACCAGCAGGGGAAACTCCATTCCAAGAACAATGGGGCGACCGCTCACGTCTAGGTTCAATCAGGTACTAGGCTTCCTCATCCCATACTAAGTATGAGGCTAGTACTTTCAAACACTTGATCACGAACACCACCACTGTCGGGCCTTAGCAAGTTTTCATAAACAGACAGGGCAACCATCCGACCACCAAAGTGTTACCAAAGCCCTGCCCCGTCCATCATCCTTATAGTTGTAACAGGAGAGTAAACATGCAATTCCTATAACTCGCGAGTGACAGGAAATCACTCGGCTTTTACCGTTTTCCTAGTTAAGCAATGCAGCTACTCGGTCCAACAGCTAGTGTTCATATCAAGGGTTACTAAGTCATGCATTTAGGGTTCCAAACAACTCCTATACGTAAATGCACAAACAAGTTACAGAAGGCATGCGCAAGTCTGGTAAGACTCATAGGACGTTCATGCAACCGGGGCTTGCCTGCAAACAAAAAGGGCTGGGACGGCTCGACTTCGGGGGTGGCTTCGACTTCCGCGGGCAGGAACTCGGCTACAGCTTCTTCTTCGGACGCCGGGTGCAGCTCGTAGAAGCCGTCAGCGAGATGCAGCTCTACACGAATGCAATGCAAGGGTTAGCTTAAGCATTTTGATTTGACAGCAACACTGGCTCTCCTGAGCCCAGAAATTTGCGACAAAGAGCAGGTGGTGGAGGCTGTTTGAGAGAGCTGAGGATGATCAACAGGTAAGGGTAGGAAGAGAAACTAGTGGTCTGATCCTTGAACTAGAGGATGTGATAACTGGGGTCCTCAGACGTAGGCGCTGAAGGGTTCCCACGTTTTACACATACACCCTCGAGTTGAAGAAAAAGATCACAGCCAAGCCCTCAGGCGAGGCGGACAAGGGTCGACGAACAGACAGGGTCGGACGAGACGGAACTAGGGTCGGGCGGATAGGAGGGGTCGGGCGAGACGGACTTAGGGTCGGCACTCACCTTCTTCCTGAAAGGAAAGCTTGGGGTCGGGAAGAGGCAGACTTGGGCGTGGAACTAAAGCTTTGAGCAGGGACTAAGATTGGCGATACTCCGGCGGCGGCGCTGCTTCTTGCGGATCACAAGAGAGCTCTACGCAGCACAAGGGAGCACGCTGCTGGTGACTTGGATGAACTGAGAAGGAACTGGGAGAAGAACTCCTCAAGACTGGGCGGATGGCACTAGGAGCTTGAGCAGGGAGCTAGAGGAAACTAAGGGCAACAAAGGCGGAGGGAACTCCGGCGACGGGGGCATTCCTTTTATAGCTGCTGGAGCAGAGGAACGGAAACATCGCGGAGAGAGAGAAGGGGAGCGGCGCGAAGGCCGGGGAGACGCAATGGAGTGCTCTGCCGTGGTGGCGATTGAGCAAACCGGGCGGTGCTGCAGAACTCCGGGGGTGACGCCAGCGATCATTGCGCTACTCCGTCAGGGCGGCGTAGGCGCGGGTAGACCGGTGGTTGGGATTTGGCGGAGAGCGGGCGTCGTCGTGCGGGAGAGGTGATAGAAGCGACCGGTTAAACGGCGCTAGGATCGAGGGCGCACAGGTGGGAGAACAAGCGGACACGGCGCGGGGGAGAGCGCGGAACAACAGATTGTCGGGCGGCGTCTGACAGAGCGGGGAAAGGAACTGTCGCGGCCGCGGTCGGGGTTGGCGATGGGGGAATCGTCGTGTAGCGACGACCAGCCGGCGCAACTGTTGCTGGAAGGGACGGAAAAGACAAGCGACATCGGTCTTCGGGGCCGGGATCTGGTATCGCGATGGTGGGCGCGGGAGATGAGGGTCTGCAGAAAGGGTGCAGAGGGCTTCCGCTGCTATTGGGGGAAAAGGGCGCGGGAACCCACTCGGTCGCTTGCCAGAGACAAAACTGAGCTGTGGCGTCGGAGAAGACGAGCCACGCGGCAGGAAAGCTCTGAGGCGGCCATGCAACTCGAGTGCGGCTGATGCGGGGGATCTGGAAAAAGATCTCACGGGTCCACCGGAGGAAAAAGATCGGACGGGTGAGGAAGATCAGCAGGATCCGACGGAGGGCTGAACTCGCCAGGGTTGGGAAAAAGGAACGAAGCGGTAGGGGTCGGATCTCAGGGGTCGGAATTGGCGGAAGACTGAGCACTTAGGTGCGGTCAACAGAACAGATGACTGAGGTTAAGGGCTGAGATCAAACCTAACTGGGAAAGGTTAGGGGTCGGTCGTTATAGCCTACCCCTCTTAAAAAGAATCTCGTCCCGAGATTCGAGATCTAGGGTGTGCTGTTCTTACCTCCTTGATGGGATAGAAAACCTGGAAAACGCTTGTTCAGATATTCTTCCGTCTCCCATGTTGCTTCATCTTCGGTGTGGTTTCTCTAGAGGATCTTGTACATCTTTACCATTTGGCGTCGGGTGTGCCTTTCCTTCTGGTCAAGAACTCGATCTGGGTATTCGGCGTAGGTCAGGTCGGGTTCTACTTGAAGCTGTTCTTGTTCTAGGATCTCTGCTGGAACTCGGACACATTTCTTCAGCTGAGACACATGGAAAACATCATGTATGGCTGACAGCTGCTCTGGGAGTTGGATCCTGTAAGCGACGGGTCCACATATCTCCACAATCTCATAAGGGCCAATGTAACGGGGAGCTAACTTGCCCTTTATTCCAAACCGTTGCACTCCTTTGGTTGGGGAGACTCTAAGGTACACATGGTCACCAAGGTTGAACTGCAGGGGTCTTCTCCGCTGGTCAGAGTAACTCTTCTGTCGAGATTGGGCAGCCTTGAGATTTGCCTGAATTACCTTCACTTGCTCCTTGGCTTCTGCCACTAAGTCAGGGCCATAAACCTGCCTCTCTCCTGGTTGGGACCAATTCAAGGGTGTCCTGCATCTTCGGCCGTACAAGGCCTCAAACGGTGCCATCTTCAAACTGGCCTGGTAGCTGTTATTGTAGGAGAACTCTGCTAAGGGCAGGCACTTGTCCCAGTTTTTGTCATAGTGGATGACACAGGCTCTTAACATGTCTTCAAGGATCTGGTTGACTCTCTCGGTTTGGCCATCGGTTTGGGGATGATATGTTGAGCTTCGAATGAGCTTGGTGCCCATAGATGTTTGTAATTGCTCCCAAAAACGTGCCACAAACTGAACTCCTCTGTCTGAGACTATAGTCTTGGGTACGCCATGTAGGGAAACGATACGGTCGAGGTACAACTCTGCATATTGCCTGGCTGTGTAGGTGGTACGAACAGGAAAGAAATGTGCCGTCTTGGTCAGACGGTCCACTATAACCCAGATAGAATCATACCGTTGAGTTGTAAGGGGTAACCCAACTATGAAGTCCATGCTGATGTCTTCCCATTTCCAAGATGGAATAGGTAGCAGCTGCAAGGTCCCTGCTACCTTCAAGTGACTGGCCTTGACACGTTGACAAGTGTCACATTCTGAAACATAGCTAGCTATCTCCGGTTTCATCCCACTCCACCAAAAGGTCTGACGGAGATCGTGGTACATCTTGTTACTGCCAGGGTGGATTGAGAACTTGGAAAGATGAGCTTCATCTAGGATCTGCCTTCTCAACTCAGGGTCGGCGGGCACTACCAGTCGGTTTCCATAGTACACACCTCCCGTTTGGTCCTGCCGGAAAAGCTTATATCCCTCGTCTTTTACCAAGACCTTACTGATGATCCGTTTTACTTCTTCATCCTTAGCTTGTGCTGATCGAATCCGGTCCTCCAAAACTGAGTCAAGGATGATGTGATCAAGGGTTCCATGGGGAACAAGCTCTAGACTTAGTTTTCCCATCTCGTGACACAAAGTGTCGGTGAAGGCTGTTGACAACAAGCAGTTGCAACGGGGTTTGCGACTGAGGGCATCAGCCACCACATTGGCCTTGCCAGGATGATAGTGCACTTCCAAGTCATAATCCTTTATCAACTCCAGCCATCTTCTCTGACGCATGTTGAGATCGGCTTGCGTGAAGATGTACTTGAGGCTCTTGTGGTTGGTATAGATGTTACAGTGAGCTCCCATTAAGTAGTGCCTCCATATCTTCAAGGCATGTATCACTGCTGCCAACTCAAGGTCATGGGTCGGGTAGTTCAGCTCATGAGGTCGCAACGCACGTGAGGCATAGGCAATGACTCGGCTGTCTTGCATAAGAACACATCCGAGTCCAGTGCCAGAGGCGTCACAGTATACGTCATACGGCCTAGAGGGGTCGGGTTGAGCCAAAACTGGGGCGGTGGTTAACAAGTGCTTCAGGGTTTTGAAAGCTTCTTCGCAGTTGGTGTCCCACACAAACTTGACCTCTTTCTTTAACAACTCGGTCATCGGCTTAGCTATCTTGGAGAAATCCGGTATAAAACGCCGATAGTAACCTGCCAGTCCGAGGAAACTCCGGATCTGGTGTACCGAGACAGGAGACTTCCATTCCATGACCTCTTGCACCTTACTGGGATCCACGGCAATACCGTCCTTGGAGATAGTGTGTCCCAAAAACTTGACACTATCCAACCAAAACTCACACTTGGAGAACTTTGCATAAAGTTGGTGATCTCTCAGTCGCTGGAGAACTATATGAAGATGGTTGGCATGCTCTTCCTTGTCCTTTGAGTACACTAGGATATCATCAATGAACACCACTACAAACTTGTCCAGCTCGGGCATAAACACCGAGTTCATAAGGTACATGAAGTAAGCAGGCGCATTGGTGAGTCCAAAGGACATGACTAGGTACTCATACAGTCCATATCTGGTAGAGAAAGCTGTCTTGGGTACGTCGCAAGGTCGAATCTTGATTTGGTGATAACCAGAACGAAGATCGATCTTGGAGAACACTTTTGCTCCGGCTAACTGGTCGAACAAAACATCAATGCGGGGCAGTGGGTACTTATTCTTGACTGTTACCGCATTGAGGGGTCGGTAATCCACACACATCCGTAAACTGCCGTCTTTCTTCTTCACAAACAGGGCGGGGCAACCCCAAGATGACGTACTGGGTCGAATGAAGCCCTTTTCCAACAGATCATGCAACTGGGTCTTCAACACTGCTAACTCAGCGGGTGGCATTCGATAGGGTCTCTTAGATATCGGAGCTGTGCCAAGAACCAACTCTATAGAAAACTCCACTTCTCTGTCAGGTGGCATGCCCGGCAAGTCTTCTGGAAACACATCTGGGTACTCATAGATGACAGGGAGGTCTTCTAGACGGGATCCCAAAAGAGGATAGGCACTAGGAGTCAAAGACTCAGGATGGGTCAAGGATAGGGTAGCACTGCCATGAGAGGGCGAGCTGATGGAAAGAGATCGGGCTGAGGTATCTAAAACAACACGATGTCGGGCCATCCAATCCATGCCAAGGATGACGTCTAAGCCTTCGAGGTCAAGGATGATAAGGTTTTCCTTGAAGAGGGTGGGGCCTAGCTGGAGAGGTACAAGAATAACGACCTGATCCGACGTTATCCTTCCTCCAGGAGTGGCGATCACATAGGGTTCCTTAGTGTGACCTACACTTAGCCCACATCTTTCCCTTGCCTTACTCCCGATAAAGCTATGAGAGGCTCCCGAATCAAACAACACCACAACAGCTTGATTTAAAACAAGAAAAGTACCCGTCATTACTGACGCACCTTCGGGTAGTTCGGTCAAGCTGGTGTAGTTGAGTCGGCCTTGTCGGACTTGCACCTTGGGCCTTCTTCCTCTGGCTGCCATGGGGTTCTGGCCTTGCTGCTGAGCCTTGCTCCTGGGGCAGTCCCTTGCAAAATGCCCCTCATTGCCGCAGGTGAAACATCTGTTACTGGCTGCCGGACGAGGTGGCATTGGCAGGGTCGGCCGAAGTACTTGCGGTTGGAAGCCTGGGGAACTAGGCATTGTTGCCGGCGGGGGTCGGGCGATCCATTTCCCTGACTGTTGGGGTCGGCCAGGGGCTTGTGGAGGGATCATCCGAAACCTTCGGGCTGGCGGGCTCGGAAGAGCCACAGAGGCTTTCCTCTTCTGGTCGGCCTTGAGAGCTTGCATGCAATCCTCCTGGGAGATGGCCAGATTGACCAACTCGTTATAGGTGTCCACCCGGATGGGGTTCAGCCTTTCCCTGAGCTCCAAGCTCAGTCCTCGGTGGAATCTGTCCCGCTTCTTCTCATCTGTGTCCGCGTGATACCCCGCGTAACAGCATAGGTCGTTGAACGCCTGGGCGTAGTGCAGCACATCCCGAGTTCCCTGGGTGAGGGCCAGAAACTCGTTGAGCTTGCGCTCCAAGAGACCTTCAGGAATGTGATGCGCCTTGAACGCCGTCTTAAACTCGTTCCAACTGACCACGTGGCCAGCAGGTAGCATGGCATGGTAGTGGTCCCACCAAAGCCGTGCGGAACCACGCAGCTGCTGAGCTGCGAACCGCGCCTTGTTGTTGTCAGGGCATGGAGCGGTAAGGAGCTCGAACTTGGATTCGATCGTACGAACCCATGCATCAGCGTCGAGCGGTTCTTGGGTCTTTTGGAACAACGGGGGCTGCGTCCCCAGAAAGTCCTCATATCTTGCGATATGCTGCTGCTGCTGTGCTCTACCACCATGTGGCTGCTGTTGCCCTTGCACCAGATGCCTGAGCAGCTCAGTTTGAGTTGCTAGGATTGCCTCCAATGGCGATGGTGGTGGGGGCGGGGGAAGATCCTGGCGCTGATCACTACCACTGGGCATAGTTCCAGACCTCGTGCGGTGCGCCATCTTCAAGAGTTAACGCCCCATCAATCTTATAACCTTAGGTGTACTCCAGCAATCGGGAACGTATGAATTAAATCCTTTAATGCGACTCTTGCCAACGGTGCATCACACTCCTTATAGAGGAAGCACATTCCTCCCATTTTCATCACCGATAGCCCCTACTTGCCCTGGTACTCCACTTTAGGTACCCACACCACATACAGACTCCTAGGGTCTCATCCACTCGAACCAAGGGGTCGGATACGGTCCGTACTCGAAGAGGGTCGGACAAGGCGGTAACTGCCTTAAGGGTCGGCGCACTCTAGCTCGCAAACTAGGGTCGGCCAACTGAACAGGCTCCCCGAAAACAACACAGGGTTACGGCACCACTCACTCAACCTTAGCATCCACACCATTCGGAAAGGATAAAACTATGCACTGCACTGGGTTGACTTTATACACAACGACGTTTCAACACAGGGAGTACTCAACTCAAGGCTAACCTATTACAACTTTCCAAAACTAGGCTGCCGAGGAGTACAACAAAAAGAAAGAAGGTTCCCTGAGAACCCTTAAGCTACCACTGGACACTATGAGTCGGAGAAGGGGCGCCATCTTCTTCTATGTCCATGCTGGACGCTCCCTCGTCTTCCTCAGGGTCCTCCTGAGCTTCAAGTTGCATGTTGAGGGCATGCATATCTTCAAGCTCAGCTTGGTGCTCCTCTAGGTGGGCATTGGCAACGGCCAATTCCATTTCCACCTCCATTTTCTCCTTCGAGAGCTCGATCATGCCGTCCACGAGGTCGGCAACTTCTCCTTCCAGCTCGGATATCCGGTCTTGCATGTCGTGGATCTGGATTCCACGTTGGATCAGCTGGTAGGTTTGGCCTACCAGGTCTCTTCTAGCTGCCTGGAGGTACCCGTAGGTGTCTGCAGCCGTCCGAGCAAAGAGAGTCATGGCTCTTCCTTGGAGCTCTATCAGCCGGTAGAAAGCAGCCATGCAACGGACGTCGGTGGAGATGGTGAGCGTGGCACAGGTAGTGGCCAACACCTCGAGGTTTCCGATGCGGTCCAGCCAGGCCGGGTCCAACCGACTCCTGACGGGAAAAAGACCGATCGGGTCCAGGGTGATCTCCACAGGATGGAACTGAGAGAACTGCGTGAGCAACTGGAGAGCGGCGGATTCCCACGTATCTTCCGGAGAAAGACCGTAGGCTATGATGCCCAGAGAGGGCCAGTCGGGCCGCGAGAAAGGGGGTGGCACCAGTGCTTGCACCTGGCACGTCTGGATGCCCTGCTCCACATACAGCCGCCCAGAATACAGGGGTGGGGACTGATACCCAAACCATCTCAACGTATCCCACAAGATCGTGGGAAACCCCTCGAAATGTAGGCATGTTGATTGGAAGGTATCGTCTGCTCCAAACACCACATGCCCGGGAGCAGCCATCTGGAACCAAGAAAATCGAAGCCATGTGAGATAACTCCGAGGATCAGGGATCAGATAGAGAAGCAGAAGGGCTTAACCGAGAGCAACTAAGAGGAGCTAGAAATCCTTAAATCCAAAAGAACTCTGTCGGACAGGGTTGCTGTTGAGAAGAGAACATTACAGATTTTTTTTTTGGTATGACGCATGCACGGCCTACCGTACTCTTAACCAAAAACAACTGCCCGAACCTTGGGTCTTACGCGGTCAGCGCCGGTGACAAGGCAACAATACGTCTCTCCCTATATTAACTAGTCGGTTCTAGCAACGTCTTAACGAACGCGGTTAGCAACCTGCAGAAAACACACACACGAACCTTTCGTGCCAGCACCCACGAAAGCGTTCCCAAACATTACCGTTCACTATAGGAACGGCACCCATGCGTTTAAGGCTGCATGGACAGCACTCAACCGTGGAAATAGGTTCCTTCCGAATAGAACCACATAACCCTTCGCATACTCGTGATGCGGCATCGGCACACGTATGATAGACGTGCCGAAACAACCGTGCCAATAGGTTCGTTGGAATCGAACCGTATCAACCTTCGTATGGATCACATACGGAACCTGCGCACGTATAATAGACGTGGGCGAAAACAACCGCGAAGATAGGGTCCCTTGAATGGAACTCCCTATCAACCCTCGCATGCTCGTGATGCGGAACTCGGCACACGTATAACAGACGTGGCGAAGTGCTGGAGGAGTTAGCAACATAACCAGATACTTATTAGTCACCTGAAACAACCCCAAAATCCCCTAGGGCCTCTCACACTAAGTCATCCTTAACGATCGTACGAGATTTTCGAAAGGTTCTTGCAACTTTTATATTTTCAAAGAAGTGTTTAGGGCTCATTGGGTTCTCTGATATGCCAAACTCGGCTCTGATACCAGCTGTGGCGGAACCACCTCGGATTAGCTTGATTACTCAGAGTTCAGCCGCCTAACATGCGACACCCCTGGTTAACTCAAGCCAACGCAAAGCGCCGTCGGACTTCATCCGATTTAACCACTTTAAACAGGATCGAGTTCAGCAAACCCACACAAAGGTGAGCGGTTACAGAGAATACAACAAGTCCACTGAGTTTAAACAGTCTTACTCAAAGAGTTCGGCCATAAAATTTTAACATCAGAGTTTTATAACAAAAGACAACAGAGAAAACACTAGCGGAAGACTTCGTCGGGGTCGGACGTCCGGGCGAGGCCAGCCAGACCATCACTGAGTCCTCTCCTCGCCGTCCGAGGAGGGGTCCCACTCGACCGTCCAGCCTGGCGGGAGCTGGGGCGGCCAAGCGCCAACAAGGGAGGGGTCGGGAACTGCAACTTCACCTGAAAAACAGGAGCCACAACAAGGCTAAGCTACTAAGCTCAACAAGACTTAACCGGGGAGGAGCCAACTACTCTCCCAACTAGACATGCAAGGCTTCTTGGCTGAGGGGTTTGATTTGCCAAAAGCACTAGTAACCTATTTTCAAGTTTTAGCTCCGGTTCTAGATTTACTTACCAGTCTAGGTTGTGCAACTTATTCTAAGCAAACATCAAGCCCAAACAAGTGTTTAGATAAAAACAACAACATTGCCATCATCAGATTCCTCATTTACTCAGGGTGACATAGCGATCAAGTAATCTCAACTGTGAGAGGCAGACGAATCGATTCGAGTTCTTTAACCATGCATGGTGAACCTAGCCCCACGACATCCGCGCACCCGGAGGTCGCTTCCTGTGTCGGCCTTCCCCATCAATCCCCTAACCCGTGTCGGGCCCATTTCCTTTGGTGCAAGGTGTTGGAGGTATGCCCTAGAGGCAATCATAGAGATGATGATATTCCATTTGTATCCATGATTTGTATATTGTGTTCATTGAATATCCATTAAAGGCTACTTGAATTGATTTGCAATTATGTGAATTGTATGTGAAACTCTTTACTTGTATGGTTATTCTAAAGTTGTCCCTAGTCGGAGTTCATGTGAGGACACACATGAATATTAGACTAGCACATGTATTAGTTGATGACTATGTTTCACAAGTCATGGACATGGAGATGTTGAACTAATAATGTGGACACATGTGGAGACATGTGTTAGGACTGACCCAACACGAGAAGTAGTTCTCTCTTTAAACAACATATACGCTTTGTCCTTAGACCTGAGATTGTCGCATGTATTCTAGATGTGGATCGACCTACTTAGGGGCTATCAAACGCTACGCCGTAACAGGGTAGTTATAAAGGTAGCTTTCGGGTTTGTCAAGAAGCATGCTATGAGACATGGTCAATCAAGATGGGATTTGCCCCTCTCTGATTGAGAGTGATATCTCTGGGCCCCTCGAGTGATCGGATCAGAAAATGCATGGCCATGCTACGTACGGTTAAGAGTTAACCTACAAAGGGATTCCGAATCACAGGATCGAGAAAGAGCGGTCGGCTTGAAGCTAGACCAAATATCGTGAGGCAAAGGGAATAGCATGTATATTATGTTGTGATGGTTCATCTGATATGATCTTCGTATGCGTATAGGAGTTGGCACGTCTTGCTAGAGGCCGCTACCGACTATTGGGCCGAGTAGGAGTACTCGGGCCATGTCTATACGTATCCGAACCCAAAGGGTCACACACTTAAGGGGCTGGAAGCCCAATTCGGATCTGATCCGAGTTGGATTAGGTTTAGGAGTACTAATGGGCCTCGGATCCAGAGGCCCATCAGGAACCCCTATAAATAGAGGGGTGGGGGCGCCCTAGGGTGACACACCTTTTTGCAAAACACCTCTGCCGCGCCTCCCACGCCCTCGCCTGTTGCAACTCGCGGATCTAGCAATCCGGCTTGCGACGCTTCCTCCCTGCACGTGTGGATACCTTGGAGGTGTTGCGCCTGCAGCACTTGGACGAGCCATCGACGAGCCGCCGACGAGCCACGACGAGCCGACGACGAGCCGCGGCACCGGAGGCGATCTTGCTGTGCACGTGGACGAGTTGCTGAGGAGCTGCTGGACGTGATCGACTACGTACGACTACGTTGATCGACTACGTACGACTACGTGATCGTCTTCACTGCACCGACGCATATCTACATCTTCCGCACCAGTAGTGCGTCGAGTGGTAATCCCGTGATCCTTATACGGCAGCTCTTCCTGGTTATACGCGGTAGAAAATTTTGTTTTGCGCTAGCGTAGCCTACCTCGTATCCCAATAGTGGTATCAGAGCCTTAGCTGCTTAGTTTTGGATTCGGGATGTGTGCATATGGAGATATGCGAGTTCTCTGTTTGATCTATGTCCTGATTTCGTGCCCTTGCTGCAATGGTAGTGTAACGACATACTCCTACCGGTCGGTTTCCGCCATCGGAGTTAAGTGATACACGTAAACCCAGTTGCAGTGAGGGAAGATCAATATGATTGGTCGAATCGAGATCCAGGGTCATACGCCAGGCGCATTAGATGTGCTATAGTAGATGTGATCTACTGCCGGGGTCGGGATTTTGCCGTATGCGCATGCTTCGGTAAATCAGCCGTAACTTTTCGGTACGATCTCGGATCGGGGCGATTTCTATACGAAAATTGATCTACAGAAAAAGTTACACGTGAATTTCAACCGCTTCGCCGTTTTCGGCGAAATTAGATTTGCCAAATTCGGCTTGGAAGATGGAGTTTCGGGCCTCCCAAGTTTGGAACGTTAGGACGCCTAACTCTATTTTGCAGGATGTATGTATGTATCTTGTGATCAGTATGGCCCCCTTGTGTATGTGATGCATGTGTGTAACTCATTCGTGACCTGCGTGTCACGCGTACGGCAACACGGCAGGAGCCATATGTGTTGTCACTTTAATGTATTTAATGGTCTGCGTGCCAATCTGTGATGATCCAAGCAACTGTGTAATCTTCATTTCTAGATTCTTTACTAGCTATTAGGCGTAATAGCATAGTTCTTGGAGGACTCATCACCAGGAGGATGGCGCACATGGAACATGGAGATGGAGATCACCATGGTGAACAGGTTCTATGGAGATGGAGATCACCATATGAAAACGGGCCATACTGTGTCACAACTGTGTGAATGCTATTCTATTTATGTTTTACTTTCTGCATGCTGTGATGTTAGAAGTAGAACGATCCCTCGCAAAGTTTAAGTTAGTATGCCCTCCCAACTAAAACTTGCACCGTCCCATGTCTTGTACAATTAGTGGTGGGTCTATGAAATTAGGGTACCACTAGTTTTCCTTGACTAGACGGGTTTGTGTCGGACACTTACACGCATAAGGGTTGGTTTGCTTGACGAGGTCATCTTAACGGTTAAGGACCTTGGGGCATAAAGGTTGGGCGCCGAGACATAGAGATGTCACCCAACAACAGGAGTCATATGTGATATGATTAGCAAAAGTTGCTTACCGATCTACCTCGTTTGCTAGCGGTGATGCTAAAGCTCACTAGTAGACTTGTTAGTTGTGGATCCTGAATCACTAAGTTTCAATAGAGGGATATTGATTTTAGTGGGAGTAGATTCTGTTAAAATAGTTTAAATGTAATTTGCTCTATCATGGATACGTTTGTCTTAGTGTATTTTGCATTACTTTTGTTGTAGATTAAATGGCACCTAGCAACACCACCGCATCGTTTGCTTTGCGTTCGGTCCTTGAGAAGGACAAGTTAAATGGAACAAACTACTCGGATTGGATCCGTAACCTGAGAATTGTTCTCAGGGCTGAGAAAAAGGAAGATGTTCTAGACACCCCACTACCACCAGTACCTGCTGATGATGCAACTGCTGCCGTTAAGGCTGCTTACAAGAAGGCATTTGATGCTAATCTTGAGGTAAGCTGCCTTATGCTTGCTTGCATGGAACCCGAGCTGCAGATGCAGTTCGAAACAAATCATGAGGCTTACGATATGATCGTGGCGCTCAAGGACATGTTCCAGACACAGGCTAGGACCGAAAGGTTCAATGTGTCCAAAGCCTTTCTGGAGTGCAAGTTAGCAGAAGGCGCAGCAGTAGGACCACATGTAATCAAGATGGTTGGTTACACTCAGCGATTGGAGAAGCTGGGCTTCCCAATGGGCAAAGAGTTGGCCACTGACTTCATTCTCTCATCTCTTCCGCCTAGCTATGGGAACTTCATCTCGAACTACCATATGCATGGGACGGAGAAGGGTCTGAATGAGCTGTGTGGTATGCTCAAGACAGCAGAGGTAGACATTAAGAAAAGCGCTAGTACCAGCCATGTGATGGCTGTACAGAACAAGCCTACTTTTAAGAAGAAGGGCAATTCTTGGAAGAAGAAGGGCAAGGCTGGAACGTCCAAGCCAAACCCACCGCCCAAGGCTAAAGCTGGACCTGCTCCTGATAAAGAGTGCTTTTACTGTCATGAACTTGGTCACTGGAAGAGAAACTGCAAGCAGTACCTAGCTTCGTTGAAGAACGGCGGAAGTAAGAGTACTTCTACCTCAGGTACGCTTGTTGTTAATGTTATAGACAACATATTTCTCGCTGATACAGTTATTAATTCTTGGGTATTTGATACCGGATCGGTTGCTCATATTTGCAATTCGATGCAGGGAATGATAAGAAGTAGAAGCGTGGAAAGAGGAGAAGTTGATTTCCGCGTGGGCAATAATGCAAGAGTTGCTGCTTTGACCGTCGGGACGATGCAACTCCACCTCCCGTCAGGATTTATTATGGAGTTGAATAATTGTTATTTTGTTCCTAGTTTAAGTCGAAACATTTTGTCTCCTTCATGTTTGATGAGGGATGGTTATTCATTTGCGAGTGAAAACAATGGTTGTGTGATCTCTAAGAATAATATGTTTATGGCTTTTGCACCCATTGTGAATGGATTATTTGTTTTAAATCTTGATGGTTCACCTGTCTGTAATGTAAGTGCTAAAAGGCCTCGGCCTAATGATTTGAGTCCTACCTACTTGTGGCATTGTCGTTTGGGTCATATAAGTGAAAAGCGCATGAAGAAGCTCCATTCTGATGGACTTCTAACTTCGTTTGATTTTGAATCATACGAGACATGTGAGGCTTGCTTGCTAGGCAAGATGACCAAGACGCCTTTCACAGGATTTCCTGAGAGAGCAGTAGACTTGTTGGAACTCGTACATAGTGATGTATGCGGACCAATGAGCACGACGGCTAGAGGAGGATTCCAATACTTCATAACTTTTACTGATGATTTTAGTAGATATGGCTATGTCTACTTGATGAGGCACAAGTCCGAAACCTTTGAAAAGTTCAAGGAATTTCAGAATGAAGTTGAAAATCAGCGTGGCAAGAAAATTAAGGCCTTACGATCTGATCGTGGAGGCGAATATTTGAGCCATGAGTTTAGCAATCATCTAAAGAGTTGCGGAATTGTTCCACAACTTACGCCGCCTGGAACACCTCAGAGAAACGGTGTGTCCGAGCGACGTAATCGAACTTTGTTAGACATGGTTCGATCAATGATGAGCCAGTCGGACCTACCGTTGTCATTTTGGGGATACGCTCTAGAAACAGCAGCTTTCACACTAAATAGGGTACCATCTAAATCCGTAGTTAAGACACCATATGAGATATGGACTGGAAAGGTTCCTAGTCTGTCTTTTCTAAAGATTTGGGGATGTGAAGTGTTTGTCAAGCGACTTCAGTCGGACAAGATCACACCCAAGTCGGATAAGTGCATTTTCGTGGGATATCCAAAGGAAACTTTGGGATATTATTTCTACAACCGATCAGAAGGCAAAGTGTTTGTCGCTCGGAACGGGGTTTTCCTAGAGAAAGAGTTTCTCAAAGGAGAAAAGAGTGGAAAGACAGTGCATCTTGAAGAAGTTCAAGATGAGCCAATCGGGCAAGAATCAATGAATGATGCTAACGTAGCAGAACAAGTTGAGATACCCATGGCAAGAGAAGCACCGCCACAACCACGAAGGTCGGCAAGGCTCCGCGAAATGCGGGAAATATTATTGTTGGACAATGATGAGCCTGCGACATATGCAGAAGCAATGATGGACCAAGACTCCGAAAAATGGCAGAGTGCCATGCAATCCGAAATAGAGTCCATGGGAGACAATCAAGTTTGGAACTTGGTTGACCCGCCTGATGGTGTTAAGGCCATAGAGTGCAAGTGGATCTATAAGAAGAAAAAGGACATGGATGGAAATGTTCACATCTATAAAGCACGACTTGTCGCAAAAGGTTTTCGACAAGTTCAAGGAGTTGACTACGACGAGACCTTCTCGCCCGTAGTGATGCTTAAGTCCATTCGGATTATTCTAGCTATAGCTGCATATTTTGATTATGAGATA